>NC_044205.1:26185006-26510840 GCF_900880675.1 Sparus aurata
ACACAGGACAAGCGTGCAGAACACGAGGAAGAAAACAACGAAAAGTATTAATAAAAAAAACAAAAAAAACAAATAGAGAAAGTGAAGTACACACAAGTTGCTTTGGCGTGCGATCGTGGCTTATGATTAAAATCCGTCCACAGGGCGCACACGATCCGCCCACATGCTGTATATAGACCCGAACAGCTAATGTTTCAATTACAGCCATTGCGAAGACAAGGCAGACAATGATTAAGCCAGCATCGAGTGGGGATTTAAGAATAACAACAGGTTTTTTTCTTTTCTCCCTCCCTCCCTCTTTCTCTCTCGTTCTCTCTTTCCCAGCACGAGGAAGGTATAATTACTGGGGGCACAAATCATCATGTGCAGCAGCTGAATCACAGCCATTTGGAGGATGGAGCTCTTGTGTTACAAACAGAAGGGGGGGAAAAAAGAGAGAAAGAAAAAACATATGCAAACATGTTTATTTGAATGTCAACGGCCTACCCGTAATGAGAGCTGAAATTATAAGCAAAAAAAAGCAACTTGGTGAAGCAGCCTATGATCTCCGTTTAAAGGTGGGCTTCAATCAGCGCAGCCACAACCCACGGGAGAGTCGAGACGTAGGCTCGGTCTTGCAAAGACTAAGGGCTCGCAAGCCAACCGTGAATAGGCAACACCGCTATAACCGGCTGCCCACACACGCTCCCCCCAACCCCACACACCCATGGGACCGTTGGCCATCCATGATTGGGACATAATGGTGCTCTTCTCCGACAAGGTCCAATGCTCCTTGACAAATTGGTCTCCAGCTACAGGCTGCCAATCAATCCATCAAACGTAGTAGTGCAGCAGGGAGATCAATAGGAGATAGCGTCGCTGATCAATACCAACATAAAAGCGGCCCTAAGTCCAAAACGGAGGCTTCCTTCAGCGAACGGTCAAGGTGATCTTCCAATATGGGGAATACTGATGCCGACACTTTGGTGAAGTCTATCATGCGATTCACGGTGGAGGTGAACTTTTTTGCAGTTACTGCGAGTGTGGGCAGCGGAGTGTGTGCGAATGGAGAAAAGGCACACAGATTAATTCTCCAAGCTATTACCAAACCAAGGACGCAGGCAGAAAAGACTTGCGCTCTGAACGAATTAGATGCAGTTTTCATTTAACAACGCATAAAAATAGTAAAAGAATATGAACAGAGTGGGGACACTGAGACGCTGAAGGGGTACAGTAGCTCAATGAAAACAGTGGAGTGTATGTTTGTGACATGGAGGCTCAGAGAGACTCATGCCCGGTGGATGCTCCTACTAAAAAAAAAAAAAAGCAAATGATCTGTTTTAATGCAGCTTGAATGCTCCTAAAAGCGACAGGGGTTACTGCTGCTGCAAGCCACTGAAGTGGCCTCAGTGTGGAGGGAGTCGTCAGCCAGCCTTTCACCCGTGCGAGCATGTAAGCCTAGCACACTCTACTGGTGTACCAAGAGACCATAATAATATCAGAGTGGGCAATGATTATCAAATACACTTAAAACCTGATTTATGGAGCCCATTCAATTCAGAATACATACCAGAAGTGTTAACATCAAAATGGGGAGAAAAGGGTTTAAAAAGATTTTGATCGTTTTATGCTATTTCTGCTCGAGGCGAGCTGGAATCCAAAAACCCTTTCTGGCACTGCACCCAGAAGTGAGGGAGGCAGGAGGAAAGCTTGCAACGCCACCCCACCAAAAAGCAACAGTGCCAGGGTGACCATCTCAGTTGTCACAGCAACCTCTGTCACATTTGGTGTCTGAGTGCTTGTGCTTGTGCGGTTGGTGTTAATAAAAGCCAACAGATTAGCCTGTGGGCAACCAGTGAGATCATCATTATGGTGATTGCTCCTCAAAAAGAGGCACTTCCCTCAGGACAGCTCAGTCGCATCAACATCTTTTTTTTCCCCACTGATATTGCACTGCTGTTGAGTCCAGGTTGGGCGCAATCGAGCAGCTCCCCCTGAAGAAGATGCTTCCTGCCTCTCTGCTGATGCTTTAATAACCTCCACAGTAATGTCATTAGCAAATTAGCATCTATTGTTTCCTCCGGGCGTCTGTGTGCAATGAAGCTACATTCCATCCTCCGCGAGAGCCCCGTTGTTTGGGAACCGATGCCAGCAAAGGTGACGTGTTGAGAGAAAAACAAGTGGATGGAAATAACTGTTGCGCTCCAGCCATGAATGCCATACCAATTAGGGAATAACAGAGAGAAAGTGGGGAGAAAAAAAAAAGAATGGGGCCACTGTTTGTCTGGCTGGGTCTTGAGGTGGAAATTACATGCGTGCTTTGTTTTTGGTAGTCAATTCTGAATTCTACCTCCGGAGTTGTGGAGCTTTTGTGTTGAATTGTCATAAGAGGGCTGGAGCGAAACATCTGTGGGGGTAATGACATCCTGGGGTGTTAGAGAGAAGGGGATAAAATGGAAAGGAAAGATGGAGAAACAAGAGGGAGCAGCAGCCGGCATCCCGTTGTTACAGAAGAGAGGAAACGAGGGTATGGGACCGATTGGCCATGTGTGAATGGAATACCGCAACGACAAATAGGGGCAGCGAAACCATGCAGGTTGTGCGAGGGGGAAATGTGGAGTCCTTCAGTTTTGCACGGCGTCTCATTAGTTTGGTAATGTGCAATGTGAGAGACCAATTCTGACGTGTTAGGCTGGAAATACAGACGGATTCAAAGTGATCCCGCAGACCACAGAAATCTCTGCCTCCCTCTGTCTGTCCATCTCTCTGGTCGGCCCCACAGCTCCACACCCCCACAGCCCATCATACCACCCGGCTGGTGTTTGGCTTTCTGGTCTGTGTCCATCTGTCTCCTCGCAGCTTTTGTATGACAGAGCAGCCATCAGGAGGATTCAGCAGGGGAGGGGGTGACATGCCGTACTATTTCAATCCTTAGTCTGCATAGATAAGAAGTTTTCAAACCGAAGTTGAAAAAAATCACTCAAACTTTTGGTTTGGACAACTTCTCCTGGGAATATCCGTCATCTGCCTCCTCTGCCCCAGGCTTTGAAAACATCCTGCTCACGGTGGGTCAAAAGCGCTTGACGTGTAAATACCGACATTCCCCTGGTTGTTTGAGTTCCCAGTCCAGGGCAGAGACAGCTACATGGGCTGCTAGCTGCACAGCTAACTGAGGTAACTAGTGAACAGCAGCTACAGTTATCAGCAGATACCAGTTAGTTTAGGAAAAAAGTAAAGCAGTCCGTCTGAAGCACTGATGCAGAGAAAACCAGATTTGTCTTTTCCATTAAATATGATCCAATTTTACCAAAACCAGTTAATATAGATCTCATTTATTTTGGAAGCGAGTGCCATAGTAAGTTAATAATATATATTAAAAAGAGCATTCTTTTCGCTGATGGTCTCGTTTGCGGTTACAGGTCATTTATTATCATCAGAGGAGTCACAAAAAGTTCTTTGTAGACACTTTAAGTGTTCAAATATCAGTGTGAAGCATGATTTCTTGAGATATACAGGCAGATTTAATTCAAAAGCAACCTGGCTTTGTTGTAAAGACATTTTATTAACCAATATACTGCAAGTTTTAACCATGCTGATCATTACATTTTATATGACTGACAGTTTTCCAACTTCCACTTTCTCCCAACAGATGCTACATGTGGAGTTTCTCATAATTTCTCCCTATGACCACTAACAAACGCATCTCATTATATCTGGAAAACAACAGGTGTTATCTCCTAATAATTACATAGATTAAAAAATACTTGTTATCACAGGAAAACTGAGGAAATAATATGTTTGACCCGTGGTCATGTTGGGCTTTCTAAGCATACGTAGGTACAGTTTAACCCTGTGTGAATGAAATAATTTAGTATTCTGAAAAAATCTACCGGACAGATGACTTAAATTCTAATTGCTCTTGCTCAAAGGTGCACAAAGTTGTTGAAGAAAATGTTTTCAGCTTTATTACTTTTTGGATTGACCAATTTAATTGCTTGTGTTTTTTTCTGTGGTCCAGTGGATTCAAAAATGCTGATGAGACACTTTATAGTAGAACAAAGAGAATAGATCACATATTTGGCCGTCCTTTTTACAACGCTTCCATTAAGACTATAGCATTGATTTTTAAGATCTTGCCAATTACTTAAGTTGGAAGGTCTGATGGGTTATTATTACTAAATCAATCATCAAATATAGATGATTTCATCTGAGACTGACCACCATTTGAACAGTTCTGCAGCTGATGTCACTCTCATTGTCTACTTGGCTTCCTTTTGAAATTCACTTCTGATACACGCCGTCTTTGTCTTTGTCTTTACTCATTGTTCTTGTGTGCTCCATCTGGAAATCCTGTCATAAGCACGCCTAACTTTCCTTCTCATCTGTTGTCTCCCTGCAGAAACAAAACGCCCATGCTCCATATCCCATCATCAACTGGACTATCGCGGAAACAAGCAACAGCAGGGATCGTTTGTAATGAGAAGACATGTTTGTTAGCGCCTGTTTCACTTTGTCTATGCAGTGTGTTGACTGCAGTTTTAAGCAGTGCATTGAATTATTCCACAACTTAAGATTTTGTAGTTTTCTTTTCAAATCTGTGTCTGTTCAACAGCTCCAAAAAGTCAACTTTTTTTTTTTTTTTTTTCTTTCATCATTCAAATAAAGACCTCCAATTTTCTGACAACTCGATAACTGCTGTCAACTTTCACGGCCGGAGGATGACAGTGAAACAGAATCGAGGACGTCTCAGTTCTTCACACACAGAAGCAGATACTGTACCGTCAGCGCTCTCGCACAATGGCTGGTCGGACAGCAGAGGAGAGTCGCAGTAAATTGGGCCAAATGTTTTGTCACTTAAAGCAAAAAAAACAATGCTTGTGAAGAACCAAGTGTATAAACCAGCATTTCAGATCGTATTTGATGTGTTTCAGGAGGGGTTCTCACCAGCAACGCTAATCTTCGGGGGATGTTTTGTGGTGTGGGGGTTTTCGAAGATTTAGTCCTGAAGCTTCTGATCTGGTTTCACAAAGACTACCGGTTGTTGATCTTGCATGTTCAATAGATCTCGCCGTGTGTCCTGGAGTGTGTAGGAGTCACCAACCGAAACCCAGACAAAAACCCTCCACGGCCAATTAGAACCAGGCCTGCTGCTAAATACTAGACGGGCTGCAGGTCTTTTTAATTGATTCATAACATATCTTGCTAGGATAAATGCAAATACTGATTCATTCATCAATTATGCATGCCTGCCGATCACACACACGGACACACAATAGCAGGTGTCCTGCTGGAGACTGGCAAACCGCAATGTTCAACACCTCCAGTTCATTTTTGCAAAACATAGAAGCCAAGCTACGGCTTCATCCAGATTTTTCTTTTGTCTCAGTTATATTGTTTTATCTTTGTGCATATCAGTGCACACACAATAACCGGCTAGTCATAAGTATTGCGAGGGTAGAGCGAGCATTGTGAGATCTCAGGTTCTGAGACTGGCAAGGCCTCAATATCGTGCAATGTGTGGTACTTTGCCAAAACATGCAGTGTGTGGGTTTGAGCGAATAAAAGAGACCAGATTGGCGAAAATGTTACAGTTTGTCTTGCACAGACCGAAAATAGGAAAATCTTGTCTAGTGTGTCCACAGCTCCTCTCTAAGACGAGATGAGTGCATACACATGAAAGAGAGACACATGCACATACACATCGCGTTCGGTGGCAAAGGACAGAATCCAAATTAGACTCGAGTAATAAACTGTCAGTTACCTCGCCGTTGAAGAGCAGTCGACCAAAGAGCTGCCGCGACTCCTCCAAACCGCCTTCTAAATACACCGCGCCTGAAAATAAAACACAAAAACCCCCCAGAAAATTCAGAAAACGAAGAATGAATGAAGACACATTTAATCCAGGAACTGTGTGCAAAACCGAGTATTTGCCAGAACATACTTTAGTGAAAACAGTAAACGAGTCCCTCAAACTCCATCCATAGAAATTTGAAGTAACTGTGAAAAAGCGTGACACTCCACCACCATCAGTGCATTTCTGGTGTAAAAAAAATTTCAAGCAATTCTCAGGCAATTTCAGACTTCTCTCCTAATGGAAAACTTAAAATTAATTGAACTCGGCAATGAGTTATAATTGCTTTATTAAAAGTAGGAGTGCATTTTTATTGCTTTTTGGCGGTGAAATGACCTCGGGGTTCCGGTGCAGATCCACCTCCCCCCCTTGTCACAGCACAGGAGGAGGAGGAGGAGGAGGAGGGAAGAAAGATATGGTTGCACCAACGTGCTGAGATGGAGCCGGTCAAGGTCACATAAACATCAAACTTGAATTTAGAGTGGCGGGCTGAGTCAGTGTCGCATGGCTGTTATTCATATAAGCCTGACAAACATGTAGGAGCGCACATACAGACTCGTGTACTTCACGCTGAAACCTATTCACGGACAGCGTGGACCAAAGTATAATGTCCTCTTTGTCGCTCGCCCCCACACTCTCGGGTGCGACTTATCTGTGCAGATGTCCACAGAACACACAGAATGTGGTGAATCCAACTTGAATTGTGAGGGCGGAAAATAAAAAAAAAGAAAACACATTTCATACAGCATGTGCATACACAAACACACAAACACACAAAAGATAAGGGACAAAGAAAGAAATTCAATAGAGGATTGGTCCCAAATTGCAAGAGAGAAGCTGCTGTCACAGCAAGCAAAGAACAAGTATCCCAAATTTTTCTCTCTACGGGAATGATATGCAGCGTCTCCAGCTCATTCGGCTACAGCAGTCAGCTCCTTCGCCCGAGTCAACTCTCCCTTTGTGTGTCTTGTTGTTTTGCTCGTCTACTGTTTCTACTAAAATCAGTGGAACTATCATGGTGCCTTTAAGCTCCGTACAACTTCCAGCCATCACACTTAGGGTGGCTCATTCAATTTAGAAAGCAATAACCACCTGGCAAATTGGGTATACAATCGTGCAGCGGTTTTTATTATGTGCATAAATGAGCCAGTGGAAATGGGGCGCGGTGCGGTTGCAAGTCTAAATGCGCAAACTGCTTTCATGGACGACATCAAAAACATATGAGGGATTCATCATCTGGGGAGGGAAACTGCTTTCAGATGGCTAACAGGCCATTTACACACACGTACACACACACACAAACAAGTGAAGATGCGGACTACATAACCGAAGCCATAAAGAAAAGAAAAAAATACAAACAAACCACCTCGCACAAAGACAAACACAAATGCACACCCACTCTATCTGCCTCGCATGCCCTTTACTTCTAAACAGAGTGGGAAATTACTAGCAGCCATTGCCCAAATGTTCGTAAAATTTGATTAAGCCTGACAACTTTGTCTCACCCTCGCAGCCACTTTGGCAAGTAACAGGCTCTCATTCATTTGGAGGGCCTTCACTAATATAAAAATGCAGCTGAGTGGTGAAATAATCAAAGTAGCTTGTGAATTTGGACCCGTCATTGTGGGTTGTTCCGGTGATGCTTATGAACCATCGAACATCTGATCACAATACGCCTCTAAACCATTATGTATAAATCTTTAGTCTGCTTGAAGTCGTCCACAAACACAACATCCCACTAAACTCCTTGCAGATGTGTATCAGTAAGCGAGGCCTCTGTAATCTCGGCGTGACATGCTGAACGTCTCACTGAGGCAGACCGCAGGAGGCTCTAGAGAGGCGAGCGGATGTTTTCCACTAAGCATCAGCTCTGAGATTTGTGGTTTTACCATAATGTGGACCTCGGTTCTGGACGCTGCTACACAGCAGATGATTCCTCCGGAGACCAGCTGTGGGAGGATAAGAGCTCCCTCCTAGGACCAAGTTTTGAATGTCTTTCAACCATCACTCATAATGCATTCATGTGTGTGAACACCGAGGCTGGGGGGGTGTGGTTGAGGCCGGGAGGCAGATTTCATCATGTTTTGATGACACGGCAGATTTGCAGAGTTCCTCAAATGGAGGCCTCAAAGACGTCAGAGATCTCAAAGTTTTTGCTTCTTATTAGATTTTTAAAACTTCTTCCAAGAGGCAGGAGAGGGTGGGGGGGGCGAGTGGGGAGGGAGGGGAAAAACCAGGAGAGCCTCAAGAGATTTATAAAAGGTATTAAAAATCTCAAAGCAACACCT
This sequence comes from Sparus aurata, assembly GCF_900880675.1. Classification (NCBI taxonomy): domain Eukaryota; kingdom Metazoa; phylum Chordata; class Actinopteri; order Spariformes; family Sparidae; genus Sparus; species Sparus aurata. Next base: position 26,193,125 of record NC_044205.1, read on the forward strand.
TCGGTGTCAATCAAAGGCCCTGTGGATGAAGAAAACCCAGATATGCAGTTAATTCTTACGAGAACACTCTTGACAAGGCAGCTATCCATGCAAAAAAAAAAAAAAAAAGTGTGCCCCAAAGCAATCCAATCAATCGCACAACTTGCCGCAATCATTAAACGGAGATCTGTGCTTCGCAGTGCACCCCATCAGCCTGCAAAGTTGCAGCTGACGCCGTGAATGCACAGAGCCCACAAAGACGCCGCCGCAGACTCAACCGGCAATTACATGCTAGCATCTCTCCACAGCTCATCTCGCAGTAACATCATGCGCTGGCCAAATCACTCAGCAGTCTCAAAGCTCCGGCACATTCAAACCACTGAGTTGTCGACTCAGGCAGAGCGGCCAGTATGAAAATACGTGAAGCCTACGAGGGAGGGAATCCTGCCTAGAATACATGCATTAACACTGGGACTCTGGATTTGACTGGATATGAAGGTGAACTGGACGACTTTACACTCTTATAAAAGATCCAGGAAAATGTGACTGATTCACAAGCTCCTACAAAACCTAATATCGTCATATTTTAAAACTGGATTTCAACAGCAATTTTATTGGATCTGAATTCAGTATATAATGTAGTGAATGCACTGAGTTGAAGCTTGGAGACAACTCCTTATTTCGGAACTTTAACAACACCTTCTACACCAAAGCTTGCATGTATACGAGGCTTTTTCAAATTCAGGTAAACCCTCTGAATTTAGGCAAATGAATCCTTTCTCATTGCTAGGAGACGAGTACATAAATACCCCAATTTCACCAAAAAGTTGTAACAAAGGATGTTTATAGACCCAATTAGTAAGAACGTTTAGTTTTGTGACTCATTCCCAACTTATCAAACACTGACGCTTTGCGATGGAGGCTGATTTGACCAACAAACCCCCAAAGCCTAAATATTTGACCAGTTGGGAATGAGACTCAAAAATCTAATTTCTTACTAACTGGACCCTTGAGCAGAGGAAATTTATGATAATCAATCAAACAACCGCCAGGAGACTGGAGGCCAGTTTGTCTGTTGTTCCTTGTGGGTCACCAAAAAAGCAGCAATCATTTATCGTCAGACTAAATTCAGATGATGTAAAAGAACGTTTTCATCAATATCATTCTGAATTAGACACTTTTAGAAAGATGGAAGTGGCTAAGGAGTGAGACATCTTTCTTCTTTCTCGTCCCTGTTGAGAGCTGCACATGTTCAATCAGGCAGCAGTCAAGGATCAGGTACTGACAAGGAGGCCTTTGAGAACAAAGCGGTGGTTACCTTCTCAATATCCTTTGCTTCTGTCTCTTTTTGACAACACTTGTCATGTCATTGTGCCTGAAAACCGATCAGAACTGAGGCCAATAAACACCCATGACAACTGCCGAATGCACTCATTCACATTGAAGTCAAAAGCCAGATGTGAGTGTGCTTTTGATTCAGTGTGAAAGCAGTAAAAGTTCTGTGCACTACATCTCAACTTGTTTCAAGGTAGATTACCTATTTGTTGCTATTTGAGAAATCATCGTCTTTACACAGTCCTCTGCCTTTTGCTAAGACACTAAGATTAATAAATCTCGGTGCTCCCTCTATCTTAAAAATGGAACCAAATGGAGTCCAACTCCAAAACTGATAAACTACAAGTTTCACCTTTTCCATTTGATATAGGTCAGAGTGAACAGAGTGTGCATACAAAGTTTTCACCCAGTTCAGTGGAAGAGAATATCAGTCACGGCCAGAGACGGCCAGCCACTAATGAATCTCCACATCTGTCACAAGTCTAATTCAGACAGCCATGCCGACTGTACAGTGTTATGTTTAGGAATAGAATTCCAATGTCTGTGGGCTTTCAGTGACCAATAAAAACCCAGAGTCAGGGGCATATGAAACACCAGCGGCTGACAGTCACATTAATAACCTAGAATGAATTATTCAAAAACGCTCAGGCTCTAATCCATCAAATAATATATTAAGCCGCTCCCTCTCAGCTCAATGGGGGCTGAAGCAGCAGACGGACACAGAGAGCAACACATTAAGGGCAAAAAATAAACTAAACCAAAAACAGGAAAATATAATTTTTTTTCACCGTGGCGGAGACAAAGGCAGGCTGAGTGCGTCAGAACATCAAACATCTTACTTTTCAAAAAAAAAAAATGACGTTTAGAGCGAGGGGGGTGAGACGGAGAAACAAAAAAAAGAGGGTGCACAAGAGAAACCAACTCCACCACAGCTACCAGTACAGCAATTAACAAAGGGAGCAGTACTCGCTCAATGAATACACCGGCTGCATTGTGTATGAATCTGATATTCAGCAAGTGAGAGATAATCCTTTCTCTCCGTTCTTTTAATAGGAAGAGCTTAGAGAGGGCCCTCACAAAGGTTCACCATCTGTATCCCCCATGGCTGCTGGCAGCGTATAATCCACAGATCAACTGTACAAGGAAATTAGGGCCATAAAAACAGAGTGGGGCCTCTTTTCTTCTTCTCTCAATTCTTTTCAAACTGTTCGCTAGGAAGGAAGCGACGTGGCTTATCAGTGAAGAGGACCTGAGAGGGAAACGGGAGGGCAACAGGCGGGTGGAGTTTCTATGAATACGCAGAGGGAGAAAGTGTTTTTTTTTTTTTTTTTTCTAAAGACGGAGAGGTAAAGTGGGCAAGAGCGAAAGTACAGGCGGGAGAGGGTGAGAGAGAGAGAGAGAAGGGGGGAGGAGGAGGAGGTGGTACATAATGGGAGGTGCATGGGCCAAAAGAGCCCAAATGAGAATGGCCCACTCCGGCAGAAGTTAATGACAGGGGATCAGAAAAGCAAGATTTCCATTCAACACTTTGAATTATTCAGGGTTGCAGGGCACCCATTTGCATTGCAGATGCCTTTGCTTTCCATTCCTCTACTGCTCTCCCTCCATTCTTCCTCCCTCTCCAGCTCTCTCCCTTTCTTTCTGTCTCCGTCTCGAGCAAGAGAATGGCCCTGCCTCAGGGTTAGGAGATAGACACATTCTCGGCTCCGCGGAGGGAAAGCTTTGCCCATGCAAAGCAGGAGATTATCTGCCATTTCCAACAAAGCCCAGGTTCAACGGTCACCGTGGCAAAGAAACAAATAAAACAAAGGTCAGAAAACATGCATAGTAAGCCGTGAGAGCTATCTGCCAGGGCCTTGGAAATATTATGAGCATGTCATATTCCATCACAGCTTTCAGAAAAGAGAAGCATTTGAATTCCACGCGTGTGCACGCTGGAGGAAGAGGGGAGAAAAAAAGCGTGTTGGAACAGAAAAAGAAAATCAAAAAATGACGGTACCTACAGACAACAAGGCAGCGACACGTCTGCAGAAGTGTACGTCTGTTGATGTGGTGCCTGCTGCTTTTGCGAAAGTGGCGGTTTGACGTCTCTGTCAGGCGGAGAGGCCTGCGCGAGGATGAAATGACAGCGGTTGTATGCCCCCTCGTACCATCCTGCGGCACGTGTGAGAGATCCGAGTTTGTCTTGTAAGGAGAAAAATGCTCAGTGCGGTGAGAGAGTCGGGAGGGCTGGAGGGTGAGGAAAGGGGAGGAGAGGAGGGGGGGGGATGACAGAGTGACAGGATGACTCATCATCTGCGTGGCACATCTTTCACCTAATAACACCCAAACTCTAGATCACAGAGCGGGGAACAGAGAGAGATGGAGGGACATAAAGAGTAAGTCAGAGACAGGGGAGGGTGGAGACAGATAGACTGCTCAACGACAAGGTCTTAAAGGAGGCGTTTGAGCTAAAAAAAAAAAACTGAAATGAAGATGACAAAAGTCTCAGCGAAAGAAGAGAGGCAACATCAGACGGCATCCTCAGTGCAAGTGACTTGAATCTGTGCGTATGTGTGCATGTTTTGCCCCTCAGCATGTGTGTCTGCGGTGATATTTCTGAGTTTGTAATCCAAAGCTCGTCACAACAGGGTGCTCTCTGACAGCAGTTTGCTCACAGGTTCCTTTATAACGGCATCTGTTTATTCATCACTTTTATTAAGTTGAAACTTGAGATAGAAGACAAGAGAGAGAGGGGGGATGGAAAGGGAGGCATCCAGTGTCGCGGCCCCGCTGCCTTGCTCGGATGTGTGCAGCAATGAGGCGTCGACAGCCACGGGACAGAATAGATTATGACTCCGTCTCTGCCGATAATGAACCCGTAACAAGAACGGGGCCCCGGGGCCGACAGGGGGCCGCGGTGCCAGTCAGCACTTTCCCCCCAACGCTCAGTGTGCGCTGTCGCTTCGGTGTGGGAGGGGAAGGGGAGCGAGAAGATTTCTTTAAAGCCACCCACTTTCTGTATCTATCATCAGGGGAGCGCAGAGATGGCTGAACTGGTTCAATCAAGATGGTGATAAGATGAGGAAAGCTGCCGACTCTGCAGCTCTCCACGACTGAGGCTCGGCTTAGCGCTGCCCATGGGGTCGGATGGAGAGAGGGAGACCGCTCATGCCATGAGATTTTATATGTGTGTGTGTGGTTTCCAGTCCGGTGTCCTAATCACTGCACAAACTCTATCAGTGAACTGCTAGCAAGATGAATAGCAAGCTTGTGTATGTGTTTGGTGTGGGTAAAGGAGAGCGGTGCTCTGGGGATTGCCTGTCCAGCCAGAGGTCAAACCACATCTCCTGAGATCAATAAAGCTGTGTAATGTTTCCAGGGCCTAATGGGAGATCCACTGCAGCTATTTACACAGCTTAACACACACAGACACACAAACCTGAACCAGTAAAAGAGTTTTAGTCTAAGCATGTGAAGTTGGCACATAAATTAAGAAACTGTCCGACACTGCCTATATTGGTATAAAAACTACAAAATACACTATCTTCAAAAAACCTACAAAATAATATTTGGTCAAAAAACTACAAAATAAAACTATGTTCAAAAAACTACTAAATACAATGTTCAAAAAACTACAAAATACACTATGTTCAAAAAACTACAAAATACACTATGTTCAAAAAACTACAAAATACACTATGGTCAAAAAACTGCAAAATACACTATGGTCAAAAAACTACAAAGTACACTATGGTCAAAAAACTAGCAAATACAAGGGTCAAAAAACTACCGAATACACTATGTTCAAAAAACTGCAAAATACACTATGTTCAAAAAACTACCAAATACACTACGTTCAAAAAACTGCAAAATACACTATGTTCAAAAAACTACCGAATACACTATGGTCAAAAAACTACTAAATACAATGGTCAAAAAACTACCAAATACACTATGTTAAAAAAACTACCAAATACACTATGGTCAAAAAACTACCAAATACACTATGGTCAAAAAACTACTAAATACAATGGTCAAAAAACTACCAAATACAATGGTCAAAAAACTACTAAATACAATGGTCAAAAAACTACCAAATACACTATGTTAAAAAAACTACCAAATACACTATGGTCAAAAAACTACCAAATACACTATGGTCAAAAAACTACTAAATACACTATGGTCAAAAAACTACCAAATACAATGGTCAAAAAACTACCAAATACACTATGGTCAAAAAACTACTAAATACACTATGGTCAAAAAACTACCAAATACACTATGTTCAAAAAACTACCAAATACACTATGGTCAAAAAACTACTAAATACACTATGGTCAAAAAACTACAAAATACACTATGGTCAAAAAACTACTAAATACACTATGTTAAAAAAAACTACTAAATACACTATGGTAAAAAAACTACCAAATACACTATGGTCAAAAAACTACTAAATACACTATGGTCAAAAAACTACTAAATACACTATGGTCAAAAAACTACCAAATACACTATGGTCAAAAAACTACCAAATACACTATGGTCAAAAAACTACTAAATACACTATGGTCAAAAAACTACTAAATACACTATGGTCAAAAAACTACTAAATACACTATGGTCAAAAAACTACTAAATACACTATGTTAAAAAAACTACTAAATACACTATGTTAAAAAAACTACTAAATACACTATGTTAAAAAAACTACTAAATACAATGGTCAAAAAACTACCGAATACACAATGGTCAAAAAACAAAAAAAAACCAAAAAAAAAAACCCTGCAAAATACACAATGTTCAAAAAATACCAAATACACTACGGTAAAAAAAATAATAATAATGTTCTCCCTCCTTGGCGCGGCCACGTGCTCTCATGATGTCTTGCACTGCATGCACGTGACGTAATGACATCATCACGCATGTAAAACATGATTAAAGGCGAAAAACAAAAGCCTTTTGCTCCCTGCTGCATAAAGAATAAACTGTAGCTATTATATTTTTTGTTTTTAAATCAATTCAAACAGGATCACGCCGACAGCGATCTCCTGCGACCGTTTTCGTGGGAGTCCTCTGGCACCTCTTCTCTTTGTTGCGACTTCTTGCACCTCACGTCTTGTGACATAATGATGTCATCATGCACGTATAATGCGATTAGTCAAAAGACAAAAAAAGCCTTTTCCTTCCTGCTACAAAATAATGAATGCTGTAGTTTTTATTTTAGATAGATTTAAACAGGATCACGTCAACAACAGTCTCCCACGGCCAGTTGAGGGGCCGCCCACGGTAGGTCTGTTTTCACGGGGTTAAAAAACACATTTATGCATAGAAGCGTTACCAAGACTTTCATGCTGCTGCAAAGTCCAGCAAATCAGCCCTCCTCTGAAACAGTATTAAACCCCCTGCTAATTTCTGTGTTGTGTTTGTAAGAGAGGAGAGACAGCATTTGTTTTCAGTATATGTAAATCTATCCTTTTAGGGAATAGATTTACATATTTAGTTCACTCAAAATGCAATTCCTTTTTTTTTTGTGCTCTCCAGTAAAACCGTCATCCCAGCTTTCAATCTTAGTCTCGTGGGAAACCTCACCGATAAGAGCCTCAAAGCAGTTGGCCATGGCGTGTCGCAGGTCCGACTCCCGGCACAGATCTGGTCCGTGAGCGTAAAGCATGAAGCGATCCAACTCCAGTTTCTGTTAAAAAAAAAAAGACAAACATTCATATCAGTGTGCCACCACCGACACCTCAGTAATAGCCTCTTGGAAAAAAAAAAAGTAATAGCATTTTTTGGTGTTGCACATTTTCATAGGCTCTCTACAGAAAAAAAAAGGGGGCCAAAAAAACTCGAGGGAAATGAAAAAGATTGCCTGCCCTTGCTGGAAAAGGTTCTACTTCATGGCACTGACAGATGTGCCCATGTGTTGTCCAGCTGTGGCATGATGCACTAAGCCGGCACAGGAGGAAAAATGTTCACACACGTGCACAAAATTACACTGCGACACAAACACAGACACGGCAGATAATCCCGAGATAAATTGATGGAATAGAAACAGTGGTGACCTTCATTCTGTCTGAAACGCAGGGACTTCTATCACTGGTTTAGATATTAGTGCTGTAAGTGTGAACAACAGAGAGGTGACTTGAAACTGCAGCTGACTTCATCTCAGTGACACTGAGAAGAGCCGATATTGTATTTATTATACTGGAAGTTACAATAAAGCTGTTATTACTCACCTCTGTCGCGCGATACTGTGAAACACCTCTATTCAACATGCATCTACCTGTGTGCCTGTGTGTATTCAATGCCACACAGATCATTTTGACTCTGTGTCAATCCTTACAAGCTGAGTCCAAAACCTTGCTGTACAGTACCGAATAGATTATTATCTACTAGCACTCCCGTCTGGACAATATTACACTTTACATCGTCCATTTTGAGTTCTTTAATACCGTGAGTGCTGTCTTTTCCTGGTTTTAAAGTCTGAATTTGAACTAACCAGACTAGTTCTACTGGTTTTTATACTCGTCTTCATCCACTTAGTCGTTAAATCCATATTATTGATGATTTTTATGAGTATTTATGAAGCGCTTTAGAGGAGATTTGGATGTTAAAGCAGCAGAAAGGACATAAAGAAAAGCACAGATAAATACATAATTACAAATAAATGATTAAAAAGTTTGTGAATTTTGAAAAAGAAAGGAGTAGAGCAGAATAAGAGACAAGAGCAACAGAGCAATTAATCTCATGACTGGGGATGCTGATACAGAAAACACGAGAATTATCTGCTTCTCAAAGCTGATATTTTTATATCTTAGCATTTTAAAAAGATGATCCTAACTTGTAGTTTGTTGCTCCTCAGATGTGCACAAAGTCTAAGATGTATGATTAATATTCTTTATAATAATTACGATTTGTCGGACATGTGTTGCATTTTGCTTCCTCACGTTGTTGACCAATTGTACAGGTACATAACACCACCTACTGCATCAGAGCGTGTACATGCCGTGTTATTAAGTCCATTAAAGCAAATTTTGCTTTGTATTATAATCTATAATTCTAGGTAATAATATCACTGATACCAATAAATAGCTGATTACATACATTTCCCAGTATCTGGTGATAATATCAGCCTGATATAGGTCAAGCATTGATGTTGACTGTTTCAGCGCACTGTGCAGAGTCACAATAAGAACATCTTCACAACCACATTTGAGGGATTATTTGTATATTGGTGCATATATGTGTGTATACTCCCTAATACCTTACATCGTGTATTGATCGGGCTTGACTATACACTTTATTTCATTCTAGCTGTTAATTGTTATTTATACCTTTTTATCAAAAGTTGTTTCTGTCCTCCAGTGTCTTTGTGTCATTTGTTCCATGATTTATGTGACTTTACACCTCTAACAGTGTAATTTCCCAGTGGGATCAATAAGGTGCTCTGCCTTTTCCCAAAAAAAAAAAAAAAAAGTTTCTCCATGTTTTAATATGTTTGGAGGAATTCGGGCAGCTGCAGGAACAATTGCTGATGTGGGCCTGTGAAGCACCGCTGAGACAGTTTATGTCAACTAAACCGCACAAATGGACTTCAGTGGAAAAGACCAAGATGACCTGCTTGAAAAATACGTGATGAGAAAGTCTTCCTCTAATTGACCCGATGGAGCCGGTTGCATTGTTCAACTTCCAGGGTTTGATAAAGCAGTGTGAGGATAAAGCAGGACATCAATGGAATAAATAAAAAGAATAACAACAGAATGCTTAGTTTGCATTTAATGTAAACAAGTGCTGTGATGTGTTGGACTGCAGGTCAGGGAAACTTTCTGCAACTATTTTCCCTGCGCCAACTCAAAAAGCAGCCCGACTTGGCTTTACTGGCAGCGCACCACACACGAAATACCCGGCAAAAAACAGTCAGGGTGCTATTTAATTACGCCTGATAACTGTTGGTGGTATCCCACCCCCCGTGATTGCACACACAAATTAAATCACAATTCATAAATACTCCAACTCAGAGGGAAAGCGTTCTGACTTTTAAGCCTTCCAAGTGAAGTGGCGGATTGTGCCGTTGCTCGCTGAAGATATTTTTTGAAAGATAATTGCGAGTGTTCTTGAGCAGACGGCTTTAGAGGAGCCTGGTAAACAACTTGGCAACGTCGAACACTGTATCACACTCACTTTACCGCGAGCGGCAAATTGAAACAAGCCAAACTGCTACACAGCACTAATGCAGATTCGGGCGGCTGCATCTTTGTATTCAGCGGGGAGCAACATGAAAGATTGAAGTTTTTAATTGCTTTCTCCACATCACGGGACGATTATTGTTGTGTTCTTTACAAACGTGCCAGTGAGCGAGGCTTGGCTGTACAACGCTGCCAGGAGAGTGAGAGAGACGAGGGGAAGCAAAGGGGGCCTAGCGATAACAGGAGCTGGAGAGTGTTTCGGGAAGACCTCTAGGGGCCCACAGGGACCCCTGCCGCACTAGTCTAGTCCTCCAAAACAACAACCTTTTAACTCCAATTACAAACCTGAGGGGGCAAGAAGAAAAAAAAAAAAACGAGTAGGGATGGCAGAAAGACAAAATTAGTGTTTTCCCAAGCGCCCCCTTAGAAAGAGGCAAAGTCATAACAGCAAGACAGAAAACAATAACACCGTCTCACACATGTCCTCCTGTCAGCTCGCAGACCTTCCACTGCTCTGACCTGCGCACTCATTACGAGCTGGAGGTGGGTTTACCTTGGCGAGCATGGCTAAGTGCTGGTTCTGTACGATGGCTGTTCTGTACGTGGCCAGGCCGCCCTCCTCCAGACTGGGGAACAGGTAGTACAAGTGGACGCTGTGGACGGAGAAATTAAGGCAAATTAGATCAGTGGGGTCAGAAGTCGAGATGATCAAAAATAATGTTAACAGTCGCTTGGACACATCTACATGTTCAGTAAATAAAAATACAGGATTACACCTGTTTTTCACTGTAAAACATCAGGTTAATATCATAATAAATGGCTGTAACTGGCTTAGGAGAAGTTAGTACGGAAGTCTAAAACATCCAAAGTACATCTAAAGCTGCGGTTCTTTCTGAGTTCACGGTACAGAAACACCAAACTTTGACTACCAGTTAGACTGAAACTCGAGATCCTCCTGAATCAAATGATATATGGCACTTAATGTTAACTGGCTGTATAAAATAAATAAATACCGGAGAATCAGGCGCCCCAAAAATGGTCTTGAAGGTTATAATATTGCAAAGTTGCAACTTTAATAACGGTCGTCAAATAAGTTTAAAGATGAACTACACTGTATTTATTAACCATTTACAAAGTATAATAAATATCAGTGACAGACTTACAATTGCTTAATAAATGGTTTGTTAACTAATTTAACTATAAACGGAAGTTTAATCAACAATAAATGTAAAATTTCTTAATGAATTGAATAAAAAATTAATAAAAACTGAACTAAAACTCTTCGTCTGGTCAAGAAAATAGTTAAAGCCATTAAGAAAGTTTAAGCCATTTGTTTCATGTTGCCTCATCCCGTGTTTACTACATTTTTCAAGACCATCCAATTAATTTTTCAGACATTTCCAGCACTTTCCAGGTCGGCGCTGGAACCCAGAAATGACGGCGGACGCTTCAGTGGTTCCACAGCTGGGTTCCGGGCGAGCAGGTTCCATTTTCATTACGGTCCAGCGTCTCCCTAACCGCGGCGTATCATTTGATTTCATTTGAATTAAAACAGGCCATTTAATTCAGTCATTTCTAATCAATGCAAAGGGAGGAAAGCAGGTGGCGTTCTGGGTTTTTTTTTTTTTTTTCCAAATCCACGAGAGGTCCATTTGTCAGGGTATTGTGATCTTGGTGTGAAAACAAAGCACTTGGAATTAATAAAAAGCACTTAGCGTAATGAAAAATAATTAGAGCGGAGACACTTGGTTCGCTGGCAGAGGTGTCAGTCAGAGAGGAGCGGCCAACTGGGCGGCCACGGCGGTCTCCAGGTTCGCAGCTCGGTTTATTAATCAGGGGCAGATTGGCTGATTCGCAAGAAAGCAGCCTTCAAAAAGTGAACTATCGACCCCTCGGACCGTGCTCGACATCAAAGTGAACTCTCTGGTTCTGGCTCTACTCTCATCTGTAGTCCATTTTCCTCGTGAGCAGAAAAAAAAAACATACATATTTCTACTAATTCAAACACTTACCTGGACTTTCAGCACCCCCTCTAATGAATTATTTACTTTCACCAGACCCAGGATCAAAAAATATTGCAAGTGGACTTTTTTTTTTTCTTTTTAAATCATCTGCTGACCCTTTAAAAAAAAGAAATCATCCTATGACCCCCCTCTGTTCAACACTGGCTCCCCGTGTTGGGTCTATTCAAATGTGCAAAATATTCTGTTGGCTGGACAGCACAGGCACAGATAGCCTCCAAGGGCAGCGCGCACTGGAGGGCGCACGAGGCAGTTGGCTGGATCTGCTGTACCCATTTAACTGGACAAGAGGCTGATAAATAATTCAGAGGGCCAGCGCGCAGGCCAAGCATGTCTCGTCAGACGCTAACAATCAAAGAAGGAAGGCAGAGGAAGAGGAGGGGGGGGGTGGAGAAAGTGGCGAAACATGCCCAGAGATATCCGGAGAAACAGAGGCTAACCACCTTCTTTGTAACACTGCTCTTGCTGCATAAGGAGCTGGAGCAGTGTCCTGTGTAACCCAGCGTCAGTTCCCATTAAGGTTTAAATCCTGCTCCTGAATGTTCACTGATGTGGAAGTGTTAGCATCGAGGGTTACGAATTAGATTTTGGTAGTGGAAGTTGGGCAAATGGAAGTCAGATTAAAAAAGAAAAAGAATCTATTCTTCCTCTCTGCAACCTATGAGAGTGTAAGAGAGAGAAAGAGAGTGAGGGGGCACACATTCCATCTTTTTCTTCAAGTAATATCCACTCTGAGGAGGAGGTAGAGGTGCAGCAGGTAGGTGGGCACTCTCTCTCAAGATTAATAATAGCGATGTATAATTAGCGACTGTGCTTAGGTAAGTGCCGGGCAGCAACGCCTGCACTCACCTGGGAGTCAATAACACAGAACAGCATTCGAGACAGCAATGCCAGACAGCTAATTGCAAGTTGTCATGGAGAATTTCAGGCCGTTGAAAAAAAATAAAAGGGGGGGGAGGTAGAGAGGGGGATAAAAAAAAAAAAAATTACATCCCAGTTCCAATTACCAGTAAATCACTGACTTGAATGGGTGGAAAGTATGGAGAGGAGTGTGGCTGTGACAGACGTAGACAGACAATGAAAGAGAGGGAGAAATGGAGTGAGAGGGTGAGAAGGGAATGGAGGGAGGTGGGGAGAAAAGGCCGATCGTGTTTTAGTCGGATTCAATTAGCGCTCGCGTCCATCAAAGATGTGCGAGCGGCTTTCTCACCTGGTGAGGAACTCGACGACGGCATCGCCCAGGAACTCCAGTCTCTCGTTGTGATTGATCCTGGACAGGACGAGGGGGAGGAGACAGAGGAGGGGGGAGGGTGGGGAGGGGTGGAGATGTGAGGGCAGTTGGGAGAAAAATGCACTTCAGGCAAACAGCAGCTCACGTTCAATAATAAGTAGTCGTTGCCCTTAAAATTAGCTCATTTCGTTTCCCCCGAGAGATCCCTTCCTTTCACAGTTAAAGTAAATTTTCTTGTCAGCGGGCCTGCCGGGTGTATTAATCACAAGAATCGCCCCTTTGATTGCTCCTGTGGTCAGTGATAGCGTGAACAGATATGTGCCCGCAGGCAGCTTACCTCGATGGGGAGGGGTCATCCTGCCCCAGACGAGACATGATGTTAATCAATGTGTTGATTCCTGAAAAACAAATCCCCCCGGGCGGAGAGGTTAGGGGCCGTGATAGACTCAGCGGTCAAGACATGGCGAGAGAAGCTAAAGTTACCCACCCTTCTTCCTCATGTACATGTGGTGGACCTTCCTGTCTCCGTACTTCGGCTGGCGGATGCCGCAGTTGGAGAGGGAGTTGCGGGCGTGATCGGGATTCATGCCGAAGTTGAGGTGGTGACTGGGGTGAGTCATGGCGAGCTGGAGGAGAGAAGGAGGGAGTAGTTCAACACTTTTCAACCAGTTTTAGGAAGCTTTCTAGACACTCAAGACACTTGATCTCTGTTCAAGCTGGATGAAGCAGAGCCTTGATTTACTGTCCTACTTGAGTTGTATTTCCTGCCCTCAATAAGTCGTTGCTCCTCGGGGGAGTGCTTTCTGACGGCCAGTCAACAGAACCCTCATGTACAGGCCGATAACTTGTGTACAGTATTCATTCACACACAGCTGTAAACAAACACTGTCTGTCAATAGTGTCAATACAAGTTAAAAGCAGTATGGTTGACTTCTCATTCGGTGTTAAACAAACTGAGAGGAGCGACATTCTGCCTATTGCATGTCGTGGTTCCCTGCCTGTTACGAGGCTGTGATGGAAGAAGTAATCACGTGAAACCATTTTGGATTCTGCACCATCAAATGTCGAAATAGTTGGTAAAGACAGGGGTCTTTGCAAATTCTGTAACATGCAAATGTATGACGGTAACGTTAAAGAGAGAACAAATCTGACTTCATCTGTTAAGCGAACAGTTCGGATCTCAGAACTGCTTGTTGGACGGTTGATCGTCTTCAGAAAAGCTCAACAACCAAGTGCAAACTATGAATGCTGTCTGAAAAATGCAATTATACGTGTAATCTGACTGCATCTATGATGGCCGTCTTTTGAGTCCAATTCCATCTTTTACGTACAGTGTAGCTATTTGGAAAAACAATGTTTGGACAACATGTTGTACAGTCTAAAGATGTTCTGTTGCCATTTCCTCTTTCCTGATTCTGATACCTAAACTTGCGTATCGGCCAATACCTAGCTCAGGTCTGATACCAGAGCGTTCAACAAACAACATCAGCAAATGTGGGCTGGCCGAGGCTTCTTGTGCAGTAAAAAAATCTGTTAAGTTGCAATTACGCGTGCCAGAAGAAATGGGATCCTGTTTCTGGGCTAATAAATTACATGGTATTGGATCCGTGCATTGGCTGGTGTACTCGCCAATATCTGATCCAGCATTTTAAGCTACATCTGAGGCATTTACAACCTGAGTACGAACGCATTCTTATCGACCATTACTTTACTCTTAGCCCGTCACCAAAGTGTGGCAGCTGAGGTACCGCAGATGACTGAAACATCAATACTTAAAGATGAGTGTAAAATTAGGATATGAGGGCTGCTTTCATTTGAAATTGATTTTATACGTCCACCAAGCATGTTGCGTTTGTTTGTTGGTTGGTTTGTCATCGAGATTGCACAAAAACTAGGGCCTATTTCAAGACTTCTCAGGGAATAACAAATCGATCTTGATGAAAAAATCAAGTGTATTTAGGTGGCTGGTATGTATGAGTGAGTAAATTGGATGACCTTGATCTGGTGTGCTTCAGTTATGTGATATGGGGCTATCGAGTTTGATACCATACTAGGCTTGACTGAATCAAAGTAGACTGTTAGGCCTTGGCAGAGGTATGCATTATCATTTTCGGTCTTTGTGGTGTTTTCAGTCTCATTCAATCTCTGCACATCTGCTTTTCAACATCCACTCAAGCTTCCAAGTCACAGAGCAGTAAATTATCAAAAAAATGCATTGACACTGAGTTGTTGTATTGTCCTGAGCACCACAGAGGCTTTTATTTCCTGTGTTTAGTTCCGTTCTGGGGCTTCATTCCTGGTCACAGAGGGTCAATAGCGTGCACAGAGAGCAACAAAAGCCAAACTGAGAGTGTTTGGACGGCAACAACACGGCCCAACCCCAGGCCTTGCATCCACAGAGCCTCATCAGTTTCATTTCAGCTTTTGGATAAAGGCTAATTACAAACAGTAACGGTGGTCAAAACAAATCATGTTTTTAATTTTGGATCAGCGGCTGCTCAAAGGAAAAAGACGAGAGGCATCTGTACTTAGGTGAGTCGCCGTGTGTCCCCCCTGCCTCTTTGTCACGGTGAAGTTGTTTGTACGAAATTTAATGACTTAAACTTTCAAACCCGTAAAGAGAGGCAAAAGTGGGAATTTAAGGTAAAATAAGCCTGAAGGAAACGCATTAGTCGACACTCAGCTTTGTTTGAAAAGAGGACGGAAACCGCTGTGCCTGGAAAGACTGCCGCGGCTGAACATCTCAAACTCGCTGAGGGAAGAAAAAGGGAAAAGATAGGACTCAGTAGGATATGTCAAGCCTTTATCAATCTTACATTAGGAGAATGTTAATCTCAGCCCAAAAAAAAAAGGGAAAAGAAAACTCCGACTACTCTCCCCCCCTGGGCTTGCTTTTCAAAATGCTTGTCTCCTTTCAGCCAACTTCAAATCAATTTCAAGCTCCAATGAGATATATATGTAAAACGTTAACAGAGAGGTTTCAATATTTATAGTTGCTCAAGAGGCCCTCAGCTTTGTAGCCTTGAACACAGAGATGACAAATTCAACAGTGATTGTATTTTTTTTTCTTCCTGTGGTTAAGAGGAACAGCGTTTCTTGGTGGGAGAAAAAAAAAGCTAGTTATTTGACACGACACAAGCAGAAATCTAGCAAATCTCAGTGCCGTCTTGACAGTTTGATGGAAAATATAAATAAAAACAACAACAACCACCACTTCTACTTCCAATTTCCACTCCCCCCATTGTGCGATGTCAGACACAAGTCAATGACTGCCTACTACACAGCCTGAACTACAGAGTTAGGTACTCTGAAGGAAATGCATCAAGCAAAAAAACATCAGTTACTCTGTAAACACTGCAGGTCCTTCACAGTTAAGGACAACATCCAACAACAATCTTGGCTTTTAAGCTGAATCTGTGGAGAGGATTGACGTCTGCACCCGTTCCCGTCAACATAATGACTGCGTAAAGTATAGGGGGGATTTGGATTTAGTGATCACTGCCTCAGCTGCTGCTCAACTGCCTTTGGCTAAACGGGTATAAACATCATCGCTCAGTGGAGAGCCGCAGACTTGACTGGAAAGAGTGTTGTTGGACCTGCATGCAGGGAAACTGATGGGCAAGCTGCCTGCTTGGCAAACAGCACTCAATGTCATTACCGTGTGCTGCATTATTAAATACAGTACACAGGTAAATCAGGATTCAGGGGCGAAAAAACACAGCAGGTACAGCCTGCGTTCACTCGCAAAATCTGAATATTCGCTCCTCTGCATTTTAATGTAAACGACATGGAGGTTACTCGTGATAAAATGTGCCATATATAACAATTGCCTTTGCGTTGTCCTTACAGTACATTGCTTTTTGGATCACAGAAGGCTCCACACTGACTGCAGCTAAATCAATCTGTCCCTCCGACCCACTGATCTGAACATTCACACCAGTGACGTCCAGCAAGGAGGGACAGCCAAAATGAGAACAGAGAGCCAAGTATGGGAAAGATTATTTTGGCTATCAAGCTTGGATTTTGTTCAGTTCTTTGAGGAATTTAGCTATTTTTGTCATCATGTTCTTCCCAAACGAGACAAAGTCAGTTTTATCAGTTTCACTGCTGAAGTTTTTGGCCAACTGCCATTAGGGTTGATTTACACCGATCAGCCACAACATTAAAACCACCTGCCTGCAGGTTTCCCTCATGCTGCCAAAACAGGCCTGACCCATCAAGGCCATCGGATTTGTTCTGGCAAGTCCCACTCGATCAGATTGAGATCTGGGAAATCTGGAGGCTAAAGGTCGACACACTGAGCCCTAGTCTTTTGCAGTGCTGCAATCTGCATTTTACTGCTGGGTAGGCCACTGCCATCAGGGATTACTGTTGCAATGAGGGGGTGTAAGAGGTCTGTACTGGCATCCACATGAATGCCAGGATCAAGGTTGCATCGTAATGAGAGGATAAATGTTTGAATGTTTTGTCTCTCTATGTTTGGTGATTAGGCTAAATAGGTTCATGCTTGAAGAGAGACAAAATATTTGGTTTACTATTTACTTAATCCAAACAGACTGGCTGATACAAGGGATTTATGGGTTGTAAAGGCCTTATTTAGACAGAATTGGTCAGACTTGCCACACAAAACTGACATCTAATGGCTCATTTATGCTCTACGTTAGATATGCATAATGATACTGTCTGTACTCTTTGTTAATTTTTTCCAAACCGCACATTTTCTGAAAGCTTACCAACCTGGAGCAGCAGAGCAGTACCTCCGCTGGTCATGGGGGGCAATAGTCCAATAGTTCAAGCAGGACACGACCAAAAAAATGGTGGGACTTTTTGAGGAGAGGTTATTTGAGTTGGTGAGAAGTTTTAAACGTGTGTTTAAAGGTGCATCACTTTTCAAAAGTTTGTAAAAGCCTGCAACAATGCTCTTTATGTTTTGTAATTGTAGAAAGTCCTCTTCAGAGAAAAGTACATGTAGTTCTGTGTATGGCGAACAAAACGCTGTACAATGGTTCAACTAAACTGACAACTGAGCAGGCAGAGAGAGATAAAGGACACCTCTGAGCAACAGTAAAAGAAGAATATAATAAATCACCAGTCAATGGTAAAAGATTGTGGAAGAGCAGCATCAGAATCTGTACAGATTTAAAAAGAGACAGGTGCCTGTTTCAGTGCCAAGTGCACAATAATGTCAAGCTGGAATTAAAAGGTGTGTTGCTTCAGGAAAGATATTCTTAATACTTCCAAATAAAAATAGATGGTTGGTGTAGGGTTAGCACTATTGGAATTGGATCACTTAATATCAGCTGAACATACTGTGGGGACTGAAGAATCACGGTTGAAACGTGGGACGAGCAATTCTGGAGAAAGATCAGTTCATTGTTGGCTCTCCCAGGTCATCAAATACCAGTCAGTACTCAGTTTGTTTATTGTCAAGTCTCATTCACAGGTGGGCATGCACTAACAACCTCAGATTGAGACTCTACACTAAACTATCTTTCTCAATAATTGCTTACCCTCCGTTTGAACTTCTTTAATCTAACCAGTGAATAGTCTGCAGAGGGCCCAAAGAAAAACAGTTTCCTTAAAATATTTAGAGCCTTATTGCAATGTTTTGGTCCAATAATCATTCGTGGACTGGAAAAAAAATTCAAAATCAAAATTATATTTGGACAAAAAAATGGTGATAGCAGTACTCAGACACTGAATAAGTGGGCATTTTAAACATTTTACTCTTATTCATTTGGAGCCAAAACCCTTTCAGATGTAAATAATACAATAATGTCTGAATTATGATGTTTCATCAAAGTTCTAATAGCCATTATTTTGCATCACGGTCGAGTTTAAGACGTAACTTCAGGTTTGGTGAGGGTTCAGTCTTGGTTTCAGACAAAAACTGTTGGGGGCCTCCATTAGAACAACATTCTTGCTTGTGTATGACATTTTCATCTCCGTTCCTCATATAATGACATAATAAACAACATTAATATTCTATATTCGCACAAGGAATATTCAAATATTTACTCGGAGACCCAAGCTAATATTCTAAGGCTGGTAATTGTTGTTCATGGCAGCCCTACTTTAAACAGATGGACACCTCAATCACATGCCTGGGCACACATCGCCATGAATAACAAAACAAATAAAATACAGCGGTACTCTGTACACAGAGTCAAACCCGCATTCGTGAAGGCACACAAACAAAAGCATGCATACATCAGAGCTGGGGCCGAGGACTTGTACAGTTAAATTATTGAGATCCTCTGTGATGCCTCTCATTCTGTCAGCATGGGTCAAAAGTGAGGAACGGGGATGAAGCAACAGGGGGTGGAAAGGATTATGAGGGTCTGGTGGTTGTGTAGATGCGGAAGCATGTGGCGACCATGTCTCTCCAACCCCACCACTCTCCCCCCCCCCAAAGTTTTAAATGTTAAATGTTTAACAGGGAGGCTCTCAGAAGAGGAGCTTCAAAGGACCATGGCTCACTGGAGCCAGGCGGGGGGATGTGCCGAGTGCAGAGGTTCCTGCTCCCAGGCAGGTTTTTGTCAGTTGCCTCATGCCAGGATCACATTGCCATTCTGTACTGCAATAACAGGTATGTTGCTGCACTGAGAATCAAATGATCTCATGGCTTTACTGACAGTATCCTATAGTGATTATACATTTACAACATATGGTCGTCTTGCAATTTTGATTCGCAGACATGCTTTCATTAAAACATTACAGAGAATGAGCAGGAAACAAGCATTGATTCTGCACAGACCCACCCAACTCTGGTTTCCCAGATGATCAGCTGTTTCATCTCTTCTAAGGAAAATATGAAAAAAGGGAAATAAATTCTCATTCCTTTAATGGGAGTGCAGCTCATTACCCTTCATAGCTAGAACAGAAATTCTTATACTGAAGCACCGATTGAACTGTCCCAAACCAAGAATAACGGCCAAAGTCCTGTTCATCTCTAGAAGCACTTATTTGAATTCAAAGCACCCTGGCTTTCACCAGAAATAAGTGTGAGATCAACATGTCAGAATATTTCTAAAATGTTAGACTAGTACATATAAATCGTTTGTAGTGTGTGATTACTAATATAAGAAAAATGTTAAGCAGAGGAAGCTGAAGGACTTTTGTTTTAAGTAAAACCCTGATTCCAAAAGAGTTGGGACTATCATTTGTAAATTTATGCTCATTCGGACTTGATGCCAGCAACAATACATTGGAATAGGAACTGCAAAAGTCTGGGAAAGTCGAGGAAGGTTCCAAAAACACCAGCAAATGGAGGCAAATCAACTCTCACATGCCTGCCTGGTAAGCATCCAACATACGTCCCTGTGCCAGGTTTAAAAGTGTCTTCATCTGCTCACCACATGTCCGTAACTGCGCAGTGTTCGGCCTCAGAAGTTTGAAACAACGTTAGCCAGCTCACTATACTGAGGGAGCTAAGTGAAGAAAATGCAAATAATGGCACAACTGAGAGATCCACACCAACAGCGGTACAACGGTACAAGACTCGTAATATAAGTCAATGACTGAATCATCGGCGATTGATGGTGGCAACAACCATCAGCCAAACTCTGGTAAACGGGTTCACTGGCAGAACGTGATAGTATGATGATTGGGTATGAGTTGGGCATCCTCAAGGCTCAGTTGTTCACAAGCCGGGATAGGGCAAGGTTTACCACTTTGCATAAAGGATATTACTACAAGAGCTTGGAAAGACTAGTCCGTAAACTCATTTTGATTGCAAATGATTACGTTCTGTTTACACAGCAACCCAACTTTTGGGGGATCAGGGTTGTAGTATCCCAGAAGTCTTCTGGTGGGGCAGAAAACAGCACAAGAACTACAGTAAATCAAGACTCAACTCATCCAGCAGGTTAAGGTTACCAGATAGATTCCTGAAAATGGTCCTCTGTTTGCAAATGACTGCCTTTAGTATTCCTAAACTTGGACACTGCAATCATCCTGGTCAAAAGAGAAGACCAGACAATATTCCAGAGGTGGTTTCCAGAGCTGTTCCTGTGCAAAGGATGGGCCCAACTACAGTATATGTCCTTGGTGCCTCTCCCACTCTTACAACAGCTCAGGCTACATCCCCACCAGAGAGGTTTGTGGGCGTTCATGGATAAAAGCGGCATGCTACTTCTTTTCAGCCTGAGCCTGAAACAGGCACCACGTACCACTCAGCGGAGGAAGTGGATTTGGATTTACAGGAGTTACAAAGGATTCCAGTGGGGATCAGGGAGTCGACGTTGTTTATAGAGACCTCTAAAACAAAAACCTTAAAACATGTGGCTTTTATGTCACACTATCACCAGCTCCAAAGTGCTGCTGAAAGAAGCATATTTGGGAAGTTTTTGGCAAAAGTGCCATCGTACAATCCTCAGGATAGACGCACCCGAAAAACAGATGCTCGGTGTTATAAGATCCACACTGGGGTTTGAAAATGTCTTCATGCATCCTTTTATTATACATACAGCTGGAGATACATTAATTCAAAGCACACAAACCTTGTATGGAAGCACAATTAATTTATAATGCAATCAAAGAGTGAAGCACATTCTCTCCTGCTCAAAATGAATCGACTGCTACTGGAAAACATTCAACCCATTAAAGGCGCTCATCCCATCAGAGTGGAGGCAAATGGGAGCTGATGGCGGGCCTGAAATCAGTTCTGACTCGGATAGGGCTGTTTGAACAAGCACCATTGCACTCCTGCAGCTGTTCTGTCCAAACCTATCTGGGCAGAAAGTGTGTGTTGTGGGACATTAGCCACCGATGTGTGTATGCCGTAGATGAGGAAGGTGCTGTAAGCCCAGCGATGATGGCTCCCCTACTTGGGCCATTTCGGTCCCAGTGGTGGGGGAAGTGCTGACAGGTCCGGCTTTGTCCACACACACAAACAAGCGATGTCACGGTATTAACACCTCAGTGGACAGAATTGCCACACAGGCAGACAGGCAACACACACTCCAGAGGCCTGTGTGTGAGCAGTTATGATCAAACTGATTGTTTTTCTTTGCTTTGTCTTTTTGAAAGATGACAGAATTGAATGAAAGAGAGGGAGGGACAGACCCATTAACTTCTCCCCGAGAGACGGAGATGTCAAGCTGAAACCGCCACCTCTACGATGAAGGGGCCGCGGCTTGTCGGCTGCCGGCTGGCCTCGCAGCGGGTCAGTGTTTCCTTTTTAGCACTCGTAATGACAGGTCATCA
Source organism: Sparus aurata (assembly GCF_900880675.1). Taxonomy (NCBI): domain Eukaryota; kingdom Metazoa; phylum Chordata; class Actinopteri; order Spariformes; family Sparidae; genus Sparus; species Sparus aurata. The sequence goes on from NC_044205.1 coordinate 26,215,069, forward strand.
TTATGCAAACGACAAAAAGGCCAATCATTGATCAATATGTGCAAATCCCCTCACGTACACACACCGGCAGCACTGAGCAGCCGTGCACGCAGACACACCAACACGCACAGAGCCTTGAGCGAATCTTAATGCATCCTTCCCCTCTTTAACTATGAATAGGCTACAACACATTGATTTCTAATGTATCAGGTTATGACAGCTCTTCAATATTGCTGGAGGCAGCCGTGGGGCTTGCTCTGAGAGTGCACAGCTTGAGGCTGCAGACCTGACAGGGGAGAGCTGGCATTATGGAGGAGGCTGTTGCTGTCCTGTCTACTGTCACTGCGGCTCACAGCAGACCTGCGCTGCACGCTGCAGAGATATGACTCAGGCCGTGTATGTGTGTGGGTTACCTTAGCTGACTCCCTCAGCCCCTGTTTCCACCTGAAGTATCCCTGCAGAGGTGGAATGTGCACAATAATGAGGCAAACGCTGCCTTTCTGGATCTGTGCGCACAAGAAGCCCCTGAACAAAATGTTTACTTTTTTATCAGGCTATCTCACCGGCTGTGGACGGCACCCTGCCTAAAAGAACCACAGGGATTTGCCTACCCTCATCCATCCTGCTAGTTATCAACTATGGCAGCCTTTAAATAATGCAGCTCGGGGCACAGAGTCACATCGGTTTATAAGTAAGCAGCTGTCATGACTGTGCCTTACCTGAAGGAGGCAGCGCTCCTTGAAGACATAGCCGATGAGCTTATCCAGGTGCATCAGACACTGGTGGTACCGGATGTGATGGGTGAGAACAGGCAGCATCATGGCGTGCTGTGGAGGACAGAGAGAATTGGCAAAAAGGGCAAGAGGGAAGGCAGCACAGGAGGGGATTATTGGAAAGGGGAAAGAAATGGGAAGAGATACAGAATAAGGATCATGTGTGGTATGAAAGAAGAGTAAGGGGAGTGAGTTTTGAGAGAAAGTGTGATGAAGAGATTGCGAGAGGGAGAAAGGGGAAGAGTGATAGAGGGAACAGGGAGGGAGAAATCAATCAGCCAGTCATTATTTATTAAGTGGTGCTCTGCAACAGAGAGATGAAATAATCAAAAACCCAATCGCTGCTCTGTTAGAGGGAATGACAGAGAGGAGGGAAATTCACATTTGGACAGGACGGTCGAATCGAAGCCCATTTCGACATGTTGACACACTCACATTCGGACAAACACTGACAGCCCCCCTCTGACCCTCGCGTGATAAAAGAAAAAGTTGGAGTGCAACAAAGTGCAAGTGAAAAAAAAAAAGAAGGCAGGAGGGAGATGGGTGTGAAGAGAGCATGAATATCAATGAGGGGAATGTGACACGGAAAGTGAGAATGAAAGCGAGGATAGAAAACAGTCAGCGGTCAGCAAATGACAGCCAGAGAGCCAATCTACAGAATCATTAGTGGAGGCCTATCAAGTCGGCCAGTCAGAGTGGCGGAGAAACTGTAGCAAAGGCTGGTGTACACACATTAACCCCGTGCCACCACATGAGAGAGAAGGGAGCCATGCATGTTTTAATTAGTGCTACTGGGGAGGGTGAGCCGGAGGCCCGGCGGCTACAAGCAGCACTGCCACGTAGCCCTGGGGCCATCACAGGGGCCGTTGTGACACACTCCCCAGGCCTTGTTAAGCAGGCCAATTAACAAAGCCGGGCCCTGGTCGTGTCTACAGCTCCTGACCTGTTCTGATGACTGCCGGAGTGACTGAGTGTATGTGTCTGTTGCAGGGTGGCGTGGGGGCTTGTTAGAGTTGATACTCAGGTAATTAAAAGGTGGGAAATTTCTAATTTACTGTCACGGATGACGTTTGGGCATTTGGACGCCGTCCAAGTGGACCGGCAGCCGGAATTTTCTTTTCCCCTGGCTGAAATATTGCAGAGCATGAATTTTAAATTGCTCTTCAACCCAGTATATCACACTTTATTAACTGGAATGTCACGAAATGGTCACACCGACCTGTTTTCAGTGTAAGCAGTAATGGTGTAACGGTACATACGTTCATCCTGAATCATCACAGTAAAGATGGCGTGGATACATGCGACTGTCGCAGTATTCCGAGTAGTGCTGTGCAATATATCACTTCAGCATCAACGTCGCAATGTGTGTAGTTAAGCAAATCAATTCAAATGTGTCATGCTGTAACTTTTCTTGGCTTCTTGATATGAAATAAAACTTATTTCCATGACGAATCTGCAAGAACGACCTGATATTACACATTTTTGTCTGATTTAAGGGTTCATGGATATGGATTAAAGGGAACATTCTGTTTACTGAGGTTTTTCAATCAGTTAACTTGTTTTAATCTCTATTAGCTTGCTTGTGTTTTTATTGTCTTGAAAGGGCCATTTTAAAATGTTTCTAATGTCAAAAGTTTGTTGGTTGGTTTTTTGGTTGGTTTCACTGATTGGTTGGTTGTTGGCTTTTTCATTTGTTCATTTGTTGGTTGGTTGATTGATTGGTTCACTTGTTAGTTGGTTTGTTATTTGGTTTGTTGATTGGTTGGTTGTTTGGTTTGTTGATTGGTTGTTTTTGTGGTTAATTTTTTGGTTGGTTGTATGGTTTGTTGGTTGGTTGTTTGATAAGTTCACTTGTTAGTTTGTCTGTGTGGTTTGTTATTTGGTTCTTTGGTTGTTTTTTCGCATGAATATTAACGAAAATACATCAGGTGTATTTAGGTGGTTGGTACCTGTAAGTAAAGACCTTGGTGGAGGTACATTTTCTACTAAGTGCCATTCTAGTTTTGAATGTGTGAATGCACCTGTAGAGCACTTTGAATTTTGTTTACAGGCTCTACTTACTATCTCAGGTGCAACTGACCTGTCAGGAGAGAAAAAAGAAACCTAGCTCTATGCATTTGTGTTTCATGTTACTTTTTCTACTGAATAATCGCACCTACACAAAGTTGCGTGCCAAACAGAAAGTGACTTCTGTGTTCTGCTGCCCCTCTTTTAATCACATCCCTTTGTTTCTTACAGAGTAAATAATAAACTGAACATTAATGCTAATGTACGCTGCATCTTACGTAATAAAGAGGTCATTCTGAAGCTAAAGGCTTACAGAGCTCTGTTCCAACTTATTTTAAGAGATTTTATGAGGCAACATATATTCAACAATTCCAAGTATTTAAGCTCCAGAGATTTAATCTACTTGCTACTTAACTGCCAGCAGTAACAAACAGAATAGCTGTATTCCTCCGTGCTATGGCATGATTTTGGATATATAAGTTGGTGGATTAATGTATATTGTACGTGACAGATAAATAGATAAATACAACTCATTGTTGCAATGAAAGACCCGCTCACACTTATTATCTTTGTTGTAGACAGGAACACAAGCTGCTTTTTCCTTGAAATGTTTTTGACCAACGGGTGGCCTTCACATCGATGTGATCAGGGATGCAAAAAGGCACGAAGACAGAGCAGAAACAAAAAAAAAACATGCAAACATAAAATACAAAAAAAGTAGATGAATAAATAAATCCCATTCCTGCCTCCAATGTGTAACCCAGTCCTTGACAGAGCCTTTCAAGTGAAACAACCTTGGTGTAGCCAAGCGATGTCAGTAATGAGGGGGTTGATTCTGTTCTGAATAGAGCGCCGGCTTTCGGAATCAAGAAACTATGGGTCAGTTTTGCCGTTATCCCTCGTCTGTGTCACACGCTGTGCAGACTGTACCACCGTGGTTCGAACTGCAATTATTCATGAACCAATTAGTCGTAGCAGTACGGCTTGAAGCAAATATAATTGGGCGGCAATTATGGATCGGATCCTTCTTTGCTAGACCTTGCTGTAAGAGAGGTCTGGTTTGCGAGGCTAGAACTTTCTGTCATTCCTCTCCAAATGTGAGCATGAGTATCAGTTGTAGGCTATCCTCGCGTGAGTTCACAGGAAGAAGATGTGCGACGCTGATGGCAATTATTTCCCCGAGTAACAGGCAAAAAAAAATATTAGAAAAAAGCAATAAATAAAAGAGCTAGAAAATATCCGTACGAGTCAATTTCATTACAGACAAATGCAGCTCTGGGTGTTTTAGTGGGCACTGCGTGGCACTAACACATTCAGAGTCATGGTTCAGATCTCATTAGGGCCGCCCATGCTAAACTGTATTCACACACGGGACCGTAAGCTGCATATGTTGCCCCACTTCCATGAGACCGAGAGAACACACAGACCGTGTGGAGATGTAATCCAATTCGGGTTTACTTTGGTGCCAACGAGTTCATGAAGGGAGATAACGGCACATGCGCTCTTTCGCCATGCTGAGTGCTGGCGAAGTAAATAAAATGTCAAGTGTGAGACATTACCTAATGAAGGCAGCGGTTGCTGAGGCTCAGTAGGAGTCCACTTTCCTTACTCCGATTTTGACACTTGAACGGGAGAAGTGACGCAACGTGTGGAAAGATCAGAAGTTTCTGACTGTGGCTGTGCTGTGAGCAATGGTCTGTGTCGACCTCTTTGCCGTGTATTACAAATTGGGTCTTGTTTCTTTTTTTTTTTCGGGGTTCTGGCCATCATTATTCTATCTGTCTGATATTCTATCAGTTACTGTATCCACCCTGTAAACTGACAGGATGTAAACGAGCCAACAGTTTAGAAAGATCATCTGGAGCTCTTGAGTTGGAGGTGGAAGTGAAAGAGTCAGTAATGATCCCTCGTCCACGGGTCAACATTGAACCAGGAAGTGGATCTGTAAACTGTGATTGGAGGTTTACAGGAGACAGTTAGAGTAATAATTTTAATGCTCATCTCAGCTCTAACTGGCCGAAAAGTTGGACATACTCATTAAATATTTCTGCATTATCCATCAGTCAGTGTTTGACCATATGTTGCCCAACCAGCGAAAGTAATAAAAAGGCTTTGTTTTGTTTCATTTTTTGAGATTATAGTGCAGGAAAGATGGTTAAGGTATATTTCTGTGAGCTGATGACGTTTATTGTCTTTGTCACAAGTGTTGGATAACCAGATTGTGCTTTTATCGGACTGAAATCTGCTTTAGTTTTTTTTACACCCCTATATTTGGATATATATCATTACTTGTATAAAAAAAATCAAATTTTTCTTTTTTTTTTCCATATCATGCATCCATAACTCATTGTTTGAAGACATTTATCAACAAAAAATTGTGAACACAGCGTTGTTTCAGCTTCTTAGATGTGTGGATTTGATCTTTTATTTGTTTCATATGATTGTAAGTTAAATATTTGGGGGGTTTTGAACTGCAGGTGAAACCAAAGAAGGGTTTTGAAGGTGTTAATTTTGGCTGTGGAAACTTGTAAAGGCCATTTTTGACAATTTTACTTGACTGACTTTACAATAATTAAAAAATAACCAAAAATTAATCTAATCGTTACTTGTTGTCCTTCCAAATCTAAATGGGTGTTTTATTGTAGTTTGTACTTCAATTTCTTGTTTCCCACCATTATTGTTTGTATTTTTTCGTCTGTTCCGTCACTGAATTGAATCTGTCTTCCGTGATTTTATGAATATTTGTCAGTTTCTCGCACTGTTAACATGTATGATCAGTTTCATTCATATGTGAATGTCAGACAGCGAATCTGTGTACGTGTTTGTGAGCATAACAACACTACATTCACGTGTTTGATGCATGAGTATGTACTGCAGTATGTATGGACGTGTCAGTGTTTGCAGGTGTACACACACACACACAAACACAGTTAACGGGTGTTACCTGACAGACGTCGGAGCGGATGCCAGTCTTCCAGAAGCCCTGACTGCTGAGCTCCACTGTCACCTCACGGCGCATGGTGTTCTTCTGACGGATCTTCTGAAGGGCTTCCTGCCAAACAACCAGCCAGTCAATTATTGATCCGCTGGAGCACAGCCTTCGGGGGACAGCTCCCATCCTCACAAACCCCACCCCGCCCTCACTCGCCTCCTCCTCCTCCCCCCTTTCTCATAACTCCTGCTTCCTTGGCACATGCAATAAACTGAAACCTCCATGGCATGACACACATACAGTACAGGAGAGGATAGGAGCAACAGGGGAAGTGACAGCTATGCCGCTCCTGACTAATTGAGGCACCGCAATGGGTCAGGATGGCTGTGGGCGGTGGTGGAGGTGGTGCTGGCGTTAGAGAGGCCGATACGGAGGGCTTCAGTTTCAGTCACTGAGAGCCGAGTCACCTGGCTGCCCATTAGGACCACCACACAGGAGCCTAGAGGTCCCTCCATCAGCAGGAGGAATCATTACACACACACAGAATCATGTCAGCCCAACAGCAAATAACTGCAATCTTAGAGTGTGTGTGTGTGTGTGTGGGTGTGTGTGTGTGTGTGTGTGTGTGCGGGCGGGGGGGGGAGGCTGAGACAAGAGGGTCCTACAAATAACAACCAAGATGGAAGATGTATTGACAGACCGCACCTCCTAAATGTGTGTGTGCATGAGTGTGTTTTCATTCAGCTGAGACGCTATCGACTCCGTCTGAGTTCGCCGTGATCTGCCTAAAATGGAACGCCAGGAATTTCTGACTCGCAGAGGAAATAAGAACAACAAAGGCATGAATAAATAATGCCATCCTACTTTGAACTGTGCATCAAAGTGAACACGCTTCCCCGCGCACGCCGCACACGCACGCGCAACCACACACACACACACAGACAGAGAATCCTTCCATGGACAGCCAGCCACTGTATATGGAAAGCAGTAATCACAGCCAAGTGCGAATGATATGTAAATAGTTTATTACGGGGAGGCTTTCTACGGGGTCAGGGAATGGACAAATGAAAGGAAAAGTTAATAATTAGGACGGGGAGGTGGAGAGGAGAACTTTCTGCTGGTCGAACACACAAGTCACGGATCGTTTGACTTTTATCATCACATCCTTCTGCTGAGAGGAGTGTTTGTGTTCTGGATCAGGGCGAGGTCAAACAGCAGAGTAACTGTCTGAGGAGGGAAAGTGCACATCTGTTGCATGTTTTCTCTCCCCCGCGCTTCCTTGTACTTGTGCAGGTTCATTAAGGGCACTTTATCCTAGTCTAAAACACATAAACAGAGTCTGCACAAGGACATCGTGAGCCTAAAACATGTTATGTGGCGGTAGTAAACGTTCATGAGAGCATTATCTGGTGTGCTTGTGTGATTTTTGCCACTCGTTTCTGTCCGGCACCTGGTGTTTAATTGTTTTTTGATGTGTTGCGTGCTGCCACAAACGTTTTTAGGTGACATTAGCTTATTCTCATATTGTCTGAGCAATGGAAAGCGAGACAGTTTAAGTCACAGGTGGCCTAGTAGAAGGTTTTTTCTTGAAATAGATATTCATGGTTGCAGGAGGATGAATCTTACACCATTTTTACACCAAAATTAGCACATAGTGCATATGCAGTTTTTTTTAAACACGGGTAAACCTGCTAAAAATAGGGGATTGACTTCCTTCCCATTGCTAGCAGAGAAGCGTGCCTGTTTGTTTTCTTGTGTTTGACATTTGTCATCACGAACACACTAGAAAAAACAAGTCATTTTCGAGTGTAGCAGAGTAGAAAGCAGCAGATCATATATCAGACTACATCCAGAAGGCATTAAGCTTGTTTTAAAAAGTCTTAATGAATTGTATTCTGTATAAGAAATATCATTTCTAGTGGAGCTGATGATGGAAAGTTGCTACGGAGTGAAACATCTCGCTTTTCTTCTTATCTCTGTTGAGAGTTGCACATGCACAGAACGGATCAGGCCGCTCACAAGGATCAGATACTGACAAGGAAGTCTCTGACAAAGTAACAGTGGTTACTATTTTTAGATGTTTAACTTCAGTCTGTCTTCCAAACTCCAAGAGCCAAGCGAACAATGTCTGACTGCTGCTGGGACGAGAAGAGGAGACGAGGGGGGGAAAAGTATTAACAAGCCTTGCTTTTTGCTGTAGGATCTCTTCTTGATTGTTTGCTAAAAACTTACAGTAAAAGCCAACTGACTACAAAATTCTGGTCAAGAACCAGAAAATGCCAGTTTATGTGACAGTGGGAAGCTGATTCTTACAACAGAAATCCCAGTCAACACTGGAATAGACCGAGAAAAATAGCGTTAAGTTCCTGTGCGGCCCAGCTGAAGCCCAGACTTTAAACCAATGGAAAATCTGTGGAATGAGTATAAGATAGCTTTTCAAAGATGCTCCTCATGCAGCTCTACTCAGCTCGGCCAAATCTGCAAGGAAGAATCAGAGCAAATCCCCAAATCCACATATGCCGAGCTGATAGAGAAGACTCGACGCTGAATTCACTGCCAAAGTACTGACTCTGGGCTGCGTACTTATTCAAATTAGAGATACGAGATAACAAAGTAACATGCTTCTGTATTTTTTTTTACAATACAGTTACAGAAATGTTTTATAACCTGCGCTCTCTTTGGTTATATTGTATCGACTGTTCACTAAAAAAAAACAATCATTTAAACAAGAAACTTGTTCGTCTATTGTCAGAGAATGAGTCAAAGGAGTTGGAGTATTATCTGATGACAATATCAGTCTGTCAAGTCAAGTGTTTTGGCTGATGGACTCGCACAAAATCCGTCTGTGAATTACAACACTGACAGTCTGCACATCCCTCAATGCCACGAGAACTCAAACCCACACACACACACACACACAAAAACCCTCGGTGCTCTCAGCGTGAGATCTGGAGATGGGAGCAGAGGCGTGCGCCCTAGTGTGAAGGCCAGATCGAGTCGAAGCGCACACCTTCGGTCTCCGCGGAGCTCTGAGGACTCCGGAGCTCAGAGGTATCAAAAGAGCCGGCTGGAGAAGCACAACAGTGCTGTGAACACCTCTGACAAGGTGACGCGTAATGGTAGAAAATACCGATGAAAGGAAGACAAGTTTAGTCTTTCAGTGAAAGACCATTTACACAGGAAGCTTCAGCGTTCCCTCGGGCATTAAATACGCAGCGATGCCACACTGCCACTGCAGTGAAGAGACAGTGACGTGGCCAATGCTTGTGGTGGAGCCTGACGGGCCCGGTGTGTGAGTGTGCATGTGTTTGGGTTCACTAATTGCTCCGGTGCAGGTTGACAGTAGGATTGTCAGGGCCTGTTAGCTGGAGAGCTCTGCAGAGCTACCTGGGAAACAAACTAATTGAGCTCCGAGTTCTTGCTCATTATTGGTTCAGAGTGTATCAAACAGACCAAAGGAGGAGACTGGATCAGTAGCACACTCACAGCCGCAAGAGAGAGTGGATAAGCTGTAACTGAGGAATCTCTGTCCGTATGTTATACGCCTATCTCAAGAACCGCTAATCCGATCCACTTCACACTTGGGAGGTTTGGTGCTGATGACCCGAGGTAGTGTAGTGTCGAGTTCGGTGCAATTTGGACACACGGCATGTTCAATTTGAATACAACTGAAGCGAACAGCGCTGCGTGTGCGTGGCTTTATGGCTCTGCAGACTAAAGCTGGGCTCAGACATGATCCCATCACGAGATCTCATGGGGAGGCAGACGTAAACACAATGGAGACAACTTGCTGTGGTAACATTTCTGGATGTTGGGGGGGGGGATGCAGTACGGTCAACATAGGTTTTCTATTCTTCAGAGAGAAATGTAGGTGAGATTTGAAGCATCTGTCAGCTGCAGCATGCTATCTTAAGTTAGCATCAAGGGCCGCGGTGCAACAACTTGCTGTGGTAACGAGTTGCAGTAAGAAAGAAATAAAAGCAGACGGTTAAGCGAGTCTGGATGGATCGGGAGACGTGATCGATTCTTCTACTCTTCAGTGAGAACTGGAGGAGAGATTTTCTGTCAACAGCAGTATGCTAACGTTAGCCTCAAGGGCTAGGATGTTTACCTCTGCTAGGCAGCACCATTAGCTGCTCTAGGATGATTCTCTCAATTATTATTCTGCTCCGGCTCAAAAAGGACCTAAAAAATCCAACACGTTTGATATTATCGGGGCGGACCCCCTTGTGAGTCTGTGTGATGATCCCGAGGCTTCAGACCGGATCTGTAAACCCCGACAACATCACCAGATAATCACTGTGGAACAGCATGTTCAGCACGGCGACTACACCCGTAATTATAAAAACAGATATCGATGCACTGATGCAGAAGGACAAGTTTGGGTGGGCGTCCCGTCTTCTCTCCTCCTTCTCTCTCCGCTCCCTAACCATTCATAAAAATCTAAATTTTCATAATCTGCTGTGCTATGGCCTACATAACACTCATATTGCATCACAGCTCTCTGCTTTTTTTAATACATTTGAAAGAGACATTACAGTGTTTGACACCGATTGCACCCACAGCAGTCGAGCAGCTTCTACGTGGGTACGGCAAAACCACTTTGGACAAACTACAAACAGAGCAGATTTCAGACAGCGGTGCGTGGCTGCCTTTAGATCTTTTATGTCAATATATTAGGTGAAACATTCTGAGTATATTTGAATATCGTAGCGAATGTGCCTTCCAGTATATACAATTATTACAGCGCTGGGGATAAAGTCCTCTATTCTGCTACCTCAACCACACACAGCACACCTGTATCCTGCGATTCCCTGCGGCGACACGGTCATTACTTCCCCAAACCTAAACCTTTTCCATTCTCGGCCCCTGGTGGTGGTCTGACCTTCACGCGCCGTTACAGCCACTTTACTCTGAGCTGTGAATTCATCTAAATTATGCATTATTAAGTGGGATAAAAGACAAAGTATTTACCTGGAGTACAGACAAAAAATCAGAAAAAAAGATTACGGCAAATGATAATTCTGAGCCGGAAATGTGGACGCACGCTGGGAGAAAGGCTCTAATGCGCGGAAAGGAAATGGTTCTCACACAGCGTGCTTCCAAATTCCTGCATTAATACCAATTGCAACATTAAGTTATCTTAAATTCTTTAAGCTGTTCAGCGAAGGTTTGGTGAATAATAATGAGGAGATGGCTGCTTGTGGAGGCGAGACAATTTGAATGTTTAGTCAGAGTAAAGCTGGATCAGTTAAGTATCCATCATGGAGACAGGAAGTATAAATAAAGCAAGAAAGAGGGAGCACAATGTGTTTTACACAAAGACAGAAACATCCTAATGTATTGCAATTAATGCTGAATTTACAACAATTAAATAATAATAACTTATTAAGAATTTGTCATAGACGGCGTTTCACAAAGTTGCTCCAAACTTAACAACTTACTAAATCAAGCGATTTTCAAAGGGAGTCTGGTGACTTTCTTTCTTTAAGAAAACGGAGTATAAATGGTGCAACCAGTTTGTTCAAACAGCTGCTAAATGTTGGCAGGTAAGACGCACTTTATACCCAGAAGCAAACAGGCTGCTGACAGTTTTTACAAGGACAGAAACAACTTAATGTTTTGTTTTTAATGCTGACGACCAAAAAGGTTTATGAACTGTCTCCTAACAGAACACCTCACAAAATTGAGTGATTTCATAAGGGAGTCTGGTGACTTTCTCTCCTTCATCTGCTTGCTGTTTACTGTTGTTGTTGTTTAGTCAGAGTAAAGCTGGATCAGTTAAGTATCTATCATGGAGACAGGAAGTAGGGGCGCTATAGAGAGGAAGTATAAATAAAGCAAGAAAGAGGGAGCACAATGTGTTTTACACAAAGACAGAAACAACTTAATGTATTGCATTTAATGCTGAATTTACAACAATTAAATAATAGTAACTTATTAAGAATTTCTCATAGACGACGTTTCACAAAGTTGCTCCAAACTTAACAACTTACTAAATCAAGCGATTTTCAAAGGGAGTCTGGTGACTAATGTTCAAGTTTTCCGTCTGCTGTGGAGCAAAAACATTCTCAAAATGTCCCTGTTATCTACTCTCAAGTCTGTGGTACAAAAGTGTAAATGTTTCCTGGATGCAATATTAAATATTCCTCTGTTGTGGCAAAACATTAAAAGCCTGAAAGCGAGGCTTTGTTTTTCTGGTTTTGATGCAATTATGTCTTTGGATGTTTTGGTTGTCTCCCTTTTGTTTGGTGAATCAGCATCCGTGTGACTTTCCGGCAATAAACGGACGACCAGCGGTGAGTCGCAGAATGAGCAGCGTTTGAATCCGTGCGCACAGCGGGAATTATAGTAACGCTAATAGTTCTGTTTGGGAAATGAATGGCCTTGAAGCTTTTTTTATTCATGCAGAGTGTGCGGGTGCTCCAGCGTGTCAGCGTAACCTTTTGTTATCTGCAGGAAGAAGCGCTTCCCAAAATATTTAAAATGACAAAAAAAAAACACGTGCTAGTGTGACAAAAGGAGACAGAGAATATCAAAGCGTGTTTGTTTTTCCTCTCTCAACCCACCTCTCTCTGCGTCAGCTTCTGCTTGTCAATCTGCTTGACCTTGGGGCTGTTGGCCAGCAGGTGGCGTAGTTTCACGTAGCTCTTCCACAGCTTCTGGTACCTGCCGACAGTAAATAAGGAGGTGTCAGGCTGACAGGAGTCCATCTCTCCCCCCCCTCCCTTCTCCTTCCTCGTTCCCCCGCTGTGCAACAACACATCAATATTTCATCTGCGGCTCGCCCGATATTAAACATAATTTAACAGTTGCCCGCGGCCGTTATTGCATTAGCCGCTTGTGTGTGAGGGCAGTGGACACAGAAGATTCTCTGTCTTTCAGATGTCCACTGTTTGAACTGAGAGCAGCAGTTCTCCCTCTCTCACACACACATTGACAATTCAAGCTTCACCTTATTTTCCTTTCTGGTAGGAAAAAGCTGTAAGTCGAGAAACATCTGCGCAGCCCTGACACGAGAGCTATCTCCCAACCTCCTCATTCTCATTTTCCATAAAACCTCATTGTCTTTGCTCTCATTTGCATCTGAAAAGAAGGCAGGGAGTTATCGGCAAGGTGACATGTAGCCACCATACTAACCACCTACCCTCTCTCCCCCACCTCCCTTCTCCTCCTCCTCCTCCCCCACCTCTCTCTCTCTCTCTTTTCAATCAGACCTCTTGATTGATGCACTGAGGGCCGAGTGTGACCGTTCTGCTCCCATTCAGGAGACTTTCTCCTCATTTACCCAGAGTTATTCAATTATGATTGGTGGGACGGAGGGGTAAGGTGGCGGGGACTTGGGTGGAGGGGATAGGATGGCGCATTGACGGAGAGAAAGGCAGAGGGGCATAAAGAAAGAGACGGAGAGAGAGAGAGGGGAGGAAGGAGAGGGGGAAAGAGGGGAGGCTGGGGGAGGACAGAGGGGTGTGCTGTGGAATAGAAGAATTATAGAGCTTTAATAGTGGGGACTTCATTAGAGACTGAGACGAGGGAATGAGACGGCTTTACCGCCTCGATTATCAGCTCACCACCACCTCCGCACTGAAGCAGCCCGGGCGGACGAGAGACAGAGAGAGGAAGAGAGAGAGAGAGAGAGAGAGAGAGGGAGTCTATCCAGCCTGGGAGGCCCCCTCGTCCCCAATCCGCTCCAATGACCTTTCCACAGATCTGCTGTGTGCTCTCAGGGTAGCGTTGCCGAGGCCCTCGCCACTCCCTGCACATGCTTTCATTAGCATATGCTGCCTCTTTCTCTCTCTCTCTCTCTCTCTCTCTCTCTCTCTCTTCTCTCTCTCTTGTTTCCTGTGTCGAGCACTCTTCAGGCATGATATCTGCAGCACCGCCGGCTTCGTCTATCGCAGGAAGTAACGGCGTTTTCTGGCACGCGAACATACAGAACGTATTCGCTTGTGTTGACACGAAAATGATCACGCACATGCTGTTTTTTCTCTACGTCAGTAATTCCACTAAAAGCACACAATGCACTTCTTTCCCATTGCCAGTAGACGAGTTTGCCGTTGTGTTTTTTGCTTTTTTTTTCTTCTCTTGTGTGTCACACTCGACCGTCACAAGTGGACCAGATAACAGGGAACAAAAGGAAGCAGCGCGGTGGACGGTTGCTTCTCTATATATATATTTTTTTTCAACTTGAGTCTCTATTTTAAACTCGATCAATTTCATTTTTGAGCTCCATTCAAGAGCTGCTTCAACTGGGACAGATGGCGGAACCATTTATGTGCCAGTGTCTGGAGATTCAACATGCGCCTCAGAATCTCAGCCTCGCTAACGGACAGCAACAGCAGCTAACATGAGTTTAGAAACGGAGTCCGCTAACGTAACCTGACGCCCGTCTTCCACACAGAAGTTGCACGGAGTCTCTTTAACATGCACTCAATGTCATCAATCCTGCCACCTTAAAGCGACATAATGAAGTGCCATCAGATCACAGCTCCCGCATAGATTACTGAACAACGTTTCCGGTCGTATCCGAGATGTGTTAGATGGGAACTGATCGCAGCTATCGGGCGTTTAATCGACTAATCAACGATTTATTCTGTAGTTGATAACTACCTAAATGCAGCAGTGACTTTAATCAAATCCCTGTTAGCTCTCATGCTGAATGTGGAGAGTTTTGCTGGACACGATCACGTAAATATTGTAAAAGCAGAACCCATTTCCAACCACGGGGACATGACAGGATGCAATCAGAGCTGCAAACGTTCTCTGACGCACACGACAGACAACCTGAAGACAGCCTATCATTTTTTATTTTTTGCCGTCCTTGTGAAACGGAGGCACGTAGTTGTTTTCCACTCCCGTCAAGTACGGAAAAAGGAAAATGGAGGACAACAGCTCTTGAAAAATCTCTGCAATAAAACTTTGACAAGCTCTCTGGGCTTGAAAAGGGAAAAAAAAAATCATACATGGAGACGCGGCGCTCGTACTTATATACTTCACCGTGCGCCTGCAGAGTGGCAATGACAGGGAAGGGAGAAAAAAAACAAAAAAAACACCCCAATCAGAGCTGAGTATGTAAATGATGTGCTCAACTTCAGTCTCATGAGAGAGACGGAAATGTGACAGCATTCAGCTGAACTCCAGCAAAGATTTGGGGGGGGGTGTTCGAGGAATGTTACCGGGCCGACTCTGTGAGACTTCCATCGTGACTTTACAGAAGAGAGACGTATTTGATGAGACCACATTCATGTCAGAACGGGGCTCCGGTCTCAAACTTCCTCTGGATTATGTTTTCCGCTCGTATCCTCATCCCTCCCTCAATCCTTCCATCATGTTCCTCTCTCGCGTTTCATCCGCCGTCGGCCCCGCTCTCTTTCCTTTTACCTTCCCTGACCTCTGACACGTCGTCACTCTCGCCTCAGCGGTCTTGATGGAGCTGGAGAAGCTCGAGTGGCGGCCCTGAACACAAACGCATCCAGTGGGCAGTTTGAAAAGGGAAGACGACTAACACAGCGTCTTCAGTCCTCCTGAGTTAATATATGCTGCTGCTGTGTCCGAGGCTCCCTCTCTGTGGCATTGCCGCCGCCGCAATCAACACCGACTCCTGCCCTCGCTACACGCATCATTAGCGGTGGTAGGAAATCCTTTCCGCTGGTCTCTTACTACTCGTTTCTGCATCAGCTAATGATGTCCCAGTCCATCCATAAATTTGTCGTCGTCTGACGCTTTGAGGAGTTTGACATGGCAGCAGGGGTGCACGGGGATGAAAGAGCTCAGCGGACAGGCGGCTAAAATGTAGCGGCGGGGGAGAGGGGACATTAGTCGGAGGAGAGAAGCAAACTAGTTCTGCCTAAATGGATTTCCTAATGATCATCCTCTTGTTTGCATCTTCATCACTGGCATTTTTTCCCCCCTCGACTGTTGTGACTGAGGCCAGATATTGGCGTTGAAAGAGAAATCCACAGGTTTAAATTTAGACCGAGAGCGCGGAAACCGGAGTTGTGCGCCGACTCCTGATTGGTGCTTGGCGTGGCGTCGTCGCATCTCTCCGAACACCTCGGAGACCCGCGGCTCAGATGATCTAATACACTGCTTTTGTTAATTATGCAGCAGCACAGTACAGTATTCCCTGCTGCAGCCCCGTGGCGTCTGCGCGCGTGTGTGTGTGGCATTGCTATTCACGAGACGTAAAAAAAAAAACCCGCAGCAGATCCCACGGCGGAGGCGCACAGCGGAAACCTGGGACCCGTGACGACGCATGCGAAAATGTCACGCCACTCGTTTTCTCCCCCCCTTGTACACTCACAACTCCCCTTCCTCTTTGACACACGTCGTCCTCCTTCGACGTGCGACACGA
This sequence comes from Sparus aurata, assembly GCF_900880675.1. Classification (NCBI taxonomy): domain Eukaryota; kingdom Metazoa; phylum Chordata; class Actinopteri; order Spariformes; family Sparidae; genus Sparus; species Sparus aurata. Next base: position 26,231,114 of record NC_044205.1, read on the forward strand.
AATATTCTGCCGTCTCAGTGTCCTGGGAGAGCGCCGGTGAATAAGGATTGAGGGAACGAGGGAGGCGATACACAGCAGGCAGGCGGAGGGAAAAGATCGGCACTGTGATGTGTGATCGACATTTATATGTGCGTGTGTGTGTTTGTGTTTGTGTTTGTGTGTGCTTACTGAGGGTCTCCGGCGTAGCTGAGCTGAGCAGGCCGGATCCCAAAATGAACGATGATGGGGAAGGTGATGACGTCTGGGTTGAACTGCTCCCTGTCCAGTTGGTCGATACGCACCGAGCTGGGTTTCTAGAGGAGAAAGAAGCCAGAAGAGTGAGCACACACAGTCAGGTAGCTATAAGGCAGCCGCCATTCAATCATCCGCTCCCAGTATGTGAAATAACAAATAATCCGCACCTTAAGGGTCGTCTGTCACGGGAGTGTAATGAGATGCTCGTGAACCGCGCACAACAGTGATAAAGCCATGTCCGGGGACGGGTTGAGCAAACTTCTGACGCTCTTATCGGGGAGGAGATTGACAAGCAACATGTCCTCCGCTGACTCCCAAATCACAGTTGGCCTGTCAGGCGTTTTGCGAGATCAGAGGAAGGAGCTGTAGCATAAGGCGTGATGAGCTGCGCGGCAGATGGCTCGAGGCTTCGGGCTCACCTTGACATTAGTCACGGCCCGCATACAAACTTTGATTCGAGAGCGAGAGGTCGCCAGACAACTTTGATTTTGCCTTTAAGGCGACATAATCAAGTTTGATTGGCTTGATGGAAGGCTTGATGACTGCCCCTGTTTACAGTCCCGACACAGTGTAGATGCTAATGTATACGTACACCGCTTTCTTTGGCGTCGTGTTAATGCGCCGTGGCTGTTTGAAGGTTGACGACCGTTTGTGCCCTCATTAGTGCGGAGAATAATCACTCCAGCTCGGCGTGCTTGATTGGCGTCGGACCCCTTCATTTGGAGAAGCATGTGTGACCTTGACATCTCACAGCGAGGAATGATTTCCACAAAAGGAGAACATGTATGGAGTGAGCGAGTTCCACACAGCCCCGAAGGGATGATTTATTGATTACAGCGCGCCGAGCAACTGTGTCTGTTTATGAATTCTTTACCTCCGCGAACATACGTCCTCTGCCAAATGTGAGGGTTTGACATCGCGTCCAATTAGTGCGAAAAATAACCGGCAAATGAGCCAGAAGCTATTTCTTTGAGAATAGGACGATTGTTTGAATCAGTTATCGAGCATCAGAAAGAAAAAGAAGAACTGGTTGCAGCTTTTCACGCCCATTTTATATTTCGCTATACACAAATCACCTCTAATTCTTAAATCATTCCATAAACAAGCTACTGAGCTCGTCTTCAAATTGAAAATACACATTGTGATGTGGAAATCCGAACGTTTTTAGCCGGTTTTACGCTTGTAAATCTCACAAAAAGTCTCAGCTAGCGCTTTAAAATCCAGAGGATATTGGGAAATCGTCATAACTTCCAACTAACTATCCAAAATCTATAATTAATATATAATAAAGACACTAAATAGTCTGTAAGGAGGACTGACTGTGTTGCAGCAACTTTTCCACATATCTTGCACAACTCCATTACTGCTGTTTGTTCTTATAATAATGCTGAGTGGGCTGGAGTGTGGGACATCTCTTCTTTTCATTTTGAAAGACTGCCGTTATCCAGCGAAGGATCCGTTTTGTTGTCAGACTCTGAATGCTGCAGCAGACAAAGAGAGATGAAGTGGATCACACATTCATTATAAAACTGACCTGCAGCTGCTTTTATCTTCTTTCAGATCGACTGAGATGCATCTTCTTCATCGCTGTTTACAGAAATTTTAGAGCTAATGGAAATTTTGGGCTTGGTAAGTGTTAAAACAACATCTTTTTTAATCAGTTTGAGATTTCAGGGCTGCAGGAGGAGGCTTGGGTTACACCTGAAGAGCTGCAAGGAGCCATTTTATGTTTTTGTTGTGGTGACAAGTCTCCGGCTACTTCAGTTAGCAGCTGCAGTGAAGATTTTCAACTTTAAAAAGGGTGTAAATAACATCTTTTCAAATCAATTCCAGCCTCTGGAGACTTGGATTACATCGGGCGAGGCTGCACGGAGCCAATTTATCTCTTCCTCGGGTCGTTTTTGACATTTTAAAACAAGTCTCCAGCTACTTCAGTTGTTTAGGAGAATGCTGTGATGCCGTTTTGCTGTGAAGCTCCAGAAATGTGTTGTGGACGAGAAAACTTCACCCGACTTTACATCAGGTGAGGAGATAATCACAAAATTTCCATCTTTGGGTGAACTTTTCCTTCAAAGGGATATTCCGGTGCAAGTTTAATCCATGGTGTAAATCACCGTGAAACTGTGTTAGACTCCCTCTTGAGAGATCAAGTTAGCAGACTGCTAATTTACGGAGTTTTATCAACCTCAGAAACGACCGCACGACAACAATACACTGCAGTAAATGGATCCAAATATAAACCGCCACCAAAAAGCCACAAATAATGCTCAGAACAGCACCAAACTTCAGCAACAGTACAAATAGGGTCTCAGCACATAGTCCGGGGCATCTAACCTCCGCTAGCTTAGCTGGATTTCTATTGTGAAGCTAAAAACAGATTTCAACTCTCCTCCATCAGCTTCCGTGTCGGGGAAGTCCCGACGCGACGATTACCGAGTGCGGTTAGAAATGCTCAATTCCGTTCTTTTCCCTGTCCGCTCTCGATAATAACTGTTATAAACTGGCAGGTAAGACACATATGAACTTTGATTGCTTTTCCATGGAGTCATAATCATACATTTTCATCCATGAGCCGCGGAACTCTACTGCACTCGGTAATCGACTCGTCGGGACTTCCCGTCAACAGGAAGCTGCTGCAGAAGAGTGGTGAATTTAGTCAGCTTTTCAGTAGAAATCCAGCTAAGCTAGCGGAGGTTAGATGCCCCGGACTATGTGCTGAGACCCTATTTGTACTGTTGCTGAAGTTTGGTGCTGTTCTGAGCATTATTTGTGGCTTTTTGGTGGCGGTTTATATTTGGATCCATTTACTGCAGTGTATTGTTGTCGTGCGGTCGTTTCTGAGGTTGATAAAACTCCGTAAATTAGCGGTCTGCTAACTTGATCTCTTGAGAGGGAGTCTAACACAGTTTCACGGTGCGTTAGACCATGGATTAAACTTACACCGGTATATCCCTTTAAGTAACTGGTTTCAGGTTTCTAAGCCTTCATACGATCATGAAATAACCCCTTAAAGAAAGAACCAACAAACCAAACTCGCTTTAAAAACAACAACCCTGGGTTTGACAAGGAGAGGATAACCATTGTTGACCGTCGCCTCAGATAGCTCCATTTTCCCCCCAACAGGGTTGAATCTCTATTTATGACCTTTTTAATAGACTTTGCTTGACTGGCAGACCAATCTTTAACTTCAGTATAGGGACGGGAGACTATTATACACCCACCTATCTGGAAACCCTGACAGCAACAATTCAGTGCTGCCAGCAAGAGGCCGTTGACTCAATAACTCACCCACGCCAAAAGGTTACACAATCATATTCACTGCTCATATGCAACCTTTTAGCTAGCAATGACATCTTCACCTTTACCCAGACACAATTACTGTACATCCTTTAAAATATGGGCCAGACAAGAAGGTTAACCAACTTCATCGTGACATAAAAAAAAAAAGCGTCGGCCCCCGAATAGTGTCGATGACAGCGAACGCCCTTGGGGATAATAGGTGAGGTTGCTCATGTCACAGGCTAACAGGAACAGCCTTATTCCTGCAGTGTCGGGGTTGGGGGCGACGCCTGCCCTTGAAACGGCAGACAAGGCCGCCTCGTGTCGTAACGGTGCAGCTGAGGCCTCACCATGCCCGGGTTGGTGACGATCATGCCCTTGCACTCCTCCGCGTATTTCTGCCACTCCAGCTCCTCCCACTGCAGCATGTCTGCAATCTCCTCCTCGGGGACCAGCGGCTTGCTGCTGTGCAGCAGGTACAGCAGCACCTGATGCATGGACAGCACCTCCTTCCCGCCATCTAGGACGATTAATCAACATAAAACACATATCAGAAAGAAATGCATATAAGGGGAGAAAAGCGAAAACACCACGAGAGATTTGCAGGGAAATTGAAAAGAAATGCAAAACTCCGACTCTTTCGCAGCAACAGTTGGTGGAATTAAACAAGCTGTGACATTTTACACAAGGGAGAACGTTTCATACAATGTGTTCTCTCACTGTTCAGAAATCCTTGGCCCAAACTCAAGGCTGATGTTGGGAAAGAAAAATCTTTGTTTTTGTGCAAGCGGCTCACCCGGCCTCACCTCTGCCAACTCTGAGTTTTTGAACCGGTATCACATACTGTGAAGGTGTCCCCGTGCATCGCGATCGCATTGTGCAGGCGACGCGCAGGTGAACAGAGGCGCCGATGCAAGGTTGGATGCCTTACAATACGCGGAGGCACATAATGAAGCGCGCGTGGACCGAAATTCAAATCAAGCGCGCACACACGCACACAGAAGTACAGCCAGGCACACGCGGCGCAATCCACCGGGTCAAAGAGAGTCGGTTTAATAGACGCTCATGCAAAATTTATAGACCTCCATTTACAAGAGTTCATGTGGACAGAAGCACCAAAAAAAAAAAAAATCCACTGCCCTCTCAGTCCTGGAAATGCATTAAGACAATAACAAATGCACTCAACTCTCACTGCAACTTTCAAAACGCATCACAACACTCCCACCATAACTCCCCGTCTCCTCTCGCTGCCTTCCTCTTCACAGATCACATCAGAAAACAATGCGTCGGACAGTTTTTTTTTTAGTATGTGTGCTTTGGTAAAAAAGAGGCAGATAAGTGTTTGTAGCGGACTAAATTGGGAGAGCTAGGAGAGAAATTGTTTTATGATGGAAAGAAGGTAGGTGGCACGGCTGTCATAACAAACACTGCCGGCAAAAAACAAAAATCATAGTGCACCAGCACCATCATGTGTACTGAAGATGAACGCCATGCAGCTGCACAGCTGCTCAGGCACTGGAAGTCATTTTGCATTGAACACAAATACGAACGCCAGCGTGTGCAGAGATGTTTGGCAACGGCATTATAGAAGACACGCAGCTTCCTTTTGTCTCTTCTGTGGCACGTTTTAACTTGAAGGCTGAGGCACCGCTGACCACCAGAGGGAGACAAAAGCGCAAAAGGAAAGCAGTCTCAGTAGGTTGTTGGCAGTCTTACCGGGAAGGAATCGTACAAAACGGGGCATGAAATGGAACTGCGGGCATCCAGAGGTCTCACTGTCCCACTCAGGACCTGGAGGAGAGAGCACAGAGGAACCTTTCAAAATAAAATCTGACAAGCTTTTCAAGATGGGGGAGTGAAGAGTCTTTGTGGACATGATGGTCAGAATTACATTCCTCAACAGTTTGTTAATCTTCAATCCTGTCAGTGACTGTGAAGTGATATGAAATGATATCATTATTCAGTGTTCTGCCTGAGGATAAACCTGAGATGCTGTCTGTACACGCTTCAACAGCTCATTATGTATCACACTGGAATATTGAATTAAACATTTGTACATATATATAAACAAAGTTCACTAAAAAAGTAATGTTGCTTCTTTGATTCCTCGACCTATCAGAATATATTTCAACCTACTGTTGAAATGAACTCAACGACCTTTTAGCGCTTTTAGCTGAGCAGCTACAGTGAAGATTTTAACTTTAAAAAGGGTTTAAATAACATCTTTTCAAATCTATTTTGGAGCAGTAACAAGGGATATCTTATCTAAAGGTAAAGGTTTCTCCCGAGACTTGTAACACAAGTTTATTTGGAGGCAGAAGTGCCTTAAAACACACTCTGCTTTATCGTCTACTGTCCTCTAAATGGGACCACTGAGACCGTTAAGTTAAACTATTTACTGAGGGAGTAACTCAAGAGAGAAGTAGGGTTGTTTTCCCATAGGCTACACACAATCAGACTTCTTTTTGAAACCAGTGGAGTCGCCGCCTGCTGGCCAAAGCTTTTATTCTTTTTATGTGTTCTTATCTATATTTATATTGTGTTTTGCCTTCATGTTTTCACGTCTCTTTCGTCTGGCCGTTTTCTTTTTCTGTTTTTCTTGTTTTTTTTTACCTCATCTGTAAAAGCACTTCAATCATCATTTTAAATGTGCTATATAAATAAAGTTATTATTATTCAAGAGGCAAATCAACCAAATGTCCTTGTGCAACATCCAAGCTGTGATTTGAGATGATTTAATTCGGCTCTTCTCCGACACACAGGTAGGACATCGCTGCCGGAGAATGAAACGTTGTGAAACAGACCCTGTTTGTGGTTTGGCAGTCGTACCTTTCAGGTTCCAGTCATACAGCTCGAGAATGTCCTGGAACAAGAAGGCGGCGAACAGCTCCAGGCCTCGGACACAGTAGTTCTGGGCACGGGGGGGGGGGAAGAGACAGACGATGTTGGAGAGCAGTGTTATGTGATCATTCAGTTCAGGCAGAAGCTGTAATACTGTCCATGAAAAAGTACCTTAATGTAGATATGACTGATAAGTAAATCCAGTTCTCTAAACTTTATCACATAAGCCACCCTTATCGGTGTAATCAACCTGCGCAGGTTACAAAGAATCTCTTTTCCCTCCTTCTACAAGGATTAGCACCTCGGCTCGCCCGGGCGCTGAGGTGTGAGGGTTACATGTGGCTCAGCCTCAGCCGTTTGAGATAAAAACAAAAAGGGGTGAGAAAGGGGAGAGAAAGAGCTGAGAGATAAAGTGGGGTTTTACCGACCTCCGGTGTCATCTCCTCTATGAAGTGAATGGTGTAATCTATGTTGAAGCGGATCACACGGCACAATGGAATCTGTGATGATGAAAGGAACAGAGGACGAGAAGAAGAAAGGACGGGCCGACTCATTACCATGGCGTTAGGCAGAGGTTACAGCTTTTCAAGGAAACTCATTAAAAGCCCCCTCGTCTCTGCTCTCTGCTGCGGGAGCTCGCCCAACATGGCCGACGCGACCACATGCACGAGAAGAGAAAAAAAAACTAAAAAGTAGCGGAGGAATCGCACTTTAACTCTGCTGTAAAAAAAGTGTTTAAACATGCACAACCTCGGGACAATTAAATGAGCCCTGTGAGATCGCATGCCTCCACACACACACACACACACACACACTTGAAAATTAAGTAACTCAAATCTCGCTAAATAGATAAGCCTGCTCTTCTGTGTTTAATCTCCCTAGTTACACGGTCTTTGTTGTCAGAGCGTGGGGGTCCATTTTAAGAGATTAACCTGGGAGCCACATTCATTCTTGCCCATCCCGGCAGCTAACTAGCAGGGGGGCTAATATCACTACGCTCCGAGGTTTCTAATCCCCGCACTGCCACGAAGCGTTTACCCCGGGCTTTTAACAAGGCCTGCTTAAATTATCCAGTTCAAATCACGCCTTAATCCTCGGGGCTCTTTTCAAGCTAGACGGATATTGACCAAGTAGTTTATTATTCAAACATGCGGGGAAGAGCGCGAGAGCACGCTGACGGACACGAGGCACATAAATGTTCCCACTTTAAGGAAACGCGGTGCGGTGATCCCCCCCACGGATCTCTCGCTCCCCTTTAAACTTCCTCCTTGGGATGAAAGAGGGAGAGAGAGAGAGAGAGAGAGAGTCACGACCTCTCCGATGTTTGACAGTCGCTGATGGGCCTTCAAAAAGTGAAGGGAGAGGACTCAGCGACAAGGTCAGCGCAGCGAGTGGAGCACTTTGTCCGGGCAACAAAGAGGCCGACCCGAAAAGCCAGAAAGCCGATTTTGAAGTTATTTTCGAGGAGAGTGGAGTAAGAGGAGGAGGGGATTTTTCACTCAAACGCTGGCCTAAAATTATACGTGTTGCTTGAACGGAGACGGTGGGAGGAGGATGGGGGGGATCATACGTGGTCAGCAAAGAGCTGAATGAGCAGCAGCGGTCAAATAGTGTACGGAGGGAGGTTATGAAGCGGTCATTACACAGCGGAGGTTCTCAGAGGCGGGCTCGTACTCGCACAGCAAATGATGGTGGAAAACCAGGACGAGGCTGTGCAGCTGAAACTAAAGCCTCGTCCATGCTAATACAGATATTCTGCAAAACAAACATTTTCCTGTCCCACAAAACGCCTTCTAGAGCGCGTTTCTTTGAGAACTCCAGTTTCTGTTCATCTGTAGGATAGTTAGACGAAGGATTTGGGGAAATTTTGACGTCATCCCTCGCTTTCTGTTCATGGCCACTGTTGCTGTCAGTTGCTCGTCGTCCGTTCACGCAAATTAAACACGTGTTTCTTTTCGGTTTCTCTACAGCACCTCGGGCGTCGTGCCAGAAAGGTGTTAAATCAAAAGGTGAGAAAATACGTTAATAAATTCATAATAAAAGGGGAAAAAGTTTGGTTTTATTCTTGTCATTATTAGAAGTTTGATTGGTGTGTTTGTTAACTGACACAAAAGTGGATTATTGTGATTTTCTTGACTATACTTATTAATTCAGTCTATAATTGAGACAGGAAAGCAAACAGCAAACATTTACTGAGCGTCCACATTAAAGTGTGTTTAGGTTTTGGGGAGTTCTACTGCATGTGTGAAAAAAAGTAGTATAAACAATTTTGTGGCTGCAGAGGAAGCTGCAGGCAGTCGGGTAGTCCAGTGATGTCACCCCAAGATGCATTGTGGGTGATGTAATGTTGTTATTAAAAAGCAGTTGCACCTCTTGTATCGCAGGTTGACTCATTTTGGACGGTTGAAAATAAATCCGCTGTGTCTATGTTGATCATTTGTTTTTAGGGGTCCAGAGCCTACACTACCCACAATGCATCTCAGCCAGTAAAAACAGATAAGAAAGAAAGAAGATTTCACCATAATCCTCGCTTTCATTCAGCAATTTTGTCAAAATCTCCCAGGAATATGATGCAAGGCTGCAGCACCATTTCTGTCTACATTAATAAATAAACTCATGTTTTGGTCTGTGTGACACAATTTCATGCCATAAAACTACAAAAGGAGGCTCCTGTTGATCATTTGCTTTTAAACTGTCTGTTAGGAGTCCAACACCAGACCAGTGGACTGCTTTTTAAAAGCCTGCCGCCTACATTTACCACAATGCAACTTGGCCTCACAGTTTATCAGGTTCCATTCAGCTTCCTTCTTTTTTCACACATGCAGTTGTGCTACTCGACACCTGTAAACACACCTGAATGCTTAAAACTCGCAGGGTTACACATTAGGTAACTCATTGTGTGTGTGTGTGTGTGTTTTGAAAAAGGACACACACTACATGACTGATCAGCAGCAGGGGGGGTTACACTACAACAAGACCTCTCACTGGGAGGAATCCCTTAAAAAGGTCCATCTGGTCCACAAACAACATTTTGTCACGAAAACCACAGAGAAGTGACGCGGTACATAAGCGATCCGAGCCGTTTGTGTTGTGACTCACAGCGACTAAACGAGGTAGAAACAGAAGAATACAGCGGAGAGGTAAACAAGTATATTTCACTGAAAACATATTGTTGTATTGTAGTTCAGCAAGGACGACGGGGTTACAAATGCTGAAGAGCTTGTGTGTATGCCAACGAATTCTGATAGAAAGTGTATCATTGTGCCGCCTCCGAGCAAACTGATGCATGATAACAGCGGGTTCAGAGAGCTGCTGCAGACGGCAGCAGAGGAGCGTCTGCTCTCATTGGCTGCAGCTTGCTGCAGCTCCTCGGCACAAGCGGGATATTTAGCCCGCTTGACATCTCGAGCGTCTGTGAGGCATCGGTGAACTTTCGCATCACGTCTTTGAACGGTTCACACACACAGGGGCGGGCGCAGATTTGCCTCTGATCTCGGGGTTTTGTCGATAATCTCCCAAAAAACTGTCGGCGAGTGGAAAATCAAGGCCACAATCTTACAGCTTGAACTCGGCATTCTGGGTGATTGTTATATTATGAAGCACATGACGATTTACTTTATGAATAACAGGTTCATGAGCTTTTGGTCTTCAGGGGAACATTTGTAGTATCGAGCCTTGTGCGTAACACTGCATAGGTATTCCAGTTTTAGAAGCTTCTACAGAAGTTTTAAGCAGCGCGGTTTAAATTTTCATTTCACCTTCGTGAGGTTTAAGTGGACCGTTTCAAATGAAATAGTCAAGAACAGTCAGTGTGAGCACCTGCCCCTGAAAACACAATACGAGAGGCAAAAAAAAATAAAAATCTAAGATGACATTCAATATAAAAACAGGCAGAACAGGTGCGCTCTCAAACATGCAGCAGTGTAGAATTAATGGATGGTGGCCTGTAAGGTTAACAGTTCAAAGCAGGCTTACGTTGGTGAGAGGTGTGTGGGAGAAGAGAGAGAAGCCTTCAAACAGGTACTCATGGTCATCGTACTCGATCACCGTCGGCCTGTCGGTCTGAAACAGAAAGCAGCGTGCGGCTCTGTCAGCGGACAGAAAACACATCAAACATACTACAGAAGAACTCAAATAAACTCTGCAGACTTTAGACAGTGTTGTATTAAAGTAGCAGAGACATGAAATACTTAAAAGCAGCTCTTCTTATTTTGGGGGTCTGAATAAAAAAAGAGACTTACCAGGAAGTTGGTGGGCGGAGACACAGTGATCCTGTAGTGAAACAGTTTTCCTGCGTTGTTGTTCATCACTCGACACTGTTTCACAGGCTGAGAGAGACACAAACTCAATAATCTACATGTATCTGTATATCTAATCATCTTTAAAACGGCATAATCAGTAAGTAATAATGTATATACACTAACTCAGTATCTCAGTTTTAGGATTGTTTCCGACTACAGCAGTTCCAAATAAAGTTGGGATGCTGCAGGTGAAAAAACCAAAGACTTTTCATTTACATTTCACACAGCGTCCCTGTCATTTTTGGTATCAGGGTCGTACAAGTCGACGCTAAACAGCTGACGTCCCTGCACACATTCCAGCTCAGTCGTCAGCAATCTCTGCACACCACTGACATCTTCACATTTGTACGAACCATATCGACATCACGTGTCATATCGCCTTCACATAATGGGGAGGTGGAATCATCGAAGGCGGAGTAACAGGCAACAATGCCACAGTGTGTGACACAGAGACTGCGTTTCAATAGTCATAAATCCACATTTTCTGACAATTTAACACGGCGTTACAACATTTGTAACAATAACACCACTGGGATATTTTAGTGGAAGAACTTAGGACAATTTCCAGCTGTGTTTGTGGAAACTACAGCAGGTATTTTAAGCCCAAACATGATTTTATTATAGTTTGCACAGAATGATAATGATTTAAAATTGAATCACACATTGCCAACATTTAAAGGGATATTCCGGTGTAAGTTTAATCCATGGTCTAAATCACCGTGAAACTGTGTTAGACTCCCTCTCGAGAGATCAAGTTAGCAGACCACTAATTTACAGAGTTTTATCAACATCAGAAACGACCGCACGACAACAATACACTGCAGTAAATGGATCCAAATATAAACCGGCACCAAAAAGCCACAAATAATGCTCAGAACAGCACCAAACTTCAGCAACAGTACAAATAGGGTCTCAGCACATAGTCCGGGGCATCTAACCTCCGCTAGCTTAGCTGGATTTCTATTGTGAAGCTAAAAACAGATTTCAGCTCTCCTCCATCAGCTTCCGGGTCGGGGAAGTCCCAACGCGACGATTACCGAGTGCAGTTAGAAATGCTCAATTCCGTTCTTTTCCCTGTCCGCTCTTGATAATAACTGTTATAAACTGGCAGGTAAGACACATATGAACTTTGATTGCTTTTCCATGGAGTCATAATCATACATTTTCATCCATGAGCCGCGGAACTCTACTGCACTCGGTAATCGACTCGTCGGGACTTCCCGTCAACAGGAAGCTGCTGCAGAAGAGTGGTAAATTTAGTCAGCTTTTCAGTAGAAATCCAGCTAAGCTAGCGGAGGTTAGATGCCCCGGACTATGTGCTGAGTCCCTATTTGTACTGTTGCTGAAGTTTGGTGCTGTTCTGAGCATTATTTGTGGCTTTTTGGTGGCGGTTTATATTTGGATCCATTTACTGCAGTGTATTGTTGTCGTGCGGTCGTTTCTGAGGATGATAAAACTCCGTAAATTAGCGGTCTGCTAACTTGATCTCTCGAGAGGGAGTCTAATACAGCTTCACGGTGATTGAGACCATGGATTAAAATTACACTGGAATATCCCTTTAATTCTGGCGATCGGTTTGCAGATAGATTTTGTAGAATCTAAACATTAAGACCAAACTACATTTACCATTATACCGCCATACATTTAACATCAACGCCTGATTATAAAAAAAGAAATTGACTGACGTCCTTTTAATGAATACAGTCACACTTCCTGTTTACTGTGTGAAGCCATTAAAAGAAACAACTAATTGACTCATATTTTCCAGGTCAACCAAGACAGTAACGAGCAATTAGTCGACTAATGGACTAACAAGGTGGCGAGTCCTCTTCATTTACACCGACGCAGATTCTCTGAAAAATGACCTTCAAATAACGCTTGAACGCCTGCAAAGGTAAAAAAAAAAAAAAAAAAACATAACCGCACTCAAGTTTAATCAACGACCTTTAAATAACGCTGACTGACTTCACCTCCATCTGAAAAAAGCCTCCTTCTTTTTTTTTAAAAGTAAATACTTCAATAATGATGAAAACAAGAATAGTGAAATATCTATAGTTGAGTCACTGGTACTGATCAACTCTCCTCTCTCATTCTTACAGCTCTAGCATCATCATTTGGTTCTTTTGGATGACACAATCCGTTTGTCCCTCTAACACAAAAGGAAAAAACGGCCACCGCACAGAGAAGAGCAGAGAAACGTCCTTGCCCCTGTGTGCAAGGTTACGAAAGGGTGATTTATTCACGGCGTGTCATACCTCCTCCCCCGGGTAGATGCTGTGGCGGATCCCTGTACGTCTGGCCTTGGCACTGCACTTACACAGGGGGCCATCATTCATCTGGACAGAGAGAAAATACGTAAATCAGACACAACTGCTTCACTTGCCGTGTACGGCGGAGCGGCTGCAGAACATTTCAAACTGCACCGCTGCACACTCCTGACCTTTATTCCTTCACTGGAGTTCTGATTTGTCGCGTTTGATGGCGTCTGAGCTACGTGAGGGGGCAAAAAAAAAAAAGACTTCATCGACGTTTTCTGTGCATTTCCCGATAATTTCAACTTCGTTTTTTAAAAAGAAAAAAAAGGAGAAACAACTCTTTTCCAATCGCAAAGTGAGATGTCAGAGCGCAAACTGCCTCGTCTACTGAAGCAAGCGATTTCCAATATTTACTAAAATGACTGTAAAAACCTCCCAGACAGGCGCCTGAACTCGGCGCTCGCAATCAAATAACGCTGAAACATCTTGCTGCGTTTTCCACATCGTGATGTTTTTCTTCCATTAGCAGCCAATCATAACTTATAATGTGATTAGGAGGGAAAGCAGAAGTTGTGTATGCATCCGTCGTGCCATCGCTCAAACGCTGGAAAGGTTTGTAAAAAAAACAAAAACATAAGCTGCGACAGAACGAGCAGCATATTAAATATCTTTTAATGTGAAATATGCATTAAAGGGATCAGAATTATCCTCATTTCCGTGCGACTTCTGCTCCTCGTCAGCTAATAGTTTTCTCCTCCAGCATCGCTCATGGCCGTCTGATCCTCCTGCACAGCAAAGATCAGCCTCCCATCTGTTACCAGCAGCTGAATTTATTCCATCATACTCAACTGTGCATGAACGTCGGCAGAGGGACACGACTGAACGTTCAATAATTGGTATAAACAGACAAAATTCACATTCTCAAAACACTTAACCTCAGTGTGCCGTTGTTTTCACTGAATATTGAGATGTTTTCACTTTGTTTTTTCGTTTATCTCGACTGAGGGGAAACCTCAACGATGTCTGAGGCTCAAATAAAGGCTTGAATTTAATTATTATGAATTAGAAACTGGTCAGATTTGGCTCAACTGAGCAGCAGATATCTACAAACCGGTTGTCTGACTCTACGTGGCAGAGCTGCATCCTTCTACGTCTCTTTGGGCCTCACAATTAAGATTCTTTAAATCACAGTTTTCAATAAAATTCAGTTAAACTACAAGTTAATCTCATGATTAAACTGCATTTAGTTTGCGATGAAGCCTTCTTATCTGGAATTATGTTGCCATTTTTAAGAAAAATAATGACAGAATGTTAATTTTTGATAAAAGAATGACTTGCTTTTTGTTTTTAAAGGAGCTGTGACCAAGCTGGATGTTTGCAGTGTGAAGAAATAAAGTTGTGAGTGCTCTCTGGTGGACAAACTGTGGAATGAAAACACGGTTTCTTTTCTGCTACCTCAGGCGTTGTTTGTTATTCCTGCAATGCTTTGTTTCAGTTACTTATCAGCTGCATCTACAATAAGGTAATACTGTCTAGCTCTATTGTAGACGGCTGCTCTGTAGTGTTCAGACCTGGTGTCAACATCTGTACTGAGCTCATCGGTTTTCATCTGGAACTAACATACATCTCAACATGTGATCAGACCTCACTTCCTCCGCTCTGTATGCAAATAAACATCACTGTGACAATCTGGGAAGATGTTTTCTAAACAAATAAAGAAATATCTTTAAAGGAACATTTGCCGAATTAACGAGAAAGCCTGAATAAATAAGGATTTATCATAAAACAGCGTTTACGGAGACGACAGAGTATCGCCGGACTCAACAAGTCTCAGAATTGAGCGGTTTGTAAAGGGAGTCTGGGGACTTTCTCCCGAACCCTTCATGTATTTGTTAATTTGACATGTTTACTGTCAATAAAATGTTATCTTCCCTCATAAATTAAGTGTAACTGTGTGTTCAAACAGCTGCTAAACGTTGGCAGGTGAGTCGCAGCAGTTTGTCTGCTTCTGGCTCTAAACTGACACTTTTTTACAAGGAAATAAACAACTTGATGTTTTGGATTTAACGCCGACTTTGCAAGAAGTCACTAATGATTTAGAATTTGCCACTGGAGTTTCACTTTGCTCAACAACTCTCTAACAGACGCCGTTTGATAAAAGGAGTCTGGGGAAATTTTGGTTTTGTTTTAATTAATTTAAGACTAAAATTGACTTGTAATGGAAGAGTGTTTGTTTTTAGGATCGTATCCAACAGCAGATCTTATTTTCTCCTTTAGTAGGTTACTAACAGAGTGAAAGCAGCTAATTATTATTCATTAGGCAAAAAAAAGAAAATGACTCATGTACACATCAGACTTAGATTAAGTTGATTGCCGCTCTCAATAAAACCAGCGGCTTGCTTCAGTGACGGTTGAACTAATGTGCCGTCTTTTGAAAAACAAAATGTTATCCGCACGAAATCTGTTAAAGTGTGGAACTAAATCTGTATTTGAATCCATTTAACCGAAGTGGATTATATCATTTGTTTGTGTTTATTAGATTTCATTTAAACGCTGTGTACTGTTAATTATCCTGGCACAGTTTGGCTGCTTGTCTTCTTCATGTAGCGGCAGTTTAAGATGGTAAAAAAAGGTGATGTTCGTCAGGATGTACAGCTTTGTGTTAACACTATTATATACTGCCATCTGCTGTTAACTGACATCCGGATGAGAAGTGAACATTTCAGCTGCTGTCAGGTGGGAAACCAGATTTGGCCGCTGCCCTGCAGTATGTTACAATCTCAAGGTCGTTACGTTGTTCTGATATCGATATCGATATTAGTTGCGCTGTTATTTCCACTTTAAAGTTACTAAGTTTCGGATCTCAGACTTGTGTAGCATCACAGGAGGAGGTTACAATTGGATATGAACATAACATTTGGATTTATAATAATTAGGGCTGTCAAAGTTAACGCGTTAACTCGTTCACGCAACATCCTCTTAAGGCCGTAAATTTTTTTTAACGCGCGATTAACGCTCGGTATTAAAAAAAAAAAGAAAAACGCGCATTGTTTGATTTACGGCCGTTGGTGGCACCTCTAGTCTTGATCCAGAGGGCGGCAGAAGAATAAGAAAGGGAATCAGAAGAGGAAGAAGCAGGGTTGGCGTTCGGGAAAAACACGGTGGACTGAAAAGTGAAAGTGAAAGTAAATGAAGAAAGGACTTATGAACGGCAAATTCACTTTCTAAACACGGCCAGATGGTTCGGTCGATAAGACAAAAGTTATCTGCACGTACTGTCGACATGAAATGAGTTACCACTGAAGTACGTCGAGTCTCAAATATCATTTACAAGCAACACACGGCAGATGCAGAGAGCCCACCGCCCCCCCTCGCCAAAATCTGACATCACCATGTTTTGATCCCATTTAGGGTGAGGGGATATTTTTTGAGCCTTTTATTTTCCTGCATGATTTGAAGTGTTGAATAAACATTTTCATAAAGCAAGCATATTTGCCCTTTCCTATGTTGGTAAAAGTATTAAGAACATGAACAAAATACATTAAGGTACATTTAGAACAGAAAGAAATGTGCCAAAAAAAATGCGATTCATTTGCTATTAAAAAAATGAATCGTTTGACAGCCCTAATAATAACACATGTTACACGTGAGCGGAGCGGACAAAGACCGACCTGCCCTGGGTCATTGTACCACAGCTCCTCGTGCAGGCGGTCAGGATGAGCTTTCTTCCTCTTGATCTCGGCGATGACATCAAACACCTCTGAGTCAGAGCTGCTGGAGCAGGTGCTCCCTTCAGCGTCTGACTCACAGTCTGACTCACTGCTGCTGTCGTCTGAAACAAAAAGTGCAAAAGAGGTCTTTAATCATCTGAACCTCACAGGGCTGAAGGCCGAGACATCGTTGGCTGAGCCTGGTGAAGCCTCCGCTCGGCTGCGCCCTCACAAAGTATCCTACCGCATCAAATCGTATTGTTTGCCTGCGACACAGAGAAAAGTTTAAGATCTGTTACCTAATTTCTCGAGCCAAACGAATCTGAGATTAAACAAGCAAGCACAGTTGCCAGCGGTGACATCTGGTGCTTTGTCACCAACCAAAAAAGAAGCCTCGCCACCAAAGTGAGGATTTTAATTACCCGCCAGCTGAATAGCTCGCGCTTCTTAGCCGAGCAAAGTCTTCAATTCTTATCGGCGTTTTAACTCCAGTGCTTGATTGTGTGAGTCGGTGCCCGGAGTAACATGTCGAGCAAATTAGATCTCCCTGAGCGAGATTTATATTATTGCGGCGCTGAAAGAGACAATCGAGCCGACAGCGCCGCAGATAACATCATAAACACTGAACTTAATCTCTGCCTCAGCCGAACGCACTGCTGAGAAGACGGCAAGTTTGTGTGCATATCAATTACACGAAGATTGTAAACAGATGTATCAACTGTTCACATATTGTTTTATAGCTGTTGCGCTTATCCACAACAACTTACATCTTTCAATTACAGGCTCATGCTAATGTTTGCATCGAGGTGCTTTAATGATAAATCGACTCGACCTGGATCCTCGTCCAGTTTGGTCTTGGGCGGCTCCCACTGCGGTCGAGCCTCCTTCGCTCGCTCCTGTCTCCTCCCCAGCTCCTCCTCGAAGCGTTCGTACAGATCCCGCAGCTTACTGGTCCCGACCACCGTAGAGTCGCCCTGAACGGAACCAAGCGAAACAGAACACACTCAGATAAAAAGTTCATGATAGTTCCTCAGTGCAGCTGTTTGTCGAAATAAAGTCAAGGCTTATTTCGTAAAAACATGGAAAATAAACTTCTGATTTAAGCCGTTCCTTCGAATCAAATCTAAATTAAATACGTCTAATTCAACTTTTTTATCTTAGGGGGAAAAAATAAGAAAGTAAACAATAAAACGATGCCGCTTCAGGCTGTGCAGAGTCAAAACATCCTGTCCTCATTTGCTTCTCCATCACCAGCTTTACCAAACCAGGCTGAGCCCAGCCAGGCCTCCAAATGAGCTACAGTGACATTTTGCAACAGCAGCCAACTCTCAAACAAGCATGTGTCATAACTGCAAGACTGTCTGTGCAGGGAAACCACAGAGAAAGTCTGAAAGTCTCTCTCTAGTTTAGTTTCTCTCTACATTCAGACATCTGCTTTATTATACTTGTTTATTGTGTTCCTGCTTGTGAAAACCCAACATGTCCTGATTTACAGACTCTTTAAAATAGCTAAATAACTAAAATAATGGGACTTTTATTTTTTAAAGAGTTTACAAAAAATGAAAAGTGTTCAAAACTAAATCAGCAGAGCTCTGGTCGCAGCTATTGTTCTGTAACGCTGTGAGGACGGCCGATACGTTGACCACTATTCAAGAAAAGCACGTCATTAGTCAAAGAAGAGTCAAACCAGGTCGGCACATCTGTATGGAAAGTAGAAGAGTGATGAGTGATGACAGCCATCTGTGTGCTGAATAACTCCAACAGTTAGTGTCTTTACTGTCACTGCAGAAGCGACTGATCAGTCCTGAATCCGTTCATGGAGGAGCAGAGAAATAGAGTGCCTCTCCATCTCGACATTTACCTTCACTTTGGTTTTACTGAAGGACGGGTCAGGTCGGGCTGAATGTGTAATTTGCTGGCTGATGACAGCATAAAGTGAGCATCTAGAGACTACCACTAAAGGTCAGAGTTTTAGAGAAGAGAAAGGAGCTGGCACTATCCAAAAGACCCACATTTAGAAAAAGCATTTGAGAGGGCAGGTGGTGATTTGCAAAGCGAGCGACTTTGAGTGCTCGCTATTAGCTGAAAGGCTTGAAAAACATCCAGCTCAGGAGAGCAGCTAATCCAACACTTTAACAGCAGCACCAGACAAAATTGATAAAATGGCAGACAGAAGATTAGGGAAGTTTCGTTTGCCAGTCAGTCGGATAAAACAAAATCAAGCGAGTGTGTGCTCGGCGTTAATGGGCACCGTGCTCGATGCGTTGAATTAAAACGAGTGATTCTCCTGTTAATCCAACTGCAGGCAACGACAGTTTTATTGTTATGGACTCGCAAACTCCTGCAAAAGGGAACCAGGAGTATAATAACAATTAGATATTACAGCAGCTACCAGCTGAACAAAGGACGGATATAATAAAGACAAAAGTGCAGACGGTACCACTTGGTCCATGGGGTCGTTGGAGTAGTAGTTCTCAGCGTGCGTGCAGCGGATCCAGGCGGGTTTCAGCAGCTCTTCTTCCTCCTTCTCCTCATCCACCTTCTCTTTTTCTTTCTCCTTCTCCTTCTCCCGGTCTCGCTCCCGCTCCCTCTCCCGCTCTCGCTCTCTGTCAGCGAAGGACTCCTCAGAGTCTCTGCTCCTCATGGAGGAGTAGCTGCGCTCCCTGCTCAGGCCGGAGGAGCTCTCCGACCTCCTGTCGCGCTCCTCCTCCCAGCGGCCACGTTTCCTGTCTCTGCTCGAGGACCGGCTGCAAAGCACAGACAAAATGAGACAATTATCGTAATCGGCCAGGATGTGATTATGATGTGACTAAAGGGACCAAGTTAGGGTCGCATGATGACACCTGAGCAAGATCTAATTGCTGAAGTTATTAAAGGGGAGCGCTGCTGTTTTACACCACGAACTCAAATTACAGGTTCGTTTTTATTAGAATTGTGTGTGAGGAAAATTACTCGTGAAAATGAAAGCTCGGCTGGCAGCCTGGCACCATTTCAATCAGCTCTCATGTCTCATCACATCATAGACTGAATGAATGAATAAAGTCACATTACGTCCTGTGTTGATGGTCGATGTTACTCCAAGGAAAAACAGAAACAATCTAGTTGTCTTTGCAACTTCTGTGCCAACGATAACACTACTTGGAAATGCGAGAGGGGTAGAAGATGTTGTTGTTTCCACTGTAATGTACATGAAAAACAGCCCAAAAGTGAACAAAAATAATCATCCAAGAATCCTAAAATGTTGAAGGAGGTTTAGTGGGGATACGTGTTTCACAACAGATCGAATAAGACAAACGATGGACAACATTTGTACCTCCGAGGCCTTTTTCTGTGCCTGTCGGGCGACTGGGACCTCCGACTGTCTCTGTGACGATACCTCTCCCTGTGAACAGACAAACACATGGTAGTAAGAACTAATCTAACTGACTGATCTCATTCAGGAGAGTCACTGCTGCCGTGTCTGTACCTGCTGCGATCTCTGCTCCTGTGTCTGGGTGAAGTCCGGCCTCTGTCGTACTCGGACCTGTACCGTCCTCCCTCCGGCCTGCCGCGCCTGTCCGGACTCCTCCCGCGGTTCTTACTCTCTCCGGAAAAATCCATTTTATGCTTCTCGCCGTGACTGCCGTAGCCATAGCCCTTCTGCCTGTGGTCATCGTGGCGATAGCCCCTTTCTGGAGACCTCCTGCTGTCCATGGGCTTCTCATACTTGTACTGCCCCCCGTGCCTGAAGGTGTGGTCGGGTTTGAATGTGCTCGGGCTCTGAGTGTAGCCGGTGAAGGGCGGGGGAGGGAAGGGAGGGTGAGGAGGATGGGGGTAGTTCATGGAGTACGGAGAGTGGTAGCTCATAGATTGAGAGGCGATGGGCGGAGGCATGGCTGGGTGTGGTAACGCTGGTGGGGGCACGGGAGGCATCATGTAAGGGTGGTAGGCATTCTGAGCCGACAGCTGGGAGCCTTGTGTGGGACTGCCGGTGGAGCCGGGGAGGGGGGGAGGTGGAAAGTTAGGCGGGGGTTCGGGGAAGCCCTGCCGGCTGGGGGGCTTGGGGAACGGTGGGCGCACCGGGCACTGGTTCAGAGGACTGGGTGTCTGGGACGCTGCTGGTGGAGGGTACTGCATGAAGTCAGAGTGCGAAGGCATGTAGCTGCTGTTTCCATGGTAGCTTGAACCGGGAGGAGCCTGAGGATCGTAGTGGTACTGAGGAACAGGAGGCTGCGGAGGTGGCGGCCTCAGGTTGGTGGGCCGGTAGTTTTGAGGTGAGCCATGCTGACCCGGGGGCATTCCTCCTCTGGGACCCCCTCGATCCTGATGGAAGGACATGACTGCAAACAAGACAAAAAAATCAGCTTAGAATTGATATTAACTGGTATCACAACCCAAGGAAAACTTCTGCAAACATATCAGCCACTCATGTTGTTGCACTGACGCGAGCGCACGGTTGAGATTCACGACAGTTTCAACAGATTTGGTGCAGCTGCATACGGACATCTAACAGGCATGGAGAGAAGGATATCAAGAGAAGAAAGATAAAGATATTCACACATTAGATATTAAAACGTATTTGTCCCACTGAACAGCGTCACAGCACTCTAGACTGAGGCATAAAAGAAGCTGGTGTCATAGAACTGTGCGCATGCATTTTAGAAGTACAACCTGAGGGGGGAAAAGTTTTTATTTTATTATAATTGTATTAATTTTTATCCTTATTTTTAAACAAAGTCACAGAACTTTTTAAGCTGTTTTGATCAGAGTTGTGAATCTATACATGCATTTTTTATGTCCTGAATTAACAGCTTCAGGGCATAAACATGTCTAAAGGGAGTTTGAAGAAATATAACTGAAAGGAAATGCACCGAAATCAAAGTCGGAAGTTGACAGGGAAGCCAGATTACACGAAATTTTAGATTTACGAATTTATGAAAGAAATGGAACAGGGCATTTCAGGTTCTTCCTCACAATACGAGAAAGCTATCAAAGCAATGAATGTATGCGTAGTAACATCGTTTGAGTTCTTAAGCGATTCAAACGTAAAAGAAAAAGACGTCAGAAATGTAGATGCAATAAATTCACTTGTCGTATTTCTGTTGGTCACTGCTTTGTGTACTGTTTCATCGATACATTCTTCTGATACTTGTTACCCTGGCTGTTCAGTAAAAACGTGGGGAAAAGATGGATTTTAAATTAGATATTAAATCACCTTCACCCCCTGGGGTTAGGCCTCTCATTACGTGATGGTCATGAGTGGTATACAGGAGAAGTTGTGCTCAGGTTGAGTTGTTTGGGTTAAGTAAGAAAAACACATTCCTCTGAATGGTGTCAAGGCTTTACATGCTAATATCCAGAAGTTATATTTGTGAATGTTGTAGTCTGTCTGTGGTGATTATTTTATGATTTTTTATTATATGACATCTCACAGATACACCTAAATGAATGAATGCACGAAGCAATGTAGCATAACATACTAAATTTACATTATCAATCGTCAGTTAATCTCCTACGTGTTGCAGCAGCATCCCGTCAACACTTACTGCATCCACTGACATGAGCATCATTAGCTGGCTAGCGTTAGCTTCAACAGATGTCATTTCCCTCCAATAAAAACGCATAAAACGCAGGAAAATTACGTAAGCTAGCCGGATAAATGTCACCATTAGAAGATAAAGTAGTCACACTTGGTCAATATTAGCATAGCGTATTTTTTTAAGCTAACAGCAGCAGCTAGGTAGAAGCTTCAAACGGTAACCTGTTAGCAAGCCTGCTGCTAGCACAGAATGACTGGATACGTGAGGAAGAACTTACCTTCAGAAAATAAAAGGAGCACTAGGAACAGAAGCTAATCATTCTATCTTCACCGCGGAGTTTAAAAACATACAGTTACACACGTGTAAATGGTCTAAAACAGGGTTATTAATAGGAAGCTATGAGGTTCAGTCAGTCTTCTGTTGGGTACCACGCTTTCCGACGGACCGTGTTTCCAGTCGGAGGGGTGAGGGTGAGGGACAAGGACGCACCAATCACGTTCAGCGAATCTGCCTTCGACCAATGAAATGATTTGTAAGCGTTTCTCGCCGGACTGAGACACCACTGCAGGAAAAAAACAAAACACTACGTTAACTCATCTTAATATATTTACTTTAATTAAATTTAATGGACTGAGACATTATTTGTATTTCTATTTTATTGACAAGGCAGAAGAAGAAGAAGAAAAGAAAAATGTGCAAGCAAGAAAATAAGACAAACAAACAAACAAATACATTAAGATAATAATAATACTCATAATAAGATTAATGCAAAAGAAAATACATAAGAAAAAAACATGACATGGCTTAACATGGATATAAAGAAGTAACTTTTATACATTCAAATTCAAAACATTCAAATTTAAAATACAGTCTCATAGTTTTAACGGGTGTCTTGGTTTTTTTAAGGTTATTGTCCAAATAAATCAATACTTTTCTTGATTGCATGGAAGTGAGGTTTTACCTTAGAAAAAGTACAATTATGAATATAAAAACATAACATAAATCTATAATTATCTTGCCACACTTAATGAGTATGTGCACATTTCAGGTCACAGAAGTTTAAATTAGCTTAAATTAATACCTTTTTATAACATAACCAGGTGACATCAATGAGTGATTTAAAACGAGACTTCTTTGACCAGAGAGAAAAATGATTTTTGTGGGAGAATCCTGACTTCTTCCGCAGCATAAGCTGTTCAAATCACTGTTCCAAAAAGCTTTAACAAGTTAGGCCGACCTGACATTCTCTGACCTTTAATATGACACCACTCGCGTGACATTTAGCCTTTTACACGTTTCCATTTCTGTGGAGCAGATGGATATCTGTCATCTAAATGGGTGCATTTTTAAAGTGAAACACAATTAATTTTAATACCATTCCTGGTAATGTGGATCAGATCATCTTAAAATGCCCAAACCAGTGCAGCCCAGAATAAAATAAATATCGTCGTTGAATGATTTGAAGTACAGACGGTTTTAGGCTCTTTTGAAAGGTGACAGTCTGAACTTTTCCCAAAGCTGTCATAACTTTTGTAAATGTTCCAATCATTGATTTATTGAAGCCTGAATTGTTTGATGACAAAATAAGCCTGCAGATGACCTGTAACTGCGCCTATTACCTGGAAAACACACAGGTTCTACATCATATTGTCTTAAATGGTCCTAGTTCAAATAAATATGAACTAAATATCCAGAAGTCTGGGGTGAAAAAATGCCCTTTCCTGCCCCCAAAGTATTCGCCTGAGAGTAACGGGAGCATTAAACTCTTTACAAATCTATATTTCCTTATATAATATAGTAAAACAACAAAAGCTTGGATGGGAAAACAGCCTATATACAAAGACAACACTGAACATTAAATGACACATATTCACATATCTGAGATCTCATTGGTTACATGCTGCTGCACAGAGGAATACTTGCAGGATTTCAGCATCTTTTTTGGTAATTTGGATGAAATTAAACCCATTAATACACTTTCAGAAAGGAAATAAAAACCACACACTGTATATTTGTATAGTTTTATTATGTCTTTAAATTACTTTTAGTGCTTTTTGCTGTTTTGCACCTACAGGCCACAGCACATCCCTCGTAAGCAATTCTGGTTCTGTTGTGTGCTTCCACCATGAATCCACCAGAGGCCAGCAGAGGTATTCTTATAAATCACAATGAATGACACTGAATCGATGCAGCGTTACCATGGAAACACCCCACACATCATTCAAAGAATGAATGGATGAGTAACAGCTCTTATAGTACACTTGTGTCTTCAGGCTGAACTCTGTTATTCTTTAAAAACACTCTGGCCTCGTCTATGCAAATCATTCTGTGAGGGGAACCTGTTGGACCTCTGGCCCGCATCGATCTGACCCCGCTCTCAGGAGACGCCGCTGTGGATACATGGCTCACGGCCCAGTCGTTAACCTCTTTGTGCTGCAGCATTGACGTGCACCCTGCTGTGATGTTATGCGCCTCCCGATGAGTCGATGTGGAGGTTAAGGTGGCCGAGCCCACACAGTTTGCTCACACATTCTGCTCCGACCGTTAATCACCCGGCGAGGGAGACCCTGTGTAGAAAACAGAGTGCTAGATGGAGTGTTGTGTGGCCAAAAGTATGTGGACAGACTCGCTCGCATATTCTATCTTTTACTTTTTGTCTGGAGTCAAGAAATCTTAGATCATAGATACATTCTTTATTAAACTTTACTTTGGCTCTGTTTCTATTCCTAATTGTCCATGTAACTCTTTTGAAAGCAAATGTTAAGACACACTTTCTGTACACCTGCAGATTTAGCTAACAAAACAGATTCTGATCCGGATAGTCCAGGAAATAGTGTGCTTGAAAAATGTAGCAACAGTTTAGATCACGGATGATGACGGTGCCCCATAAAGAAATACTTTCCCAGTTCCCTAAACCTCAATTTATCCCAACACCTCTGAGATGTATAATGCATCTTCAAAAATAAGAATAAAATGATAAAAGAATGGATTCAAGTTGATTTCTGATTTCTTGAAGTAAGATGTGTGAAAACAAGTCCCTATATCTCACTAAATGTTACCTGTCAGGTGATTGTGTGTTGCATTAAGTGAAAAGATATTTTTGAGAAAAAAAAGAGACCAACATCCTTGTTTAGTTTTGAGTTTTTACAGTGTTTGGCTGCAATTAACAGTTATATTATCCGTTCCCAATAAATCAACACTCTGTCAGAAAAGGGCAACGTAACAACTTCATCAAGCAACAAAGTGACATCTTCAATTACCTGTTTTTATCGACCACTAGTCCGAAACATCACAAAGATATTACGATCAATATAAATCATATGACAAAAGCAGCAAAACCTCACAACCCTGACATGTAACGGATCTGATCCAAAAGCATTTTTTGACTTGCACGTGTATCTTTTCTTGAAACGCTCGTGCTTCAGAAACAGCAGTCGCTGAAGTGAAAGATAAATAACGTTTCTTACCTGTTGTGACTGAAGGCACAGCGGCGTCCTTCAACCGGCCTGACAAAGAATTCCTTTGAACATGGAAGGTTTTATTTTCTGTACAGATCAGATGTTGAACCATTTAGTCGTGAACATTTCTGAGAAGTGGAAGACAGACGAACTCTTCGGTTCTTTATTGAGCACCTGCATGAGATCATTCTTTAAGACCGTATAGCGATGTAAAGATTGGTAATACCTCTCAGGCCTGTTTCACCTGGGCACATATCCACGGTTGCCAGGGTAACAAGTGCATCTGACCACCTTGTGCATGTTACTTCTCAACCAGACTAAATGTGCTTTTAACAAAGTCGGGAAAAAAACAACATTATTGCAGCTGTGATCTGATGCCAAGCTGCCGGGTCGACGTTTTTCATTTCTCCGTCTTTAAAAAAAAAGAAAACACAGAGAACGACCGTCGGCTCGGACTGTATATGCTTTTAGTGATGGATGCAGTCGGCTTCACAACAAAGAGCGTGCTGCTACAATTCGCCAGTCTACGGTTATTAAAGTGAGGCTCTCACCAGGAGACTTTGCACTTGGTATTTAGGGTTTAGGCAACAAAACTACTTGGTTAGGTTCAGGAGAATATCCTGGTCACGTTTACTTTTGGTTTCGAGAACCCACATCAGGCACACGACACTCCAGTTTTTAGGTTGTCCCTTTATTTGAAAGCAGCATGAATCATTTAATCCTGTGAATCCCCTCACAGGCAGACAATGGCTGTGTCCCAATTCAGGAGCTGCATCCTTCGAAGGACCCAGCAAGTCCTTCGGAGAGACCTTCGACGGCTGCGCCCGCCGTTGTTAAATGTGATGGTCTAGCCTTTGGAGCATTTCCTGGTTGCGTCACCAGATGTTTTACCCTTACGTCACGATTTCTACTGCCCAGGCCCACGAAAATGACAATCTACGCCACGTGATGTCGCCATTTCCTCTCTTACTTTCTTCTTTTTTCGGTGCGCAAAGAACCTTGGGATATGTGAGGCCACGAAGGATCGTAGCGGTGCATCCTCCAAAAACAGGGAGAAGAAGGAGCATTTGTGGGCTGCATTCGAGTTGGAAAAGCCTTTGCGCGGCGTTGTGACGTATGCCGTGTCTCAATTCAGGGTTTGCATCCTCTGAAGGACTCGGCCTTTGCGGTCTTTGTAGGCGAGTCCTTCAGAGAGACCTTGTTAACCGCATCAGCTGTTGTTAAATGTTACGGTCTAGCCTTTGGAGCATTTCCTGGTTGCGTCACCAGATGTTTTACCCTTACGTGATGATTTCTACCCCCCAGGCGCGCGAGAGTGACGATCTACGCCACGCGATGTCGCCATTTTCTCTCTTACTTTCTTCTTTTTTCGGTGCGCAAAGAATCTTTGGAAATGTGAGGCCGTGAAGGATCGTAGCGGTGCATCCTCCAAAAACAGGGAAAAGAAGGACGTATTTGTGGGCTGCATTTGAAGGAGCCTTTGAATTAGGACAGCCTTCACGTGGCGTTGTGATGTAATTGGCCTCGTTATAATTATTAGCCGACTTTAAGCCCACGGTTTTGGGATTATTTATATAGCAGTCAGATGTTACAGTTACCAATTTAGCAAACTACTTTACCTAAAATGTGACTAAACTGTGATGAACACTGTATGTTTGGGTTGTTTCTCCCTGAAATGTCCACTGACAAGCAGAAGAACAGCCCACCTGACTCACAACCGCCAGTTTGTTTTCCATCTTCTTTCAATCATCACCAAACACTCAACACAAATATGTGTCCTGACATCGATTCCGCATTACATTCCTGTCGTTCGTTCGGCAGAGAACGTGACGGAGTTGAGAAAAGAGGCAGAATTCATCCCTGACATTTCTGACGGTCAGCAGAACTCCATTATGATGCACTCCAGGTTCCCTCGAGCTGCATTAATATTCTCTGTCTTTGTCCCGGTCACACCCTCTCTCTCCTCTCTCTGCTCAGAAAATAAATAAATAAAAAAGAAAGATTTTCTCTCCTCCTCAAGAGAAATGCAACACATGGCTTCCCGTGAACCGGCCACGTGTTTTTAAAGATTCATTTCACATACTGGAAACGCAGAAATGGACTGACTACATTTCCAGCATGTTAATAGTCACGTTTTAATTTTTTTTACATTGATCAACCTTCAGCAACAACCCTGAAGTGTTGACCTCGTGTCATTACGGGACATTAAAAGACGACACCTGGGGAGAGCGAGGGCACAGGCGACAACAATTTTCCTCTTCAGCCGAAAAAAAAAGGATGAAAGACACAACGAGACGGTGGAGAGCGCGTAACGCGTTTCTCCAAATGAGACGGGCTCATTAATCCGATCTGATCTAACACAACTCATCTGACAGTAACTGAGCAAAATGACCTCACGTCACATTATATACATATATATATATATATTCTTTTCTATTCATTTCTCCATTTCTATGTGAGTCTCTAGCTGATTATTCCGTCTCCTTTAGCTGAGGGGTGCTTTCATCTTCTCCAGAAAGCTTTATTCAAAGGCTAATAACATACATGAGAGGCGTATATGCTCATCTGCGGCTCACCATGGCCTCTGC
Source organism: Sparus aurata (assembly GCF_900880675.1). Classification (NCBI taxonomy): domain Eukaryota; kingdom Metazoa; phylum Chordata; class Actinopteri; order Spariformes; family Sparidae; genus Sparus; species Sparus aurata. The sequence goes on from NC_044205.1 coordinate 26,259,299, forward strand.
GGATGCTATGAGGCACCTTTTTATGAAAGTTGTATCAAAAAGAGCTGGTGTGAATACAGAGAGCCACCTGAGCCGGTGTCTAGGTTATCAGATCAATAATCTTACTTAAAAGGTTTTTGTATCGACGCTTCGATTTAAAGCAGAGGTAGAAGAAGAGGCAGCGACCTCTGTGATGACACGCTTCTGTTGCATGCTGGAATGCGCTAATTGAGCTACTTTCCAAGGCGAACTCATTTATTCACGGGTCCCACATGAAAATAAGGAGCGCTTATGCAAAGTGTTTGGTCATCTGCTTTATTAATACACTCAGCATTGAAGCGAATGAGCACAAGGCTGGAGGCTCGCCGGGGAAAACATTACGACGCGGCTGCGGTCGTGGCATTTACTGTCCCCCCGCACGCGGTGCATCTCTGCGATGATGTCGGTGATAACTCGTCACATGCCCTTGGCGTTAATGTACAGAGAGGTACTTTTTATTCCTCCCTCGAGCACTCGCGCTGAAACAAATGAGTATTCACACGTGTTGGGATGATGTGTCTCCCATGGCTTTCAACAAAATGATCCACACTCCTACAATACAGTCATTTTAAATGACACGTGGGGGGAGAAAGTTATTCGTGAACAGCCATGTTAGCTTAGCTTAGCTTAGCTTAGCTTAAACGCTGGAAACAGGAGGAAAGGTAACAAAATCCACCAACTAGCACTTCTAGATATCAATAATTCAACTACTGTAACTTGCTTGTTTAAAGGACTCCAGGAACAGATTAGGATTACAGCCCCACTGCAAAAAAAAAAAAATTATTATAGAGACTTTTTTACCCTCAAAATCTGAGATAAATGCCAAAATTGTCAGAAAAAGATACGTTAGATCTCTCCACAGCCCTTCTCCTCCTCCAGCTCGGATCAATAAGTCATTTTCCTTTAAAACGTTCAAATAAATAGTTCTGTCGTTCAGAGACATCAATGTGTTGTGTTACAGAGGTAGCATGCTAACCAGCTAGCCCTATCCTGTCCCGTGTTGTGACAGGTGATAGAGTTACTGCAGCGTCCAGTTTAAAAGAAGAGCCAACTTAAAAACATTTGAATAGAAAAAGTCTGTGATCAGACGGGGAAACATATCAGCCAGAAACAAAACGACGATTCCTCTGATTTTGTGCACAAGTTGACTGCGAAAGTCTGTGTTTACATCCCGTGTACCAAGACCAAATGTCTGATTCTGCCTGCTGTGAGGAGAGCAGTTCATTAGCTCAACAGGTTAAAGACTCAGAAACAAGCTCGAGAATTGACATTTTTATTTAAAGCGGAGTGACAGTGATGTGCTGTTAATTAAAACAGACTAATCAGAGACATCCTCCGCTCCTGGCTTTATAAATGGATGTGATGTTACAGCAGAAACTTGATAATCAGTTGATATTTCGCCGTGACACAAAGCTGTGGTCAAACCAACAAGGCCACCAGCAACGTGACTCAGATTCTCTCATTCAACTTTCTCTCGGAGAGTCGGATCCGAGCAGAACCTGCGTCACTCGTGTATTCATCCGAGGCCTGCGGGGTTGACAAAATGAAAAGTGAGGGTAAAAGAGGTTTGAGCAGCGTGGTGGAAAGCAGCGAATTATCTGGGGCTGAAAAATTCAGATGAGTGCAGGCGAGTGGAAGTGGAGGCGGCTGGCGATGACCGCGGGTCCAACAGTGCGGGGCGGAAACACAAACAGCTTCACGCGTTGCAGCATTTGATGTGGACGGTTGATGACGGACCCGGTTTTCTGCTTGCGGCGCTTTTGTTATCATGCGTTTCTGATGCATTGCAGTGAGAAAAAAAAAAGCATTAATTAACTCTCTCAGGTCACCTTTTCCTATTCTGCCCTTCACGCTTCAGTCCCACAAACTGTCCTCGACCGTCACAGCGCCTTCATACCGCGCTCTGAGCCTACGCCTGAGAGGTTTTGTGTCTAATTGAAATAGCGGAGAAAAAAAATTCAAGGATGTTTGAAGAGTTACATCACCGATGAGCACGATTACTCATTCCATAGCTGCTTAGAAAAATTTTCTAAAGACGTTCTTCGTTTAAGTACGCAGGCATGAACTGTTCTCACCGCTTGTTATTACAAATTCACCTGTTCGCTGAATCAAAGACCCCATGATGAAGAGTAACCTCTGGAGAAAACCCGGCTAGGATATTTAATCTCGTCAAAGAGTCACAGAACATTAAGAAGTGGTTCATCATTTAGGCCGCTGTCGATCTGCAGGTGCGCGAACGCTTCGCTGAAAGATGTTACTGAAGACATTTTCATTTTGACTCGACTACGGTTAGATTTTAGGAGGCTTTTCCACCAAAATCAGCAGGTGCAACTGCTTAAAATCACCCATCGATCCCCACTTCCACGTCCTGCAGGCAGGACGGCCGGCAATCTTAATCTCAAGCGTCACGTTGCACGTCACAAACACACCAGAAACGGTTGGAACAGAAGAGAAAACGACCACAGATTCCCAAATTCCTTTTTTTATTTACACGCCACGTTCGTATGTTGATGACGTTTCATCGCTTCACATGTCAGAATTCAGCGTGTTCACCCTCGTCTACTGCAGAGTCTTATTCTGTCCCTTATTCTGAGCTAAAATTAAATCAAATTAAAATAATAAGGCCATTTTTTTTGTTTGTGGACTAAACCAGACTTGTGTAACTAATCTCTTTCTCTTGCTCATGTTTACCTGCAGGACACTCGGCTCATGTAATGTGTTTTCTTTTTACCGTCTTACAATCAAAGAGGATCTCACAGGCCGACACGCTGCTATTACTTGCACATTACAATTCATTAAAAACGGTTACCTAACCATAATGACTGGACGTCTTTTGAAAATCACTGCAGTTTTGAGTCATGGGAGGATTAATTTAACTCTGTTGTTCAAGGTGTCACATGGCTTGTTTTGATTTGAAAAAAATGAAATATATAAATCTTTAAAAAAAGCCCACGTAGAAGATGTAATTATTCTAATTTGGGCTGCGGGCAGAAAAGTTGCTCCCTTGACGGATGCAGATAATGTCTTTTTCTTGAGGAGCATGCTCCGTATTATTTGGCATTTATCATCTTATTCACCGTGCATGCGCATACATGGACACACATAATTACCGCGGGTAACATGCAGAAATTGAAGGGAACATTTTTCATTTGGAGACAGATGATGCATTTCACTGGAGTGCCGAGAAGAGCAAATGAATTTCAGAGAAAAATACGGGTCACGAAGTTTCCTTTAATGTACCTGGCGTCGGTCCTGAGCACTGTGATTATCTGTCATTTACCTGTTTCCAGAAGAGAGTGTGGACCGAGCTCAGTGGGTTTAATTGTAGAGTTTGTTCCGTGATGTTTCTGTCCTTTTTTTCAGGCAAGCGGATGAAATGTGGAGGATTCAGGTTTGCTCAGTGTCTTTGTGTCAACAAAGGACAAGTTTTCCCAATCAAGCTGAGGGCAGTTTACAAGAGTACGTTAAAAAACAAACAGCTGTGTTATTTATCATCAATAAAATCAGACAAGGTAATAAAACACAGACATAGATACACAATTAATACCTTAAATAAGTGAATAAATTAAGCACTTTTATGGATCTAAATGAGGAGCCTCCAGAGTCGCAGGAGAATATGTTAGTTTCTTGTTTTTCGACATCAGCTGTTACTCAGAGGCCGATACAAAGAAGAGCTGAGGTTATTCATCTACATTATTATAGCCGCCCTGTCGTCTCCACCTGAGCACAAACAACACAACTTTAGACTTTTCAAACTGCGTGCAGTGCAAATGCCAAAGTACAAACGTGTGTGTGTGGGCGAGTAGCACATTTGCAGCAAGGTTAAGGCTGCAGTGTGCCACCTTGTCTTTCTAAAACGGAGGTGTAATATTCCCTCTTTTCCAAAAAGCCGCCACTGATGTAGGCGTAAACATGTGACGTGACGTGAAGCACGATATTGGGCGTGAACAGTGAAGCTGGTCGAATTTGTCTTCAAAATAAGAGCTTTACATTGCACCCTATTGGAGTTTAGAACTGGGTTCTTAGCGGGGGGCTTTTAATTTGAAAGTAGCAACCGTTAGTAGCTTGCTGCTACAACAACAAGCGGACAACGAAGACAGCTACAGAGACCGAGGAGACGCTAGCATCTCCTGGATCTCAGCAGCTGTCCAGTTGCTCATCTTGATGTCCGCGGATGAAGTGATGGACTGACTGCTGTGATCAGCTGTTTCCTGGTTTTAAAACTCCCCGGCTATGGGTCGGCATCGACAACTCCGCCCATCTCACGCAATTGCCGGCACATCAACAGCTCGGATTTACAGCAATGGAGGTTGAAAAAAGTGTACCCTCCGAGGCGGCAAATCAGTGGACCAAAACAGACCCCCAATTTACCGCCTTCTGTCTAAATCCACGGACCTAGCCGCAAAAAGGACGGCCTAATTGGCGGCTCACTGCCCAGTATAAAAAGAGCTAATCTGTCGCCTGGAAGACAAAAGTCAACAATGACTTTTTCAAACATGTGTCAACAGATTTATGGAAAGTGTTTTCTTAAAATCTAACCAAGTATCTGACTGCTGTTAACATTTTGGACCTATGGATCTGCTCTCTACAGGAGTTGATGAGAAGGATGGGTCTATCATCTGCGAGCAAACCTGAAAAACAACACATGTACGAGCAGGGTTTGGTCAAAACACCTAAAACTGCATGAGAAAGACGTCGACGCCGAGGAGAGAACTCACAAACAGGAGACGGGATGAAAGATGTTCGGATGAAATGTCAACTCTGTTTACAGTTATGTGAAAAAAGGTCTTTGTTAACTTTGCAGACAGACGCTGGTCATTCATTCCTTGGGTCACACTGATGTCACAGTGATGTCACAGTGATGTACTCATTGTCTGCTGTTGGTTTTTCAGCCACGTGCTTAAATATGTCCATAAACTCAGCGACTGCAACTCTGAGTGTTCATAATGCAGAAGTGACTCACCAATGCAACATTTAACCTTCTTTTATGTTGGAAAGAACACGTTTCTTTTCATGAATACAGACTAATATTCACATAATTTCACACTTATTTATGATGATGATGGAAAATCCTAACCTTTCCACCTACAGCAATCAGTTATTCCTTTCACACATTAAGAAAAAGTGCAGTTTGTCATCCTTTCTCCTGTGTGAGGCTGCTGTACCTCCTAAAGAATACAGATAAATGTATGCATTTGTGATTTTGGAGGTAGTCCTGATGTTTTACAGCAGAGGGTTTCTACAACCTAAACAAAAGTAATGTGTAATATCGGACTTCTGAAAGAGAGCGTGGATCCCTGAACTGCAGCCGCTGGGAAGAAAAGATTCAGTCACGTCATAGATATAAAATATATGTATAAATATTCTATCTACATGCGTAAAACAATGTCAATCTGACAAGAGTTTTTGAGTTGCTAAAGGGGGTCTGTGGTTTGGATTTCCTTCAAACAATGCAGGACGTTTAAGTAGTCCCATTGTTGCATATGTCAGTCAGGTACTGAAGAAATGAAAAGTTATTTTGTAAAGTTTGCAGCTTGCTTAAACAAAGAGGACACAGCTGCTGCCAGATTGAAATCAAAGCATGAATCACAACAGTGAGCCGGTTTCATAGTGAACACAAAGAATCAAAATGGCCAAGGAAACCTGTCCATGCACTCCTGCAGCTGCTCCTTCATCCGTTTATGTTCTGCCAAGAAAGGTTTGAAAAGTCCTGCATCACAAGTTTTGCTGCTGTGGTTCAGGAGGTTGTGTCCATTGCGTTGAGTGTTTTCAGAAGAGTATCCTAATGAACTGGCTGCAATTTTCACATTTGAAAACGGACCTAACAACACCTCAACTCACAGGTGTCGCTCAGTGGTTCTCCAATGCCAACAAACCTAAGAAATCAAAAATGAACCGAGAGGTTTCCATACTGATACTTATTTGCGTAGAGTAATGTGATGCCAGGCTGCCTTTTTTTTTAGGTCCGTCTGGAGCTCTGGAATTCATTTGTCCAGGAAAATCTTTCACCAGTCTGCAGTTTCGATGCAGTCCTCTTTGCTCAGCAAACTTTTGTGCTAGAACCACACTGAACCTGTTAAGAGCTTGCGGAGGAGGCTTTTGGACAAACTGTGATCCATCCTGGAAAACATCTTGCAACGCCTCAGGAACCAATTTGCAGCCAGAGACACAGTGACAATTAAAACACTACGGGAGGTCACTGCTGACAGCCGCCGTCAGTTTGTGTAACAGCTTCCTCTAGTTAGGATAGACTGTCTCACTTTTGTCTTACACACATTAAAGATTTAAACTTCTATTATTTATTTATGTTCAACTGTCTGCTGCACTGTCAGACTGCCGATCATCTGTTCCTTACTGTGTATCTTATATTACCTGTATTTTGCAAGACACCGTCATTGACTGGTTTTATTTTTTCAAATCTTAGTGATCAGTTTTACACATCTAAAACCCTTTTTACACGATTTAATATAATGGAAAGCAATAAAAAAGGAGGATGCCGTTAAAGCAGAGTGGCCGCACCTTATCTGTACTAAAACTTAACTTTTTCCACTGATTTAGGTGAGACTGAACCTTGTCTTGTAGAGAAAATATACCCTTGTTTTCCATTTCATGTCCTCCAGCTGCTCGTGCTCAACTCTGGACAGATGGCAGTCAATTTAGCAACAAGTAAAGCTAACTACTGCTAACCAAATACCTCCAGATACACGTAGGCTGTAGAAGTCTGGTAGAACAATGGAGGCCAGTTATAGCACCAAGGTGATTTATAGCCATCAGCTAGTTAGCTTGTTTAGCGGCCCTATTTTGTGACTCAGCACCCAGGCGCCAGGAGCCAAACCAAGCAGGAAAACCCCATGGTGCTGTATTCCCTGTTGTTAAACAACCAGTCTGAGAATTTCAGGGGCCAGCGCTGCCAATCTGGGGATTTTAGGAGCCAGCGCTGCCAGTCCAGGGATTGTAGGAGCCAGAATTGCCAGTCCAGGGATTGTAGGAGCCAGAATTGCCAGTCTGGGGATTTTAGGAGCCAGCGCTGCCAGTCTGGGGAGTTTAGGAGCCAGCGCTGCCAGTCTGGGGAGTTTAGGAGCCAGCGCTGCCAGTCTGGGGAGTTTAGGAGCCAGCGCTGCCAGTCTGGGGAGTTTAGGAGCCAGCGCTGCCAGTCTAGGGAGATTAGGAGCCAGCGGTGCCAGTCTAGGGAGATTAGGAGCCAGCGTTGCCAGTCTCGGGATTTTAGGAGCCAGTGCTGCCAATTTGGGGAGTTTAGGAGCCAGCACTGCCAGTCTAGGGAGATTAGGAGCCAGCGTTGCCAGTCTGGGAAGTTTAGGAGCCAGTGGTGCCAGTCTGGGTACTTTAGGAGCCAGCGCTGCCAGTCTGGGGATTTTAGGAGCCAGCGTTGCCAGTCTGGGAAGTTTAGGAGCCAGTGGTGCCAGTCTGGGTACTTTAGGAGCCAGCACTGCCAGTCTGGGGATTTTAGGAGCCAGCGTTGCCAGTCTGGGAAGTTTAGGAGCCAGTGGTGCCAGTCTGGGTACTTTAGGAGCCAGCGCTGCCAGTCTAGGGAGATGAGGAGCCAGCGCTGCCAGTCTAGGGAGATGAGGAGCAAGCGTTGCCAGTCTGGGGAGTTTAGGAGCCAGCGCTGCCAGTTTGGAGAGTTTAGGAGCCAGCGCTGCCAGTTTGGGGAGTTTAGGAGCCAGCGCTGCCAGTTTGGAGAGTTTAGGAGCCAGCGCTGCCAGTTTGGGGAGTTTAGGAGCCAGCGCTGCCAGTTTGGGGAGTTTAGGAGCCAGCGCTGCCAGTCTAGGGAGATGAGGAGCCAGCGTTGCCAGTCCGGGGAGTTTAGGAGCCAGCGCTGCCAGTTTGGGGAGTTTAGGAGCCAGCGCTGCCAGTCTAGGGAGATGAGGAGCCAGCGTTGCCAGTCTGGGAAGTTTAGGAGCCAGCGCTGTCAGTTTGGGGAGTTTAGGAGCCAGCGCTGCCAGTTTGGGTACTTTAGGAGCCAGCGCTGCCAGTCTAGGGAGATGAGGAGCCAGCGTTGCCAGTCTGGGGAGTTTAGGAGCCGGCGCTGCCAGTCTGGGAAGTTTAGGAGCCAGCGTTGCCAGTCTGGGGAGTTTAGGAGCCAGTGGTGCCAGTCTGGGTACTTTAGGAGCCAGCGCTGCCAGTCTGGGGAGTTTAGGAGCCAGCGTTACCAGTCTGGGGAGTTTAGGAGCCAGCGTTGCCAGTCTGGGTACTTTAGGAGCCAGCGTTGCCAGTCTGGGGAGCCACACCTCTTTAGCCTGGGAATGTATTGTACATTCAGCATTATTGGCTACAGCGGATGCAAATCAATATCAATATTAGCAAGCCCTTCATAGCTGCCTGTTTTAAGAGAGAACACCTAACTGTATCGATAGCACTCTCCGAGCTGTTTCATTAAACCAACTTGAATGTTTGTTTTTGTGACCTGTGTGTGTGTTGTGATTTTATCTGCCAGCATCCTTCAGTCCAGGAAACTCCACCAACAACATTATTTTTTTGTCATGTTGCGAAAAGCTGGAATGTTGCTATACGCAGGTCTGTTGTGCATCCAGTCAGGTGGGTCAGACTGGGAGAGAGCTTGTCTGAATAGAGACAAAATCCAATTTGGTAAAGTTTTAGCTTGGTGAAGGCTGTGGTCACCATGTTTGTACAGATAATGCCAAAAATACAGGACTAATGAAGGATGACAGAAGGTGCTTTGTTGATTGCTGTACACAAAGTCTCTTTTTTGATGCCCTCATCTCAGCTACTGAATAACATCCTGCTGAAGGACATCGTGACAGAGCAGAAATGTACGTGTCTGCACTGAAGGAATACAAAAAAAAATTCAACAAAGCACCCGGTACAAAAAGTACTTCTTTTTTTTTCTTTTTTTGGCTCAGACTGCCAATCTGATGTAACCAGCATGCAATGAAAATAATACATGAGAGCTTACAGCGATTATCCTTTAGACAGTTTTCTTTCTCATGCTGTTAGTCATGATGGTGGTCCTGGATCAACATGATGGTGGTTCTGGATCAACATGATGGTCCTGGATCAACATTGTGATGCCCTACAGACTGCGCCTATCTCTTTGCTGATTTTTCTTTACTTTTAAGTGAAACTGCACTAAATTTACACATAAAGTTTAGCTTACTTAACAGAATAAGTTAGTTGTTCGTCGTCTTATGCTCTGGAGAGGCTTTGTTAAGTTTAGAAAATAGCTCAGCATGGGCTTGACTACAGATTTGTCATGTAGTTTACCGTTAGGCAAGTCGGTGTTAAGCAGATACAGGGGGTTTATTATAGGATCCGGTCATTTTAGAGCGTGACTCATACAAGAGGCTAAAAGCCGGGAAAACTCTACTTCTGCACTTTGATTTTTACTGTTATTTTTGAGGACTCTCTTGCGAGTCCATACAGATAAATGACATTGCTATAGGCTGCTACATTACTGGAGGAAATGAATGCCACAGATGCCACTCGCATTTATACGGATTGTATCTCTTCACTGAGAAAGTCTATTGGCCCTTCACATCATTGCCTCTGGGCTTTTATCTGCTCATACAGGCAGATATATATGTGCCTCCTTCATCACTTTTATCATTTCAACATCTGTTTCCAAGTGATAGCAGGAATATTATTAGTGTAGAGCTAAACACCTGGGCTCATACGATTTGCGTCACTCCCTGCAAATTAAGCCTTTTTTTTTTTCTCACCTCTGCAACACCTCAGGAATAAATCATTACATAATAATCTGCAAATGAAATTATGAAACATTTATCAACCTAAAAGGAGGAAGCATGGATAACTGAAGTGTACCACATCTGTTTCTGCAGAAAAAAAAAAGAGAAAAAAGGATTTCAATTAGCTCTAATCGCACTCCCACTCGTGGCGAGCAGTCATGCCTGCTGCACGTGCTCTCACATATTAGCATTCAGGTCGCAATTACTGACGCGTGTGTGTCTGGACTTACTAAGGAAATGATTTCCATCGGGCTGAGCAGTGATGTTCCTGGAGCTGGAGGCTTATGGCTTACCAGAGCTGAGCCATTAGAGGCCTGATAACACTACCATCGGTCAGCCTGGTAAGCAAATCAAAGTTTGCCTCGGTAATTCTAAAAGAAATGAAGAGCGGGAAAGGTCATCCAGTAGATTAATCATACCCAGCGAGAGATTCATCCCCCAATCGGCTGAAAACATTTACGTTACATTACTTTATGTAACGTAATGCACACTTGCAAATGTTTAAACACAGTCTTGAACAGTAGTCACTGGCATCAGGATGCACCTCCACCGCCATCCTCCCCACCTCCAACATGAAAGGACGTATACATGTCTATGAGATCGACACGTGAAATGACATTGAGGTGTACAGACTTGAACATATCTCTGGTTTGCAGAAAATGTTTACTACCAGCACTGTATTCCTGCGACTGGACATCTTCCTACAGACCAAATGCAAAACTTCAGTTTCTTTCTGACGTCTTGTCTGAGGCACTTTGCCTATTGCATGCTGGGAGCAGCTGTTTTATCTCGACCCTGAAAAGGAATAATGGAAATAAAGATGGACAGACAAATGATTCGTCGCTCAGCCTCCGTCCCTGCGAGTGAGTCAGACAGCTTCCAGTTTACTCATGGCGATTATGTAATTATGTAATTTAGCGCGAAAAACGTGACTTCATCATTTTCCAGGATATTTGGTGGGTCAGGATCTCAATCACTACATATATAACAGCATCCATATGATTATAACCTCTCTGTGGGTTTGGATTGACAGGGAGACACAGGGGAAACACCTTGAAAAACAAACTGATGTCATCATCATGAGGTGTACAGAAATTGGCTTTTCTGTCACTTTGTTAGAGAATCATTTAAATATAAAAGCCGCCCAACGACCTCCTTTTTGGTCTTTCTTGCAAGAAGCAATGTGTAAAATGTCTTTATGTTGTCGTAACATAAGAGATAGACAATGCCGTCTGTCTGAACTAAAAAAAATTTATATCAGAGTTTATTTCTGCCTCCCACATCAGAAGGGGAACATGAACACGATTTTCCAAGAGCAAACTTACTTTGAACAGGAACTGGGCACATGTTTAAGGTCACACTGAAACGCCTGCCTCTAAGCTAATAACAGCCAGTCTGATCAAAACACTACATGTGCTAACAGAACCAGAATATTTCATAATCGAAAAGAAAAACACATATTCAAGCCGACAATCCGGAATCCAACTCTGGCCTTTAAAACGTAAATCCGAGAACAAACATTTAAACAATTAGTCGTTCCATTCCGAGGGTCTGCAGCGGTTAACGACATTTCCAAAGGCCCTTACAAGTCTTTGGAGAGGCATCCAATGGCAAGCCTTGACCTGGAGGGCACAACAGATTAGAGATGCATACCAGCAAAGAGAATGCAGTGTTGTAATTCCTCGAATAAGTTAATGGCCTGTGTTTGCTTGGACTCGAGTTTGAAGTGGGTACAAAGCAGAAAACGCTTGAAAAAACAGCAGCCTGGAGCACCGTGTAGCCACACATGAACAAGCCTCAGCTACTGAACGTACTGATGTATGTGGAATATGTTTAAAATCACAAGTATAACACGTTGCATGGGTTGCATTTTATTTATTCTATACGTCGCTGTTCCACCCACACACAGGGTCATCTGATTATCCTGCTCCGTTTAAGGGGCTAATTTGTCTCTTTCATTTATTTCCAGTTCACTGCAGATTAGACTTTTTTTGTTTTTTATTTTTTACCCCCATAGTGCGAATTTTTTTATCGGCAGTACTGCTGACAAACACAATCCATCCCGCTCACCCACAGGCACGGGAGAGAATCAGTAATCAGCCTCCTGTTTGTGTTTATATTCATGAATATTAATATCATCGTGCCCGGTCGGGACAGGCTGATTACTCGGCCTCTGGTGTTCCTGCAGCAGCTCATCCAAAATTCCTTCACACTCGACACTGACTGCTTCAGGTTAGCAGAATGTTAAAGGTGCCCCATGGAACGATTGTGTGTATTAGAAGCGTATTTATTGTCGATATATTATATAACATGACATCTCTCTGCAACTCGAGTGCCTCGTCTCAGTGCATCTGCTAAGAGAGCGCAACAGTAGCTAACATCAGTTTCAATATGGAGTCCGCTAACACGCTAAAAACAGCTGTTATCCCTTTTAAATTTGATGTTGTGTTACCTTACCATCCACCTTGAGCTCCCCTCTGTGCTTCTGTCGTTATCACTTTATCTGTCTGAAGGCTTTGAGCTTTTATTTTGGGACTCCTGCTGGGTGACGCTCTCATCATCTGTTTCTCTTATTCAATCAGAAGTTAATATTTTGACACCTTCACCTTTCTTTCACAAGTCTTATAGAACCTCATCTGAGCTAGATTTGTATGACGCAGAAAAATAAAGTATTAATAAGCAAGGACGACGCGTTGCCATGATCTCTGAACAAGCAAATTTGCATGCAGGCATCTGATTGCACGATCAGTGACTGTCCGCCTTTTACCCACGAGCAGGTACGTGGCCGTGACAGCGGCGCTGTCGCACAAAGGGTGCTGCTCCATTCGTCTCCACGTTCACTTGTTATTGATGAATGGTGAAGGTTGACTTAAATGCGTTGGTTATTCAGCACCTGGGTTTTATTCATTCATGTTGGCCCACTTTACTTTGCTTCACTTCAATCGGCAGCTCCTCAATCATGCGAATCAGTTCAGAACAAGCTAACGGCACCTCAACGGACCGACATGAATGACAAGCAGAGGAGGAAAATCACTGACAAGTGAGGGAACCATCGATGTTTTTATTTGTTCCTGGATTTTTTACTTATGATCAAATTCGGAGGACATACACAACATGTGACGAAGGATTGCAAGCTTTAAATAGCCATAAACTTTTACAGGTACTACTGAAAATCTTGTCTTTTAATGGCGCATCTATCTCCTGCTGCATGTTTGATTCAAGTCTTTCTTAAACAAGCAGTAAAACTAAATTCTAAATCTCACCTGCAGCCAGTGAACAGCAGTCAGGATCGCTTCTCTAAATCCAGGCAGCGTCGTTTTGTATCAGCAGCAGTCTTGTTGTTTTCATCATGTTGCACCTGCTGGTAAGTGTGAAGCAAAAGATAGATAGAAAAACACAAATAGATAAAGCAGACTGGGGTTGGAGGGTGTTACTGCGAACACAGAAGAGTTATAATTACATCAACATTCATAAATCTCACCTAGCGTGTGAATGCCCCCCCACCGCCCGGCCCCAGTTCAGCTGCAGAAAATGGATTGATGGAGTCTGACAAATTGATTTCAGCTCAAGATCCACTTATCACGTTTCCCCCGGAAAAGACAGTAAACACCTTTTCTTCCTGAGGAGGAAATTTAGTTTGCAACAGCAGGCGACACAAACAGGACACAGCTTCCTAACAGGATACGCAACACAGTGACAGAACATATAACATACAGGAGGTTTTTATGCAAATAAAGTTTTGTGGACTACGAAACTTAAGTCAGGTATATAATAGCCCTTTTTACACAGCGACGCCACATTATCTCCGCAGCGTTGGTTTGCCAATTCTCCGCCGATGGTGGTTCACACAGAAAGCCGGCGCTGCCGCTCCTAAAGAGACGTGACAGTACACCTCATGATGATGAAGTTGGTTTGTTTTCAAGGTGTTTCCCCGGTGTCCCCCCGTCAATCTAAACCCACAGACAGTTTATAATCATATGGATGCTGTTTTAATGTGTAGTGATTGAGATCCTGACCCACCAAACATCCTGGAAAATGACACGCTAAATTACATAATTACCATCAGTAAACTGGACGCTGTCTGACTCACGTGCAGGGACGGAGGCTGTTTTCAGGGGGAAAGTTCACTGAAGTCACGATGATTTATTTTCACCACAAAGTTTTTTGCGGGTGACAGACGCTGTTCTTCGGGCAGAAATGTGATGAAGAGTTGGTGGGACGGGCGGGAGGACAGACAGGAGGACAGACAGGATGACACTGACACTTTTTCCCTCATTCAAGTTGCCGAAGAAAGTTACAGTTGCTACATAACTGTTGTTTGGTCATGTTGCTTTGTGGGAAATTTCTCTGTAATTAGTTGAGTGAAGGACCTGTGCAGTTATCCGACTGTCAGATCAACACGCCCTCGATACGCGAAGCCGGCTGATCCATTCACACTGGTTCGGTTCGCCAATAATACAGCCCTGATACTACCTCAAGTGGTGTATCAGCGCCGGAGAGAAATTTCACCCTTTGCCGCCTCGGAAACGTTCACTTTCAGAGGAGGAGACGGAGAATCGGCGCAGGATCCCTGCATGCAAACGGTGGTGTGAATGGAGCTACTGACTGGATTAAGTGAAAGAACTTTTTGACCTACATGCAAAATAAACTTCTTAGTTTAAATCCACATCCCTGACTCTCCCTCTCCAGTTAATTATCACTTTGGCACCTTGACTTTATTATTTAAATATGTAAATCAGTGTTATCACCCACATGTCACAGGGTTGCCGGTCCAAGTAGTACTTCAGATGTATTAAAGCTTCTGCACCTCGATAACACGATGGAGAGCTCAGCAGCAACATCGACATAAACACCACGTTTGTTTGAGCGTCACCTCTTTTTTCGGGCTAATTGTCCAAAACGCTTTTACATGTGTGGCCCGCTAGCAGTTAGCGCGCCTCTCATTTTGGCACTCATGCAAACACTTTATGAAATCAGAATAATGAGCTCCCAGCATAATGGATCAGAAGGAGGGCAGAAAGGTCTGGAAGAGGACCAGCACCCCTAATATTACAAAAAAATATTTAAAAAAATCACAACCCTTTGAACTGTATTAGCAAAGCACTTTGTCAAAAACAGTAGTTTTGGTCCACGGTCGAGCAAAAATGGCTCATTAGAGCTACTTAAAGGCCGCGCTGCATTAACCGCCACGCAGTCTGCTCGTAAAAAGAGCCGGGTCTCATTTTATTGGCTTTATCTGTAAAGTGAAAAGAGAAAGTTAGAAATCAAACCGAACTAAAGTTTCTTTCTGAGGGAGTTTTTGTCCTTCACCTCGACGCTGTTTGCTACAGGGGCAGTTATATGAAGGGGCTAATGCAGTTAGGGAGAATTGGCCACCTACAATGGGAGTCACTTATCACCAGAGTAACCGCTAACTGTTGCAGCTGTTAGCTCAGCAGCTAGCGGTCTGGACTGGGAGCTCAGCGTGGTAATATGAGAAAGGACGAGCCAGGGCTAGCTGGTTAGCATGCTAACTTTACACACACAATTCTTCCAACATCTTTGATTACATCCTGTTCCTACTGTTCCGTCCCTTCTGCCTCTAATTTCTTCTTGTTCAAAAAGCAAAGGTTCTCAATCTAAAGTGAAGCACACCATGAACCTCATCGTTTTGTTTTCCCCGGTAAATTACCGATGGTGAAGTCAAGTCACTCCAGACGGTCAGAGAAGGTGGAGGAATTTCCTCAGCGCTCCAGTTTGCAATCAACAACAGAGAGGACTCCTCACTGATGTCAGTGTTTTCCTACTGCTTCTCCCCGAGAGAGAGAACCCAAAATGACCTTTACTATCGACAAGCAGCAGTGATTCAGAGAACAACGTGGACACCCGGCACAGCAGGGGGTTTGTGAAGCCTCTCGCATCAACGCTTCAGAGGGAGGGCAGGTCGGCAGGTCGAGATGTGTGGATGCACTCTTCACTCAACAGAACTTGAGAGACAGAAAGAAAACCTGTAAACCTATTACATCATATTCCCTTTACGTATACTGCCCATGTAGGTTTTCTATTATATAAAAAGCAAGATATAACAGTGTATTCACTGCAAATACAAGCAGCAAACACCTTTCTTTGCAGGCGGAGAAGGATCCATCAAAATCCCTCCTGTGAGCATTTATTTCCTTCCTATCAACGCATCAATCAAAGCAAGCTGGGAGGACCATTTCCCGCTGGACCGTGAAGACTGGTTTGCAGTCTATCGTTGCCGTCGCCACGAATAATCCAGGTAACCCTGCCTGCACAATCAATCAATACACAAATGCTCTGTTTGAGTGTGTGAGTGTGTTTTTCACAGCGGCGCAGTTACACATTTTGAAAATGAGTCACAGCAGCATTACGGGTTTACTTGCACAGTTCTTTTGGCTCGAAGGAAAGTTAGTGCGACCTCGACACCCACTGTTAGCTTTGTTAAACTTTTCTAATAATGTGTTTGCTGTCTTTGGCAATCTTGATCACAAGAGTTTCCTGATGATTTGAGCGTCAAAGCATTAAAATATCACCAGAGGAAAGGTCTGGATTTGCTGGAATTGGCTCGAGGTAGATACAGTAATGTTTGTGTTTTAATCCAACAGTAGTTAATGTTTCTGTATGAGTGTATGATAATGCGAAAGGTCTCCTGTCAGTCCATGTTTGGTTCATTGGTTCACTGCCTTTAAAGTCTTCCTCTAAGTAAAAACTGGGGATTTTATCTTCTGTGTAGCTTCTTGCATGCAAATTATACTCGGTGAGCCAGGTTGTTCCATTGCTGGGGGAAAAAAAAGAGCTTCAACTTTACCCAACACAGGAGGGAATAGATAAATAGCAAATGTGGGAATCCTCCTACCTGGATTTTTTTTTGCCTCAATTGATTATGCAGTCGGATCCAGAGGCTTCGTAATGCTTCAGCTTCCCCCATTACACCGAGCCTCAGATATCATCCAGGTGAAGAGGAGCTTACAGTTTTGTGGAAGTGAAAAGAGATTTCTCACAGTCAGAAATACATTTGCCTTGATGTCAACAAGGGACAAATGATTTGAGGCACTATACATGTATTATATAACTGTTCCACTGCACAAGGTCTTTTAGGTAAGCTCTCACCTCAGAGGTTTATAAAAATCTCTTATGTTGAGTGCTACTCGTGCTGAAATGGTTATACACCTCTTAAACAAACCGACAAACGTTCAAGCGTGAACCAAATGCATTAAACTTTTAACTATAACCTCCATTTTCCAGGATAAGAAGTTTTTTCATAATGTCCGTAAATGCAGAAAGATCTTTAAGGTTTTTATAAATATTAAACAGTCCAGCAGATTGCTCAACATAAGGCTCTCAGTCGGGCTGGGCCTGATCAGAACTGAGCAACAGTGAGTTTGATTTCTGCCTGGCGGAGTTTTGCAGATGCACCAACTCTTCGTCCCCCGATACAGAAGATATCTGATGATATTGATTGTTAACATTGTGTTACCGGCCAGTTAAAGTCAACGAAAGCTCATGTTCAGCATATTTGTTTATAACGCTTAATCCATCAGAGCTTTTCTACAGACACAGGGCCTAATGAACCCTCCTCGTACACCGGCTGTTAAGGTTAAGGCAATCAAACTACTTGGTTAAGTTCAGGGAAACATTGTAGTTTGGGTTGAATAACTACATGGGTAACTTAAAGTAACTTACCGTGTACTTTCCTTTCAGGTAAGGATGACCTGGCAATCCAGGTCGACCACCTATCTATTTGGTTTTTATCGATCTTTATACTTCTTCCCCCAACTTCCTCCTAATAATCACTATGGCCACTGCCTAACAGGAAACTATTTCTACCACGTACTACAACTACTAGTTATCACAAGCATTTAGTGTGTTTCCTGCTCAAAGGAGTCATGGAAAGAGGTAAAACTGTTATAATATCATCTCCAAAATGTTCTGCATCTGGTAGGAATCTGACAGTTTGTAGGCTCGACTTACCATCTGTATTGCAAATTAGTTGTTTTGTACTTCGAAATTGATCAATTATGCCCGCCCGCTATTCATGCTATGCAAGCTGCCGTCTTACAGTCCTGACAGCTTTTTAATTCTAATTTCAGCTCTGTTGTTGTGGAGACCAGCGGCTGAGTTGACTAATGAGACACTGGGTGTGATGTTAATCCTCACTCCGTTTGAAACATCGTTAAGAGGTTGGTGTCGCTTCCTCAGACTCAGGCGGTTGATTCTCCAAACAAGTGACTGAAAAGAGAGAAACGGCTTCATGTTGTTCCGAACGTATTTGATTAGTTTCTTCATCGAGTTGCTGTTTGCCTCCTTCATTGACGAAAAATTGTCTGTTGTCAAGGAGATATCCGGAGAAGTGTTTGGGCCCCTGCAAAGAGACAATAACTCCTTTTAGCCACGACCAAAAGGTTATTGGTGTCAGGCGTCAGGTGTAAGGTTGGGTGCTCACAAGATACACATTCATGGTTGGTAAGAAGACAAAGATAATGTGTAAAAGTGCTTTTAGTGTGAAAATCTGCATAGTTTTATTTTCAAAACCAGAGAAGACAACACCATTCTTGGAAGGAGGGTGTTAAATTTGGGGAAATGGGCAGCCTTTTATTAACCGTATCTCTAAGCCAGTGTGTGAGTCTCTTAATTATCTCTTGCCTCTTGCTTGTTCACTGACTCTTTTTCTATAAGCTTCTCTACAGCCTAGCAACCTAATTGCTAAAAAAAAAAAAGTTAATCCTAACCTGGCCGCTAATCATACAAACGGTAATGAGCAAGAAGTTGTTGCTCTTTTCGTTTTGCCTCCTGACACGCACATGCAAGTTCACCGTTGCTCGATCCATCACTTTAATTAGTTTAAAGAAATGCAAACAGGCCTGATGGGTATTTCCCACTATAGCAGAATGATAATAGGTTCAACCGGTGTGCTGTGGAGATCTGGCTACGGGAGAATAATTGTGGACCTAAATCAGGGTTTCGCTTCAATTCTGCTTAATGGTTGGTTGGGCAATGCTATGCACTTCTTATTCCAGTGCAACTGTTGACCCACCTTAACGATGCAATCATTAATTTTACATGTTATATATGCAGACGCGTAAGAGGTGGGCGAGAAGCAGTTCAACCTTAGGCATCGTTTGAATCTGCTGTCATTCATCACAACATCTGATAAATGTGGTCGATTGTCTAAAAGTGTCATTGATGTCTGAAGAATGTCGAGGATGTGCTTCATTAGAGGAGAACAAAACAACACTGTCAGATATGCTTTATTCTTTGTTTTATAAGATACAAAATAATGTCCTTCATTCTCTGGACCTGAACTCTCTAGATGGAAGCCATTCCAGGCGCGGCAAATGTTTTTATAATTCATTTCCTATGCTAATCAAACCTCCAGCGTTTCAGTGGCTTCCCATCCTACTTTACGAAAAGGTTAGTTTATAACTGGTAACTAAAAGTTTGGGCTGTAGAGCACGAACGCTGAATGAGGACGAGGTAAACAGACACAGAGACAGAGGAGTCGATCGGTATGCTGATAGCATGCGCAGGCTAGCAGAGGATGTCAAAGATGACCATGTCAGCGGCTCTCAAGAAGAAGAAAGTTCACCCACCTGTTGACCTCCACACGGGTGGTGTTTCTCCCATGGGCTGCTCTGCATTGTGAGTGTAGCAGCCCTGCAGCCATTCTGAGGCTCAGCACAAAACAATCAGGTGAATAAACACATTGTGAAACACAGTGGATACTGATGAAACCTTCCAGGCTTTACGTAGGCGTTATTATATTTTCTCGAGACGAGGATTCTCATGCTCCCTTCAGACGAGTTTACCTTTCTGTTTTATTAGCATGGACTCCCTTCAGGACTGACCTTAAAGGTCTAAATGTGAATATTATCTCCTCCGCCTCCATTTAATTCAGTGCCACAGACGTGAAATGTCAGGAGAAAGTTCAGGAAAGATTTTCTTGTTTTTTTTACCGAACACAGCTGCGCTAAAAGTGATTACACCCAGTTCAGACCAGGTTTCATACCTGCCAATATTCTCCAGTACGGGTGTCTGCTCAAGCCCCAATGACCCCACACTCAAATAACCCCACACCAGATTAATAGATGGAATCCAAAACAAGTAAAATGACATTCCTGTCAGTCTTCTCCCTGAGACCCGTTTCATCTGGTTTGCTTGTGAGATGGTATGATTAGCTCAGTGCTACATGCTGGGAGCGATATTTAATTGGCGAACACACCTTGGTACTCAATGACACTGGACTGATCTTAAGTACCCCTGCCGACCCTGATTCCTATAAATATGGTAATATATGCAAGTACTTTGTTTTACCAGTTATGTTCAGCAGGGAAACGTGAATCGCTGCCCTGGCAACATTTCTTTTCCGTCATGAGAAGTGAGGAAATGTTGTGGTCTCTGTTGAATGCTAATAAAGCAAACCTGTTGCTTTATCCACAGTGAGAGCGGCGAGCCAGCATACCAAGCATTGGGCTACCCATCAGGTGCAATTAAAGGTTCAATGCCTTGCTAGTGGACACTTCGACACATTGACAAACCAACTCTTTACCGCTCAGGCAGCAGCAGAGACAGTGGCCGTTAGCCTTAACCACCGTTTGCAGCTTGATTGGCAGTTCATGCCCACGAATCTCTTGAGACACTCTGCAAATAAACAGGGGCCGACTCTCTAAACCGTCTCATTAATAACACTGATTTCCCTCTTGCTTTCATTTAGCAGCCGCTTTGTCACTTTTGGAGGAGTCTGAGCTGCAAAGTAGTACAAATGATCCATTGTGAATGCAACATGAACATTTATTAACCTTCGTTTATTCGCTGTCAGTGTGACTAAGCAGTGCAGCTTTTTCTTTTTTTTACCAGCATCATCCTGATCTGATATTTACCGCTGAGAGATGTCCACAACAACACGTCTGACGCTGCTGACCACTGTGCGACCATTAGTCAATACTCTGCATGAGGTTTTTACGTTCCAGGTCAAAGTCTTGCTGTTTTATACCCACAACTACAAAGGTTTCTTCTATAGAGTTTCTAGAGGTTTCTTCAACAGTCTCTGAAGCACAAAGTCCTTAAACATGACTGGAGATCGAGCCTTTGATACGTGCTAGAAGATCTCTCTAATACATTTACAGTCAGAGGAAGTTCTGTTTTCTAAGAAACAAAACCACTTCTCATTGTCAGTTTCTTCCTGTTGTGAAGATAGAGCTGTTTGTTCGGAGTAGTGATGCTTCTCAGTGAACTGCAGCAACGGCATACAATTCCACCGGGATCTCAAAGGTTACGCTATGAATATGTTTCCCCATTTTCTTTTTCCTTGTACCCAATTTGTGTGACGACATTTTACATTCCAAACACACGCATGCTGAACCTTGTTACATATTGTATACATTCCCTTCTTTTTGTATTCCTTCGGGCTGCTTGAAGGTTTTATAATCTGTGTCCGTCTGTTCCAGCTTTTCAGTGAAGGTCATCGAATTTGTTGAAATATTCAAAACCTAAACCAAGTTTATCTGGCTGTACTATTTCTCCGTATTGAAAGGATTGAAATACTCATGGATGTCATATTGGACACAGTTTTAGGAACTGTGATATCTCCACTAGAATTTGTAATAAAGTCATTATAGTTTGAACAATGTTTGGGTGCAATACATGAATTTACGTGATGCAGCTCATTAGCAGTGACTGACTGGGAATCTACTACTCTACTCTATTTCAGGCTCATCAGCATTTAATAAACAAAACATGCAATTATTGAGTTGTGTTTGATTCTCACAGCTCAGTTGCAGTTTTATGTTGAGCAACATATTATTTTTCCAAAAGTAGGAGTTTGGTTTGGCTTTGAAAACTAGACACAACAACTCCTGGTGAGGTAATCACAGACTCAGGCGAAGTATCTACTTTCACATCAACCTCCTGCAGATATATTTTGGCTATTTCAAGTCCATGCACGGAGCCTAATGTGTACAATGTATCTGCATTGATTTAAACAGCTTGAAGTAGCCTCATGCTCAAAGAAACTTTTCACCAAGTTTTTTACTCATAGCTATTGATGAACCTGGATTGATTCATGGCCGACAAAATGTAGTAAAGATAAAGTAATTTGTGTGTGAGGAAACTTTATTTTTTCAGACTCGGACTTGTTCAGAACTGAGTTGATACAGAAGGACGCAGTATTTTAATGTAAAGATACTTTATACTAACAAATTCTGCTTTGAAATGTCTAAAAAAAATAGATATTTGTTGTACATTTTGTTGCGTTGTGTACTCACATTATCCAACACGTTTCCAACAAATGTTTCATTTGGTTGACAGGGAAGACGGTGAACAAGACTAAACTAAATAAAACTTTAAAACATTAACTTGTCAGTATTTGTGGTTGTTCGAATGTGTGTGCGAAGTACTGTACATTAGCCGTAAGCTATCCAGCAATGGCACATACCAAGGGTGTGTGTGTGTGTGTTTGAATTCAGGTCACTGCTGCAGTCTGGTTTATAAACAGGAGTGAAGATAAATCACTTTTGAATCCCACAAGTTTAAAAGTAATCTCCTGTTGATAAACGGCTCCGGATGAGAGCAGAATCTGATGCAAATTCTGGGTGTTTATTCCTCCAGAAGTTCTGGCTTTTAAACCAACAATCTCCTCCACAACTGTCTATGTGCTGTAAAGTTAAAAAGTAATATTCAAGCTCTCCTCCCATCAGTAAACGCCTCTGGATCAGATATGACTCTAGAGTAGAAACAGATTTGACTCTAGGTGTTTATTCCTCCAGAAGGTCTGTTTCTGCACCCCACTCTCTCCTAAAGTCTAAGTTTTATATCCGATTTTTTGGGATAAAAACATACAAAACAATACTGCACTGAAACAATAACGCAACCTAAGATATGAAAGTACAAAAAAGCAAATTCACGTTTATCATCAGTTGTCGGTTTAAATGTTCGTTTTCTTGACAATGATTCAATATATTCCCTAATAAAACCTTCCTGACATTACACACAATCAAACTTCATCTTAAATTGCAAAAGTCAGTAAAAGCTAAATATTTCTGCTCTGACATTAAGTCATGTTCTCTCTCAACCCTTTATTAAAGTGTAGGTAAAAAGGTATTTGAAGAAGGACCAATGGCACAAGATAATGACTGTTGTACTGTCCACTGCTCCTGACTAGAAGGAAAAAAAATCGTGGGTGCAATGACGAAAGAGTGTAGCCTTGGTGTAAAGGTTTCTATGGTGCTGCGAGAATCCAGCCCCACACCTAATCATCTCTCCAGGTTCTGTAGCTGGTGCTCTGAGTCAACATTGTATTGTTAGCTGTGATATAACAGGAGATGAAACAATGACAGCATGAGGTTCAGGCCCATGGGTTTTAATTCCTCGATCAATACATCTCTTTCTCTTGAGAGAATAACTGTGTAGGATGGAGCTGAGGGGAAACATGAGACAGTGTTGTGAATACGTACCTTTTCTTCATCGGCATGTGGAGATATACTGAAAATATATATTATCAGCAACATGTCAGAATATGATGACAACCACCATCATTTGAGGGAAAGTGGGAGAGGTTGCAGGGTCACCAAATCAATGCTGCCTCTATCATAAATGCGCATATATTTTCTTGTCAATCCAGTAATTGGTTTCCCAGATATGTTGGCGACAACAGAGGTCATTGCAGGCTACAATTTGAGCTCCACTGACATCGGTAGTTCTTATAAAAAAGTGTGTCTGGGTGAACGTGAAGATGGCATCTTACTGCAGAGTTATTAGCTGTAGCTGTTCGTGCACAATTAACGGTACATTTATAGTTCATTTAAAGACAGATTGTGTGTGAATGTCAGCCATTGGAAGGTTTAGGGGGAGGGGTGAATGTCCATTGGTCAATCGATGGTTCGTCAAACATACCTGGGAGCTCCTCCTCCAAGTAAAGTCTATGTGTGGGAAACACTGGAACCATTTGTATGTAATCTCATTACTTTATAGTCGCTTTAATCTCGATTACCTGTCAAGAGGCTCTACAGGTTGAAAGGGACTATAGACCAGGTTGCCATGAGTTTAAGCTGTTCGAAGGCAAACATCTCCATGTGTGGATGATGCTATATCGTCGCGGTGTAGCAGAGTTTCTCAAACTTCTTCAGAACAACGACAACTGCCAAACTGAGACATCCTAACCGCCCAGTTAATAGTTCAATAGGTCCTCTGTAACACCACGAAGTGCCATTTTTAACAAACAAGACAATGTGTTAAGTGGTGTTTTCGAGGTGTTGGAGTTGTTTCCCTCTGATTACAGTCTGTGTCTGTAGGGTCCAATTTATATATATTTAGATTTTTCTCAGTTTCTTCTCAACTTTCCTAGCCTAGGAGGCAAATTGCCTGAAAGAAAACACTGGTTAAATCATGAAGAAAAGTTGAAAAACTGATTATTTCTGTTCCTTTATGATTCATCCTGGCAGTCTTGAGAGTGATCTGCTGCTAACTAGCTGTGTAGTTTGAATTTAAAGGGTCAGTTTGGCTAACAAGCTAACCGAGATGACAAACAGGCGCCAACCCCACAAATAACATAAAACCTTTAAAGTTTCATTAAAACAAAAGTGATGTTGGACCGGAGCTCTGATCATTCTTTGGTTGGGTCTTGTGAGGACTGTTTCTGCGGCATTCTGCACCAATTTAATCTTGATCAGGTTGTATTATGACTCACGCAGGTATAAGGTGAGTCACAGACTAATAAAGGCATGGAGAAGATAGAGAGCTGCTCTTTGAATCTATAAGAGCTTTTACATTTCTAAAGAAGAAGCCAAGCTGCAGGTTCTTCAGATATGAGACAGCTTCGCTTTGCTGTCTCTCGGAACAATACGATTGGACTCCTTCTGTATAAATGGCTCCAGGTGCTCTCGTCTTCTCACAGGCTCAGGTAGAATAGAGTTATTCATCTCATGTCTTATGGTGGCTGTTTTCTCCTCTGCAGGGGTTTGAGAGTGTAGGTGTGCTGGTGTGAAGCTTGTTATTTATTTGACATTCTGAGGAGAACTGAGGTTTCTTATGTCATCTTATACAGGAAACCCGTTGTTATGGTGACTATAGCACCCATTGTCCTTACTCTCCTGGTCTGTCTCACATGCAGACGATAAGAAACACACTAACACCAAGTGGTAGAAAAACAAATGCAGTTACATAACGTGCAAACACGCAAATTAGATTTTTAAAATAACAGGTCAGGAAGGGGCTGAACAAACCAATCACAAGTAACAAAAGTTGGTATTTAAGTTCCATTGTGACAGCGCCGGATATTTTCCTAACACCCTCAGTTGGGGTACGGAAAATATCATGTTTTGCCGGCACAAAGACGCTCGTCGAATGTCCCAATATCTTCTAAAAAAAAAATGTCCAGACATATTGTTAGAAATATCCTTTCATTTTCGGCTACGAAGGCAGCTGGAGAATGTTCTGATGCGTTGTTAAAAATACTCAGTGGTGTTGCCTCATTGAAAATATCTGGTTTTGTTGCTAAGAAGGCAATTTAAGAATCTACATACTTCTGTAGCCACATGTTGTTAATAACACTCAGGGATGTTGATGCAAAGACAGCTTGAACATCTCCCAATGTCTGGTTTTAACCACCTAGAAAATGTCTCTACGTATTGTTAGAAATGTTTTTTTTTTGGCCACAAAGACAGCTTGACATTGTACTGAGATCTAGTTAAATAAAACCTGGTTTGTTCACACAGAGACAGCTGCAATATAACTGAGGTTTAAAAGTACCTTGTTTTATTGCCAAAAAGAACCTAGAAATGTCCTGACGTCACATTGAAGATATCTAACTTGATAATCTCATGCTTCAGGTCTTAAAAATACCCAATTGGTTGCCACAAAGATGGCTAGAAAATGCCCTTATGCCTTGTTTAAAAAAAAAACAGTTTTGACGTCAAAAAATGTTCTGATATCCCGTAAAAACTACCTGGTTTGTTCATCCAAAGACAGCTGTTGCTTACCTGACAAATTGTTTGAAGATATCTGGTTTTGTTGCTACAAAGACGGCTTGATAATCTGATAACGTCTTGTTAAAAGTACCCGGTTTCATAATCACAAAGAAAGCTGGGAAAATATGAGATGTATCGTTTAAAAATACCCAGTTTTGTACCCACAAAGACGGTTTGAAATGTTCCCGTGCCTCCTTGAAAAATATCTGATTATGAAACCACGAAGAAAGCTGTAAAATGTTGTGATGTCTCATTAGGATTGTTCTGTTTTGTTGCCAGAAAGACGAAGGGAAAACAAGAACAGCTGTGGAATGGGTCAACGGTTGTATTGGTTGAAGCAGGAAGTGGTCTCAGAGCGGTCTTGAACTGGAGTTCTCGAACAGGAAGTCTTGAACAGGAGGTCTTGAACAGCAGGTCTTGAACAGCAGGTCTTGAACAGGAAGTCTTGAACAGGAGTTCTCGAACAGGAAGTCTTGAACAGGAGGTCTTGAACAGGAGTTCTCGAACAGGAAGTCTTGAACAGGAGGTCTTGAACAGGAGTTCTCGAACAGGAAGTCTTGAACAGGAGGTCTTGAACAGGAGGTCTCGAACAGGAAGTCTTGAACAGCAGGTCTTGAACAGGAGGTCTTGAACAGGAGTTCTCGAACAGGAAGTCTCGAACAGGGGGTCTTGAACAGGAGTTCTCGAACAGGAAGTCTTGAACAGCAGGTCTTGAACAGGTCTTGAACAGGAGGTCTTGAACAGGAGTTCTCGAACAGGAAGTCTTGAACAGGAGGTCTCGAACAGGAGGTCTTGAACAGCAGGTCTTGAACAGGTCTTGAACAGGAGGTCTTGAACAGGAGTTCTCGAACAGGAAGTCTTGAACAGGAGGTCTCGAACAGGAGGTCTTGAACAGCAGGTCTTGAACAGGAGGTCTTGAACAGGAGGTCTTGAACAGCAGGTCTTGAACAGCAGGTCTTGAACTCTGCAGCCGTCTCACCCACGTGTGATGTCACAAAAATTAAAGCAGCGTATTTCCTACTCGAGTTGGGACAAATTTCTGTCATAGAATTGCTATTTCAGTGCCGGGGACACTAAGCATGCATTTTCAACAATCCAATTTAGCCCATTAATTGAAGCTAACAGAGCCGACCTGACTTGGTCATCAATTCCTCCATTATTTACCGTCACTGGTGGACGGCGAGAGTTGAGTCAACACGGTCTAATTTGAAGCAGGCAGCTCTGTGCACAAATCCCCAGGAGGCTGGCGTGATAAGGACGGATGGAGCCGATGAGAGTCGGAAGGCAAAGCGGCGCAAAAGGCCACATGGAAAGAGAAACGGTTGTAATCCAGGAGATAAAAGGCTGCAGCACCTTTTCCCCCACTTATAAATTAAGTGTGAAGAATGACTCCGGACTGAAAAGACAGATTTCATTGATGATTTCGGGGAGTATCTGCCTAGCTCGTTGGCTGGGTGGAGTAATGAGTGTGCGGGTGATACATGGGAGGCAGTCAGACGAGGCCGCCTCACTCCGGCTCATTAGGATGCAGCTGAAACCTGGAGTTAAAGATAGCATACCACAGTCTGAGGAGCAGGGAGACGAAGCGTAACACCACACGCCGGAGATAAAAAGAGGCTTTTTGGAAAGTAAAGTGTGGAATTCAGACGCCGATGCTGTTCTGTTTTAGCTCAGTGATTATAAATCTTGTGTGTCTAACGGCTTCATGTGTGGAGGAAGTCAACCTGTGAGTGCAGCTGAAGGATTTTAGCTCATTCCTCGGGGAGTTGACGCCAGCACAAAAATCTAAAATAATAGACAAATACAAGCACTTCTTCTAATCCTTTGGTTGGGAACGCGTGGTTCTGTAATTATCGTGGGACCTCCTCGGTTTCGCAGCTCCAGCTGTTTGGCAGCGCTGCACTCAAAGCGGAGCTGGTGGGGGTTGACGGATGACCGAGCACGGAGCAAAACCACCGCAGAGCCGCTCCGCAACGTACGTACAACCACTGGAATTCCAGTGTTTGTGACGCTACTGAATAACTTCTGCAAACGGTCCAGTGTGTTGTTCGACTGTCGCGCTACACTGTTGGAATTATCGACGCTTAAAGTGTCATAAATCTCTGTTATGAATGAGTTTTTGATTTACTATATCAGTACTTTTTACGCATTCATTTTCCAATACAGAGGCAAACTCTATACCGTAAAGGAGTCCTTTAAAACCAACAAGCGCCTAACTTGTGTGTTTTTAAATGTGTATAGTGCTGTTAAATAGTTTTCCTCAAAGAGTCTATTTTGCAAGAATATGAATACAGGTGTACCTTGAAAACTTGTCTCAGTTACTTGTTTAACTTGCGTGGTTTTGTTGGCACAAAGATGACGAGGAAATGTTCAGACGTATTGTTAGAAATATCCTTTCTTTTTTGGCCATGAAGACAGCACAAACAAAACGAACAAATGTTCAGACCTCTAGTTAAAATACCTGTTTTGTTCACGCAAGGACAGCCGCATTTACCTGAAAAAAAACTTGGTTTTATTGCAACAAAGCACCTGGGAATGTCTCGACGTCACATTGAAGATATCTGCTATAAAGACAGCTTGATAATCTCATGTCTTGGTAAAATTAGCCCGGCTTCGGAGCCAACAACATCTGAAAAATGTTCTGATATTCCGGTAAAACTACCTGGTGTCGTAGCCACATAAAGGCTCGAAAATTTTCAGACATATGGTTAAAATATACCTGGTTATTTCAATCACATGCAGCTTTTTATCTTTTACTTGTTACTTTTTGTACAATTGATTATTTTTGAGTGTCATTCCCACCTCTCAAACATTTGGTTTGTCTGGGTTTTTCCAGAAGAGAGCAGTTGTGTGTTTAGCTGTCAGGCCAGAAAGTTTTTGTATCCATCCTGCATTTTAGCTTCCTGTTTTTATTTTTTGTCGATGAGCGTTTACAGCCTCACAGGGTCCTCAGCATGGCAGCAAACCATCAGTCTTGTTATGCAGAAAGGAAACATCAAATTCACACAGCTGAATTTGCATATTTATACAATTAAATGACGGGAGAAAAAAAGACAAATACGAAGCTTTACTGGCTCATGTAGAATTAGCACGTGTGTTAGCAGGATGTTGTGGAGTGCGCCTGTCCACTCGACCACTAAGCCAATTTTTTCATTTTTCCATTTTGTTTGCAAGTGGATCCTTAGAGGAACAAGTAGAGCAGATGAATAGACGAAGCAGGGACAGTCTGTCGGTTACATCCTTGAGCTTGAGTCTGAATAGTTCTCCCTGCCGCATTTCACATATAGCCTTACATTTGTCAAGTTCCCTAGTTACCTCCCAGCTACTTCAAGTAAATATATAACCTTAATTACTTCGAAGGGCCCGCTGGTTTGTCAGAGATCGATGAAGGGCAGTGGGAAGAGCTGAACACTGAGCTGTAATCTATTCTTCTGCTTTATGTTCGAGGCTGTTGAGAAGTGTGAGTCAGCTGTGCTGCACTGTGTTCGGGGAAAATAAGAAACAAGAGCGATGAAGAACAGTTCTGAATTCATCATCATCATCATCATCATCATCTCTGTCACAGCCTGAATGTCAGAGCTGTCTTTACACCTCAATGTTACTTTAAAATGTCATGCTTCTTCTGCGAAAAACCATTTACTGTTTCTGTTATTATAATAATGACAACCGCTGCAGAAACTCTGCACGCAATGAAAAAGGTTTCAGAGGGTTGCAGGGAAAAGTTGAAGCGCTGTGAATGGTGCGACTCAGCGCGTCAAGTCACCGAAAGCTGGTAAGTAATTCCCCCAATCAGGAATGCTTGCTGAGCTAACCAGCTAACGGCAGCTAACGTTATATTTAGCAGCATTTAGCGCTTACTTCAGCGACAAAGCTACTGGCGTCTTTCTGAGCTCCGGAGGGGAAACCGAAAAATCACTGAATTGAGTTACAAAGTTGTGTTTTTGTACGGTAACCTGTGAGGTCCATTTCTGAGCAACACATTCCTCAGGTGTCATTCTTCTCTTTATAAATCCACGGCAGCGTCATGAGATAAAGAAAGTATTTATAGGAGAATGCAGGATGAGTCTTAGCATTTAAAACACCTTTAAAAATACCTACAAAATGGATTTTTTTGCCATCGTTGGGCCTGATACTGATGTATAGTTGGCACACGGAGCAAGACGTGAATCAAATCACTTTAACTGCATCAATTTTGACTTCACAGAAACTTTAAGATGCTACAAATTACTGGCGGTTAACACAGAACTACAGAGAGTCGCAGCAACTAAGCATTGGTGCATTGCATCGGTGTGAACTGGCAGGTTTTCAGGACGTTGCCAAGAGGTGCGTTCGGTTGATTAGGTCTGAGGATGCTGGGGGTGAATCAATAGCAGAACCTGGAGAACAGAAGTAGAAGCTGCTGATTTT
The DNA here is from genome assembly GCF_900880675.1 of Sparus aurata. Classification (NCBI taxonomy): domain Eukaryota; kingdom Metazoa; phylum Chordata; class Actinopteri; order Spariformes; family Sparidae; genus Sparus; species Sparus aurata. The sequence continues at coordinate 26,289,408 of NC_044205.1, forward strand.
CATTCACATCACGACATGTCAGTCACTTCCTTTCTCCATTTCGACCCCCAGTGGGAACACAGATCTGAGCGGGTGCCCGTTTTTTGTTCTGGCTGCTTTTTCTTCCACACTTCAAGATTTTAAAGACGTCAAAGGAGTCAGCAAACAACCGGGACGGCATAAAATGCACCTGCCTGTGGGGCTGAGATTTTGTTCCGGTGTGCTGAAGTCCGAGCAAAGTGAAAATGAAAACAGAAATGAAAAGGAGAGCAAGTGATCTGAAGTGACAGGGGGCCAAACTGAGGCTGTCAATCTGAGATGACAAACAGACAAGGATGCTGAGTCACTGCTTCTTTATATTTATAGTAGATTTTATATTTTATTCTGCCTTCTGCAGACACTGTACACTGTTTATCGGCACATTTCTTAGTGATTGGATGCATAACATGATTGAATTTGTCAGCTTGAATGTGTTTTTTAATTCATTTCTGTGCCGTTTTCATAACTTCTTTACATTGAATTAATGTTTCCTCATCAGGCCGCTTTTATCAAACCATCACTGATATTATTCTGCAGATTCAGTGCTTCGACTGACATCTGTGAATTCATTAAGACCTAATTACATTCTCATATTTCCATTTTTCATACCGATGCTCCCGAAGCAAATGTCGAACGCGACCGCAGATTGTTTCCCAGAGTTATAAATGTTTTGTTTACTTCGGTTTGAATTATTCATCGTAATTGGGAAACGCTGCGGGGGACATCTTTCTGGCAAACAAAACTCTGGTTTCTCACCTCTGGGAGGAAAAACAGCATTTCCACTTATTATATTTAGGTCAGGTTGATGTGCAGACAAAAGATATTCAGTCCCATAAACACGGGACATCTTGGGGACGTAGACGCAGGTCACGTTTGGTATCGACCTGCATCCTGAGTGACTGCTTGTGATTGGATCTCACTTCGCTGTTCTATGTACCATAAACACGTATATCACTGGGACATTAGCCGAATTAGTCAGAAGGCCCAGATAATTCAGGATTTGTCAGAGGATGCATTTCACAGAGTTTATAAAGCGTCTCCTAACTCAACAACTCTCAAAATTAAGCACATTTTAAAGGGAGTCTGGGGATTTTTCCACCAGCATCAAAGAAGTAGCCTATATATTGTTTACTGTTAACTGTATTTGTCAAATCTGACATGTAACCTTCAGCAAAATGTTGTGTTCTGTAATAAACTTCTGTGTTTTGTATTTAATGCCACTTACACGCCAGTCTCCAGGTGATTCATGCATCATGTAGCCAGTGAGAATTCATTTAAACTTGGAAGTTTAGTCATTTTATGCAATCTTATCTTATCTCTATGTCTAGGCTGTTTTTTTCGCCATGAGCTCTTGTTTTTGACCCTTTTATACCCCCAAAAATGAGTGTTCATAAGGAAATAAAGAACTATAATGAGTTTAATGCTCTTGTTACTCTCAAGCAGGATGTTTTGAGGTCACAAAATGCCATTTTTTATCACCTAGCCGCCTGGATATTTGGCAGAAAAACATGTGTAAAGTGTCTATTTTCAGTGATATTGTTATCTAATCTGAACTTGGACCATGTAAGACAATATGACGTGGATGTATTGTGTTTTCCAGCTAAAAGGGGCAGTAACAGGTCATCTGCAGACAGGTGAGAAAGACATATGAATAATTAAGTGAGTTCGAACTCTTATAGATTAATGCCAGACGCACTAACAGAGCTTCTGACTGTTTTGGGGGTGAAAAGATTTAGACTGCAACCCAAAATCATGCTGTACTGTACTGGAATAGGATGTTAAGGCTTCATTTGACATAATAAGTTAATCTGTGCATTATAGACGCACTATTTGCTTATCAACAAGAGGTTTTACTGGTGATTAATTCATAATTTGAGCTTTAATTTTCCCTCCTTCCTGCAGGTGTTTGTCGATCATGTTGGCTGTTTTCACATCTGGATCTGTGTTCTGTTCTGCTACAACAGAAGTCAACAACCTTGTGTTTGTGCAAAGGTTGAAGTCTGGCATCCCACGAGGAACGCTGACAAACAGAGAGGCCGGTGCTGAGGTGGCAGTTTTAATTTATTGAAGCTGCTTTTTGCTGCGGTGATTCACAACGGGATGCAGTGGCTCAAGCAAACACCTTCATATCAGCACACATGAATCAAATTCATTGAAAGCGTCGAACGGACATCCCGCTCTCGTAAGTTCCTCTTGCAGCGTAGAAATGCACTTTGAGTTTTAAAAAGGCATGAATAAATAAGGCAATATTGAAAATAGCATTTACAGGTAAAGACTGATTACGCTGTCACAGAGAGGGACGGTTGCTCTTTACATCACAGTGCGACATATTTAAGGCAAGGAATCCAAAAGCAAACACGACAACACGTTATGTACATAAAAATACATTCAGTAGATCTGTCTTGGTACATAAACATGATGAAAAATATAGATTTTTTAAATTTATGTTCACATGCTGAGAGTGAGGACGACTCACGTGTGCAAAAATTCACAGAAATATTTACGCGAAACACGAAATCACGAGAGCTTTGATTGGAAATCGACAGATGTATCATGAGTGATTGAAATCAGCAGGCTTTCTGTTCATGTCAGGGATAAAAAAAACAAATTAATCTATCTAGAAGCAGCATCCCTGGTCAGACTGGGGTGTAGATTTGCAGTCAGTGAGCCAAAAAATGGGAAAACACCCCAGAGGAAAAAGAGCCAAACCACTTTTTATCAGTAGGTACAAATAAAATGCCTCCTTAAGTGCCTGAGTAAACTGACATTCTCCTGATTTTGTCATTTTAAAGTCACACTTTAAACCTCTTCTGTTCCATCTGGAGATATCTAATCTTTCAAGAAATATTGTGCGTCGGCATGAAAAAAAAATAAGAAGTCTGTGGTTGTGACTGAAGCAGCTCAATTGTTGCATTTTGTCTTTGTGCTCTTTGTTTTGTTATTTCAAGAACAATCAAGCTCGAGCTCGGTGCCTTCGTCCTTTTCAGGACGGCTCAGATAATCACGTCTCTTTTCTGCAAAGTAGCCGTCGTCTTCCTCAGTCTTGCATTTCTTTGCTGATAGTTTTACCTCCATCACGGTAAAATAGCTGCAAAGCAGGGTGTTCCTTTTCATTGTCCTCCTTTGTGACTGGCAACGGTGATGTAAGAGGGGAAAAAATCGATGGGATCTCATTAAAGGTAAATGTCACACATCTTTACATTCATTGTTATGCAGATCAGAAGCAGTATACGCCACCAGGGACATGCGTGTCTTTGCTTTAAATGTGCAAATTGCTCCTTCTGTTATGAAACATAGAGGTAGTCTTTCATACAATATATTAATCTCTCTGTTGGGTATCCAGTGTTTCACATCGAGGACACGCACTGTGGCATTTAGGCTTCTACATCGCAGCAGCTGTGATATTTAAAATGCCATAAAACCTTGATGATATGATGAGATGATGTACTCGATTTTCTTTGACAGTGAAGAGCAGGGTATGCGTGATGAATGGATCACAGTTTTGAGCATGTGCGTAAATGCTGGTAATACTTTGAATTGCACTTCAGAGCGGCGCTTACTATGAAAACAAAAGAGCGTTTCACTACAGAGCGGTACTCTATTTTACAACCTACCTCTCAGGCAACCTGACTCACGTAAGCGCAGGCGAGCGCCCCGACTCATCAATCATTTACAGCCGCCTGCCAAAGCACAGAGCACAACAGAGTCACATCAGTCCACATGGATTACAGCTCAAAACACCTCAAAGTCCTTGTCGGACTGGTTTTCATTCTCGCATTGAGGCTGTCGGGGTCGAAGCTCGGCTGACACTCGACAGGCAGCTCACACACACAGGAAAGCGTGCGAGCAGCAGAAAATCTCTTTGAAGGTCTTCCGCATCTCCTGGCTGCGGAACGCGTAGATGATGGGGTCGATGACGGAGTTGCACATGATGAGGATGAGGTACATGTTGAAGTGGGACATGAAGCAGGTGCAGTAGGGGTTCCTGGGGCAGGTGATCATGAGGATGAGGTGGAGGAAGAAGGGCGCCCAGCACACCACGAACACCCCGAGGAGGATGGTGAGGGTGATGGCGCCCTTCATGTTGGCCCGCTGGTGGATGGGCGCGTTGCCCGGCAGCGCCGCGATCCGCTTCATGTGCAAGCGGGCCAGAAGGAACATGTGCACGTAGAGCGACGCCATGAGGACGAGCATGGTGAAGAACAAGGTGATGAGGCAGATGAGCACTGTGGTGCTCTCTGAGTAGATGATGAAGAGGATGCCGGAGACAGTGCAGCACGTCCAGATGCTGCTGATGACCAACATCGCTCGCCGCAGGGTCACGATGTTGTGGTACCGCAGCGCGTAGAAGATGGTGATGTAGCGATCAATGGCGATGGCGAGCAAGCTGCAGATGGACGCTAGCAGAGAGCTGCAGATCATAGAGTCAAACACATTGTCCATACTCTTAATCAGCGTGGCGGGGATGGTCAGGTTGCCGCCGTCGATGAGCGCTATGACGATGGTCTCGGAGGCGTTGGAGACGCTCACAAGCATGTCAGCAACAGCGAGGCTACAGATGAAGAAGTACATGGGCGAGTGGAGGTTCTTGTTCTTGACGATTGCAGCAACAACCAGGATGTTCTCCAGCAGGCTGATGATGCCCAGAGTGAGGAACACCTCCGTAGAGATCAGCAGCTGCTCGTAGCATCCTGCCGATGAGTCCTTCTCGTCGGCAGGTAAGTCTTTGTTCAGAGGCAAAATGCCTGATGTTTGGCTCCGGTTGTGGTAGCCTTGGATCAATCCATGAAGATCTGTGCTGTTCATAATGTCTCCTTAAATCCTCCTCGTCTTCTTCTTTTCCTTTTATACGTCCATCTGGCTCAGCAGCTTTAAAACCTCAGCGTTCGTACTTCTCAGCCATCCTCGTCTGGAGGACAAGCTCAGCACCCTTGAGGTGGAATGAAAGAATCGTTGCCGTTGTTCCCTTTTCCCTCCTTCTCCCTTCAGGCTTTCCAAGAAAAGCAATTTTCCTCAGACATCTGCTGCTGTTGTTTCTCTCAGCCCAAAACAATCACACAGCCCTCCTCTCATCTCTCCACTCAGGAGGAATTTAGACTTTAGTTAGAAGTTGGATAAAAAGGCTGAATGAAAGGTGAGAACAGGAAAGCAGCATGTGTGAGAAAGATTAACAGTGAACAAGAACGCAAGATGCTGAGAGATCAGAGCGAAGCAACGTGCTGCGTGAGTGCGGGCGGATCATCACTTTATACGCTGCTGTGGTCGTCCCTCTCTCCCTCTCTCTCTCTCTCTCTCTCTCTCTCTCTAGTATTATATCACACAAACACACACAAACACACACACACACACACACAGCCTGAACCCTCCTGCTGGTTTTCTGTCCTATCCGCTCACTGACGGGAGGAGGAGGAGCCGAGCTTGACTCACATGAATGAGCAAATTAAACTGAATGGATGTGAGAAGCCGTTACACTTTCAACATATTTGAACCTTTAAGCTGAAGTTATAATGTTTAAATAAAAAAACATATGAAATAAAATCTAGTATCTTAAGGAGTTAACCCTAACAGTTAAAACAGTCAAGACACTGAATGATAACATGCAGATAGAGTGATATACAGTGTGTTATCACTCCCAAATGAATGGTTATAATAAGTATGAAATGTCCTGGTAGACTTTGAAAATTAAGTTTGATGAAAAACAGTTCACGTATTATGACTTTTGGACAAACAAAGTCAAACGATAGGGGTTTGGTTAGGTTTAGTCACCAGAACTTCTTGGTTGGGTTTAGGCAACACAACTACTTGGTTAGGTTTAGTTATCAAAACTACTTGATTAGGTTTAGGCACCAAAACTATTTGGTTAGGTTTTGGCACCAAAACTACTTGGGTAGGTTTAGTAAGGGATAATGCCCGACGAGGTGTCCATAAACAGGAGTTAATGGACAACGTGGAGGCCTAAGAACTGTCCGACGCGCAGCGGAGGACGGTTGCCTCCGCGAAGTCCATTAACTCCTGTTTATGGAAACCTCGTCGGGCATTATCCCGCTTATACCATGGTCACCTGCCAAAGAAAATAAATTCGGACCATTAATTTACATTTTCATGCGTTTTACAATCAAAATATGAAGTTTTTCACAAGCCATAACTTGGTTTCCCTGGTAACGCCTGAGGGTTTGACTAATACCTGGAACAGTCATTACTCTCCCGTAAGATTCTTATGCAACGGAAGCGTTGTTCACTCCTCCAGTAAATAGGACGGATCATAGATACGACTTGACAACGGGAGATATTCTAGTCCGCTCAGCGATGAGCCAGAAAGCTAACGCTATGCTAGCAAGATTCAAAGTCAATAACATTGCGCACGGTTGACAAACAGTAAAATATAATTTGACAGTATACTAGCTAACACGATTAGCTCGCTAACCAGTCATGTCATTGTCCCCAAATCAATAGCAAAATTTTCACGAACAAATGACCGGCCGTGTGTAACGCTACTGTGGCCGCAGCCTGAAGCAGAGAGCTGAACAGCGTGAGACAACTCGCGTATCAGTAAATTTAGAGGGGAAGTGAACTTTCTGCAGCTTGTGTGTTACAGTCGCCACCCTGTGGTGTTCAGAGGATAAGACATTGAAGGACTAACGGACTGAACTCAGTGCTGGAAATATAATATTAAGGTTTGATACGCCAGCTAGCGCATTTATTTACAGCAGTGAACAGTCAATTCGACTGGAACTACTTAGTAGGTGTCCATATATCAGGGGTTAATGGACACCCTGCAGCCAATCAGAATTGAGTATTCCCCCAGACCATGGTATAACTACTTGGTTTGGTTATCAAAACTTTATGTAAGGTTTAGTCATGAGCAGTACTTGTTATGTTTAGGCACTGAAACTACTTGGTTAGGTTTAGTAACCAAAACTTCTAAGGGGTTTGGTTTAGTTATCAAAACTACTTGGTTAGGTTTAGGCAACAAAAGTACTTGGTTGGGTTAAGGCAACACAACTACTTTATTAGGTTTATTAACCAAATCTACTTGGTTAGGTTTAGGCACCAAATCTACTTGGTTAGGTTTTGGCACCAAATCTACTTGGTCAGGTTTAGGCACCAAATGTACTTGATTAGCTTTAGGCAACAAAACTACATGGTTAAGTTTAGTAATCTAAACTTTAGGTTAGGTGTAATCACCAACAGTACTTGTTAAGTTTAGGCACCAAAACTTCTTGTTTAAGATTAGGCAACAAACCCACTTGGTTAGGTTTAGGAAAGGATAGTAATTTTGGTTAAAATAACCATGTTGAGTTAGGTAACTTAAGTAAAAAATTGATGCGGTATATTGTTTTACATACCATTACTTAAAAAAACAAATACAACTTGACTCTTGGTCAGACTTGACATGTGAACCCTGGCGTCCAGCTGGAAATTCCATCCATTTGTCTCACTCTCATTTTCTACAATTTTGGCGACAACACGTGCTTGGATAGCATAATAGGGTTCTGACCATCAATCTACGGCATAACTCAGGAACAGCAACTTGACTGGTGCACGGAGGCATAGGTCAGCAATCAGTAATTCAAGATTTACCCCTGCAGAAGCTTCAGACCCATATCCCTTAACGACTGAATAGCGTCTTTGCAACTCTTTGCAGTATCAATCAGGCAAAAAAACCCCTACTCTGTTTAAGATAACATTATAGTCTGAAATACAATATCCCTGTGACTTATGTAACCTCAGTTACGTAACGTACATGATGTTAATTAACTGCGCTGAAATAACTCACTATTGACTTTTGATTTCACACTGGACATGAACAGAAATCTCCTGGGTGAAAGTCAATTGCTTGTTTCACCCCAAAATCCTCATGATACTACTTCACTTGACTTCCTCCTTTGCTGCTGTAATAATAATAATAATAATAATAATAATTACTACAGCCACTCGAGGTTGCAGTCTAATAAGAAACGTGAACAAGCTGCGTTTACAGTCGACCTACATGGGTGTTTTACTGATGAGGACCCCTGGCACTACAGGGACGTTTCTAGAGTGAGTGGAAACAGGCTGTATGTTAGCGCCCTTTCACATGTGAACTTCTGATCCACACGACAATAACCATCGCAGTTGAAAAGGTGTCAAGATATGGAGTGTGAAGAAGCAATTGTCACACGGTCGGGCCAGAAGTTATAGTAATCACAACACTGAGATGTTTGCCAACTATAAAACTACAACAGTGCAGCTCCTCTCACTTCAGACTGAAACAAATTAGTTACCGCTGTCATTCACACTCCTCACTGCTGCCAGTAACCAGAGGGAATGATGAGAGGTGCTGTGGTGAGCGCACAAACCATAATAAGCTTCTGAGATTTAATCAGAGTACAGACTTTAATGAGGTTTTGTAGCGGCGGTCTGAAGAAGAGGAGAGTAAATGACGAGACAGACCTCAATCAGTGAGGTCTTCGGCTCCGGCAGGCATTGTCACGATACAGAGAGAGAGGAAGAGTATCTATTGCCGACATTTATCACTGTCACTGACCGTAGGAAAGTGACTCACATCGCTTTGAACTGTTTGTGTTGATGTTCAAATAACAAGAGTTCCTCAAGAATTCTCACAACTACATAATGTGGTTTTATTAAGCTCTTGTTCAAATGTTGACAATACAAAGGAAAGGAAGGAAAGGAAAGAAATGGACAGGAACATAAAACAATTCAAGGAAAGGAAAGGAACGAAACGAAACGAAAAGGAACCTAAAGCAATTAAAAGAAAGGAAAGGAAAGGAAAGGAAAGGAAAGGAAAGAAATGGACAGGAACATAAAACAATTCAAGGAAAGGAAAGGAACGAAACGAAACGAAAAGGAACCTAAAGCAATTAAAAGAAAGGAAAGGAAAGGAAAGGAAAGGAAAGAATGAAACGAAAAGGAACCTAAAGCAATAAAAGGAAAGGAAAGGAAAGAATGAAACGAAAAGGAACCTAAAGCAATAAAAGGAAAGGAAAGGAAAGGAACATTAAGCGATGAAAAGAAAGGAAAGGAAACGTAAGGGAAGAAAAGGAAAGGAGTGAAATGGATAGGAACATAAAGCAAAGGAAAGAAAGGAAAGGAAAGAAATGGACAGGAACATAAAACAATTCAAGGAAAGGAAAGGAACGAAACGAAACGAAAAGGAACCTAAAGCAATTAAAAGAAAGGAAAGGAAAGGAAAGGAAAGGAAAGAATGAAACGAAAAGGAACCTAAAGCAATAAAAGGAAAGGAAAGGAAAGAATGAAACGAAAAGGAACCTAAAGCAATAAAAGGAAAGGAAAGGAAAGGAACATTAAGCGATGAAAAGAAAGGAAAGGAAACGTAAGGGAAGAAAAGGAAAGGAGTGAAATGGATAGGAACATAAAGCAAAGGAAAGAAAGGAAAGGAAAGAAATGGACAGGAACATAAAACAATTCAAGGAAAGGAAAGGAACGAAACGAAACGAAAAGGAACCTAAAGCAATTAAAAGAAAGGAAAGGAAAGGAAAGGAAAGGAAAGGAAAGAATGAAACGAAAAGGAACCTAAAGCAATAAAAGGAAAGGAAAGGAAAGAATGAAACGAAAAGGAACCTAAAGCAATAAAAGGAAAGGAAAGGAAAGGAACATAAAGCAAAGGAAAGAAAGGAAAGGAAAGAAATGGAAAGGAAAGGATAGGAAAGGAAAGGAACATTAAGCAATGAAAAGAAATGAAAGGAAAGAAAAGCAAAGGGACATTAAGCAATGAAAGGGAAGGGAAGGAAAGGAAAGAATGAAATGGACAGGAACATAAAGCAATGAAAAGAAAGGAAAGGAAAGGAAAGGAAAGGAACATTAAGCAATGAAAAGAAAGGAAAGGAAAGGTAGGGGAAGGAAAAGAAAGGAATAAATTGGACAGGAACATAAAGCAATGAAAAGACAGGAAAGCAAAGGAAAGGAACATTAAGCAATGAAAAGAAAGGAAAGAAAAGAAAAGGAAAAAAGGAAAGGAAAGGAAAGGAACATTAGGCAATGAAAAGAAAGGAAAGCAAAGGAAGTAAAGGAATTAAATGGATAGTAACATAAAGCAATTAAAGGAAAAGAAAAGAAAGTAAAGGAACAAAAAGGACAGGAACATAAAGCAAGGAAAGGAAAGAAAAGGAAAAGAAAAGAGAGGAAAGGAAAGGAAAGGAAAGGAACAGGAAAGAAAAGGAAAGGATATCAGTGGTGCTGCACATCTCTCTAACACCCTGTATGCGGCCAGATCAGGCTTTTAGCGTGAGGGGTTGGGCAGGGAATCATGCAGGCAGAACAATGGCTGGAAAGCTAGGTTGAACACAAACTGGACAATTTGGCCAAGGCAGTGGAAGTTGGCTACCATATACTGTATTCTGCAAGACAAATGAGGTCAATGGGTAATGGGTGAGCACGTGGGCAGAGATGGTTAGGTGATTGGAATAGTGGGGAAGGGCTTAGTGCAGGGCAGGAGGGAGCTACTGGATCTGAAACGACAGGGAGAGGTGTATGTGATTAAGCAATCAGCAAGCAGCAGAGTGAATACTGGCAGCTGGATGACGTTGTGTTCGTGATGTGCATTTCAGTTCAGTTTCCTGGCGAAAGAGACATTTGAATAACAGTGCTTTCACACAGTCATGAGTCTAAAGCCAAGATGTAGAGGTGGCAAGAGTCCACACATTCTTTACTCCAGTAAAAGTACAGATATTCTGGTACTGATTCAAGTACAGGCTCTGAAATTTACTCAGAGTAAAAAGTCTCCCTCTGAAGGATGTTTGTGGTCAAAGCTAACTGAAGCTCACAGTCATATTAATAGAATTTCCAAGACTATTAAAGTTAAAGGTAGAATGAGTAGGATTTGTCCTAGCTGTTCCTGAACGCACCACAAAGACGGTTGATTGTTGAGTCTCATTCCCAGGACGTCAAATAGACACATGTTGGGTTGGTAAAGCGTCCTGAGCAAAATAAGATTAAAAATAATCCTTAATTCCCCTCAAATGCATCAAACTAAAGTACAGCAGCTGTTCGTAGCTGTTTTGAAAATGTGAGGAGGAGAAAGTTCAGATATTTGTGTTCAGATTTAAAATACAGATAACCATAAAAAAGTATTTTTACTCTGTTTACATACCAGTATGTGGAGTGAAAGAAAAACAAAAACAAAGAAACAAAGCAATATGAGGAGCTTACCTGACAGCACAGGCTGCTTTCTTTATGAATCTGGCAGGAGGGGACTGAAAGAGAATGCCAGGCAATTTTAATGAAAGCTGCTAAACCAAGATATCAGTGAGTGAAGTTTATAGTGTCCAGAAATACTGTGTTGTGTACAGCATAACTTGACAGTTGAATACTTTTGGAGATAAACATTTTTATTGACAGATGAAGTGACTCAGATGCAGTTTAAATCCCTGCAGGTATTCATCTGTCAACAAACAGTTTGAGACACCTGCGTTTAGTTTTGTTCGGATCGTGAAAGGAACACAGATGCTGCAAACCCATGAAATAAAAAAATAAATAATATTAAAATTGTTTTTCTAATTCATCAATACATTCATGAGGTGCAGTGAATTGAACAGTATGTAGTCGACACCTGTGTGATAATGGCAAACACATGTGTGCCGACAGAGTAATCAGCAAGGAGCCTTCATATTTTGACAAAAACATAACATTTATTTTCCTTTTCAAACTAGCCAGAAAGTGCAGGTGTGATCTTTCCTCTGAGCTTTGAGCTGAACGATAACATTACCGCGCTAAAAGGCTCATAATGCCCATAACGATGCTGCCATGCAGGTGTAGAATTTACCACGTTCACCATCTTAGTTTAATGTGTTAGCATGCAAATGTGCTTATTAAATACTTTCATGCTAATGAGCTCACAATAAAGAGTTATTATCAATCCTATTGCTTTCTTGCCAAGAAACGCCCTACTCTGAATCTGATTGGCTTGCCGCGACCATTATTGTATGAAGAAAGCTTCAGTTACTTCATGAATGTTTTTCAAAAAACAGAATAAATCTGAGAGAGATTTTCATGGACCTGGCAGTCCACTGGACAACAAGAGTGAGGGAGCTTGATGGGACCTCAAGTGTCTGTTCTCGGCTGTAAGGAGCCCAAAGACACTCTGAAAGCAAAGAGCTGCTCTGGAGGACGAGTGACCCAGAGAACAGCAGCAGATGACCTTGAAGGAGGTCGAAGAGGTTGGTGTGTTTACTGGGGAAACAATGGCGAATAACCGCCATATCAGAAATGCAAGAACCACTCAAATGGGAACCTTGTGGGAATCACCAGAGTAAGAAGTTATTGTGTGGGGCTCATAAATGTTTGTTGCAATCTTGCAACATTGAGATATTTCTTTAAAAAAGTACCATAAAAATGACCTCATGGTTCCACAAGAGAAAAAGTCAGAGGATCACTAAAGTCTGTTGGCTTAATTCTCTGGAAAATCGAAATATCTGACCAAAATGTCATAACGGTCCAATCATATAAGTCCTTTCCTCCTTAGTACATCCTGTTCTTGCTGACTTTTCACATCACTGTTCCTGGTAGTGTTCAATACATCATGTTGAGAACACTGCCATAACAAATTATTATTATGGATTTGGCGATGAAATGTATCTCCAGTTCTCCGCAAACCCTCTCAGTTAATCAGCAACATGTTTAGCTTGCTTACAAGATGTCTCCCGTCGTATTCATTAATAACTATCAAGCTGAAAAGCTTCCATCAAAAACAGCCTGCGACTCCGTTGCTGATGACAAAGCAATGTTATCGCACGCTGGCACACAAGACGCTGTCTCGGGAGGAAAGATTTCAGAATGGATGTCAGGGGATGATGCAGATGGATAACCTGCAGTGAAAAGACGGTGTCTCTCTCATGGGGATAATGCATTCAGGCATTGATTCATTTGTGGGAGGGAGAGTAGCAGTCAGTGTCACAGTGCAGTAATTATGTTTTTTTAAATGATTATAATCATAAAAGACAGCAGTTATTATTCAAAGTATACTAGTGGTAATTTTCAGCTCTCAATTTGACAATTAATGTTTCTAATAGGTTATTTAATTAGTATCATTTAGGTATTATAAACCACTTTAGTGCGATCACAAGCCGAACAATATGAACTCTCAGGGTGATAAAATCATAGATTGTAGTCCGCAGTCCTTCTGGTCCAAAAGTCTGGGACCATTAGTTAGAGTACTTCTTTTTGAATTTGTTTAAGATATAAAAACTTTATTTTCAGTCCAAATGATGGTCAGTATCTTCGGATTTGGTGTTTTACTTTAATGACAGCATGCACTCGGGCTGGCATGGACTCCACAAGTTTGTACAGAACCAGATGACTCATGTTACACCAGCATTATCTGACAGTGATTCAAAGAGCATTATCATTCTTGAGTTTCAGAATATCTTCATATTTGGTCCGGGAAAGGGGAATGAAAACATTTTGGAGAGAGGGACAAAGGGAAGAAACACATGAATCACCTCCAGGCTTCGTACAATGATTGCACTTCGCAATGACCGATTGTACAACGAGCAGCTTTCCAGTTGGTCAATAAGAACGCAGTTACACAGATAACACCATTTAAACAGAAGCTATAATGGTGGAGAGGAATGTAAAGAAGTAGCCGACAGGACAACAGAACAAGGACAAGATGAATAGGTGATTTAACCAGAAATGACACTGTCAGACACAATTGTCATTTTGTGTTGTGCTGTGACGTTTGCTGAAGGTTGGTTATACAAAGCTTTCAGTTTCACTGTGTTGACTTTTCTTTGAGATCAGCAGACAAAGAACTCTGTGCAGTTACTGAATGTGTGTCACCATATGCACTCGGAGTATCTGATAACATAACTACTTCAACTTCTTAACATCAATTATGATAATGGTGCTGAGATATGCTTTAATAGCAGCTTATGAATTAACAAATCACGTACAACATTCATTCATTGCACCTTCCGCAAAAGCAGAGCTCTCTAAACTACAAGATATCCATTCACCTATTCCGCTCTGTCATTACTGCCAACACTTTCCACTCCTGCTGTACAAAAGCCACCTCCATCCAAACACTTGTAGGCTCTGCACACGTCTCAAGGTGAAGTCTGACAAATAACTCTTGTTTGCCTCCCACGCGGCCTCAGAAGGTGTGAATCATCTTTAACAACAAGAGAACAAAAACACATTTGTCTACTTCGTGCTTGTCTTGATTTGATTTCTTTTATTTTGTGGGTTGTTCACTCTGCTTGTTTTAACGGTGACGTATCGAACCCTCGTTAAGTGTAGTGTCCCAGCTTCATCGCTTTGTTTTTCCTTTTCAATTGCACCAATCTACAACGAAGTACAGCAGTGGGCTTTGTTATTAACTGAAAAGAAAAATCTAAACTAAATAAATATTTATTCTCCCATGAATCCACAACGTCTCATAAAAAAGTTTTCACTTGCTCCCTGGTGATTGCACATCTCATCACAGTGTCGACAGTTTTTGAAGAGATGGATAAAACCCTCGACCACTCTTTCATGTACAATGTGCCTGTTTGCTCTCCATTTATTATCATCACTCCCCAATCTCTGCTGTGCTGTGTGTAGTGTATTGCTATGGAGAGTGACAAGACCAGAATTATATATTAATGAATTCAACCCCAACTACATATTGAATGTGCTTAATTAAAAAGTCCCTGAAAGGCAACATTTATGATTGACACTCCCCAATCTGCGCTGTGTCAGGTTTGGGGAGTGGAACGTTTTATGATTAATCACCACCCAACTACATGTAAAATGTGCACACTTGCTTGCTCTTAGGTCCAAAGGCAAAGGTTTGTGATTGTCACTCCCCAACTTCTGCTGTGCTAGGCTTGGTGTATGGTTTTTGGGACTTATGGAGAATTATATATCAATAATACCCATCCAGCTACATATGACAACTGCAGACTTGCTTTCTCCAATGTCCGCCAGATATAAAGTTTACAATTGTCACTCCCCACTCTGTGCTGTGCTGAGCTTGGTGTACGGTTATTGGGAGTGACTTATGGAGAATAATATATCAATAATCACAATACAGCTACATATAAAATATGATGACTTGCTTGCTCTGAGGTCCACCAGACGCAAAGTTTATGATTGTCACTCCCCAATCTGCGCTGTGCTGAACTTGGTGTATGGTTATGGGGAGTGACTTATGGAGAATTATATGTCAATAATCACCATCCAGCTACATATAAAATATGATGACTTGCTTGCTCTAAGGTCCACCAGATGCAAAGTTTATGATTGTCACTCCCCAATCTGTGCTGTGCTGAGCTTGGTGTATGGTTATTGGGAGTGACTTATGGAGAAATATGTAAGTAATCATTACCCATCTATATGTAAAATGTGCTTACTTGCTTACTCTAAGGTCCCGTGTTGGCAAAGTTTATGATTGTCACTCCCCAATTTCTGCTATGCTAGGCTTGGTGTATGGTTATTGGGAGTGACTTATGGAGAATTACATATCTATAATCACCATCCAGCTACATATTATATGCAGACTTGCTTTCTCTAATGTCTGCCAGACATCAAGTTTATGATTGTCACTCCCCAATCTGCGCTGTGCTGAACTTGGTGTATGGTTGTGGGGAATGACTTCTGGAGAATTATATGTCAATAATCACCATTAAGCCACATGTAAAATATGATGACTTGCTTGCTCTAAGGTCCACCAGATGCAAAGTTTATGATTGTCACTCCCCAATCTGTGCTGTGCTTACTTGCTTACTTTAAGGTCCCATGTTGGCAAAGTTTATGACTTTCATTCCCCAATTTCTGCTGTGCTAGGCTTGGTGTATGGTTATTGGGAGTGACTTATGGAGAATTACATATCTATAATCACCATCCAGCTACATATTATATGCAGACTTGCTTTCTCTAATGTCTGCCAGACATCAAGTTTATGATTGTCACTCCCCAATCTGCGCTGTGCTGAGCTTGGTGTATGGTTATGGGGAGTGACTTATGGAGAATTATATGTCAATAATCACCATCCAGCTACATATAAAATATGGTGACTTGCCTGCTCTAAGGTCCACCAGATGCAAAGTTTATGATTGTCACTCCCCAATCTGTGCTGTGCTGAGCTTGGTGTATGGTTGTGGGGAGTGACAACTGGAGAAATATGTAAGTAATCATTACCCATCTATATGTAAAATGTGCTTACTTGCTTTCTCTAAGGTCCCGTGTTGGCAAAGTGTATGACTGTCACTCCCCAATTTCTGCTATGCTAGGCTTGGTGTATGGTTATTGGGAGTGACTTATGGATAATTACATATCAATAATAACCATCCAGCTACATATGAAACAAGCAGACTTGCATTCTCCAATGTCTGCCAGACATAAAGTTTATGATTGTCACTCCCCAATCTGCGCTGTGCTGAGCTTGATGTACGGTTGTACATAGTGATGAGTGGAGATTCATATATTGTGACCAGGTTGGAGCTGTAAAGTTGTAAAACATTCTTCATCACCCCTTAACACACTTTTAAAAGTAAAAGCCGAGAGTAACAACCCACGACTTTGTATTCAGTCCATTTAAAGCTGATTTAATACGCTAGAACAAAAGAAGTAAACAGCCATTAGTCATAAATACAACTGTCTTGAAGCAGTGCTGGAGGTGCCAATCATTTATTTACAGTTAATACGAAAAGTGCTGCTGAGTAGGAGTTCTGGCCAAGACCGAATATTGTTAAATTAAAATATAGAAAAACTCCATTACCGACCTTTTTGTGAAGAATGAACCCTCCTTGTTCCATCAGGAGAATCTAATCAGCATAATGCATCAGGAAGAGATTTTATGATTAGAAAAACACTAAAGGAAGCCACAGTCAAGGTTTTCACCTCCTTGTGAAATGCCTTTTAAAAGATGTTACCATGGTGAAGGTGGAGAGCAAGTGAGTGGATGGAAAAACTATCCTGAACTTCGCATCTGATATGGAGATGTTGCCCAAAATCTACCTTTACACCACTTTTAGACAGTACTTTGTGTTTACTTGTGATACACATGAAGATACACCTGAATTAATTCTCGCTGTTCATTTACAGGGAATGTTGATGAGAAATGGATGTGATAAACACCAGAGGACAGAGACAGCGACGACCTCTCAGAAAGCACAAATTCTCTGAATTTGACTGTTTAAGCACCATGGGGAGAGACACAAGGCCTTTAATAATACCGAGCAGGCCAAGTTCAGACTTGAGAGTTTAAACTTGGTTCGTTCAGCTCAGCAGCCCAAAGAAAACTCAGAACCGACGATTTGAAATTGTGACAGCAGTGTTCTTGGTAATCCGCTCTGCTGACACCTGTTGTCCCATCTGTTTATGGTTATCAGAACCAAAAAACACATTTGCTCTGCTTCTTTTAATTTTCATATATACACTCAACCCAGTTGTCACTGAAAAGTGTGCAAACCAAGTATGTGTTGAAACTTTACATGTTTCTTTTGGTTCAATTATTAATTGTATGTGACAACACTGTGGTTATGTCCTGGTTTGGTTTAGGCACACATACCACTCAGTGAGGGTTAGGAAAAGATTATGTTTTGGCTTAAAATACTTGCTTTGGTTGTCACAAAAACAAATGGAGAGAACTCACCTTAAAACAACCATATTGACTGACTGTGAAAGAAGCTTTTTAAGACTCGTATTCACATTTATGACTTCTTGCAGCTCTAAACAAGGAAGGAGCAGTAGAATAAGGAGCGAAAAGAGGGTATGAGAACGAGATTTGGGACAGATGCCCGAGCACAGGACTTTAATTCAGGAGAACGCTGTTCATGTCCAGTGTGCAACCTCAAGTCAACGGTGAGTTCTTTGAACTTATTAACATTAACGTAAGTCATGAATGCTACGTAGGTACACTAAGTAAGTGCCTAAACCGAACCAAAGTGCGACTGCACTACGAAGGGCCGGTACACCTGTTGCTGGTCATGTCGTTTTGTGGACGGTGATATATTTTGGAAGTCGCTGACAATCGACCTATTCAGTCATTGTTACATGGCGATGTGTCGTCTTAAAAAACATCCAGTTTGTTGTTATAAACACGGTCCTAAAATTATTTCCAGTAGTCACACTTACAAATGTTGAAACGCAGTCTCAACCAGCTGTCATCGGCCCGGCAGCCTTTTTGTTTTAATCCACCACCATCCCCTCCAACTCCAAACATGAAAGTTATGAGACATATCGTTGAAATGTCACGTACAATTGTGAATGCATGATTGGTTTATTTAATTAAAACAGCAAAGATTTCATCCCGAAGTCTAACATTTTCCTTCCACAGGGAATTATTAATCAAAACGTTAGAGACATCAGAGTCAGCAGTAAATTACCAACAGGCCGGCAGGGATAAGACTGTTTTCTCCCAGAGATGACAACAGACACTGGCTGGCAAGTCATCTTAAGAGCTGCCAAGACGACCAGCTGGAGTCCTCCCTGCAGCTGTAGAGGGGACAGCACATGGGACGATGATGAGATGAGTCTTGAGGCACCTTGCCACTCTCCATCTTGAGCAGGGATTCAACCATCACCATGGCTACTGATGGATACCTTGCTTATTCGGCTGTGTGGGTTTAAAGATTCGCAGGCGGTCAGCAAATGGAACAAGCTCTTCAATTATTCTCTTTGAGGACATTGTGATTGAAATATACCGATTATGAGTTATTGATGCCAAAACTGTGGAAGGATTGGATGGAAGAACAGTGGGGAATGTTTAATGGGCAAGTTTCAAGCAGAGAGACAAGATCTCATCGAGATCAGTGCTTATGATGAGATACTGACCCTGTGCTCTGTTCAAATAACGTGTTCCACTGCTGTATTACTGGGGCATTTTCCTCCGTTCTGCAGGTCAATGGGTAATTAGCAAGCAACTTTGTGTAACGCAACGTGCTCTGAAAACAAATCAGAGTTCCTTTAAAATGTTTTTTGCATGTTGAGCAGCGAAAACAATCCTGAAACTTCTCAGGGGAGGCTTCAAAGCTGCAGGCTGCCCAGAGAGATAATAGCACAGACTATTTCTTTGAACAGCACCCAGGAATCTTTACCAAGAAAGCAAGAGTAGCTAAGAGTGTCAATCTAGAGCTTTTACTTGCTTCTCAGATAACTAATTTACTTTCCATTTGGGCCAGGGCTCTTTCGCAGATAGGCTATACTTTCGCAGTGTAGGAGCTTCTAGTTTCAGACAGTGTCTATGGTGTCTTTTACACCTTGTGGAAGAGAACTTGGGTCCAGGAACTGTTTTTCCAAATATCTGGACAGTACACATCAAAGCATTATTAATATTAAATCAAATGCTGTGCTACAACAGGCAACCACAGACTGCCATCTGAAATAATCATTTATAAACGTAAAGCATGACTATAAAAGACACAATTTCTATTTGATTACAATTCTGCATTGTTGTTTCTCCGAGTGGTGTTGACGTAACTTGTGGTCGATATAGAAAAAAGTTTTAATAACCCATTTTACTCTAAAATGTTCCTGTGATTCTTCATCACAGTTTTAACCATTGAACACCCTGATAGCATATTAGCCTGCTGCTTGACTGCAAATAGCAAAAAATCAGAAAAATAGTTCTTCGCCTTGACATATTTACTTTCCAACAGAAGGTCACATCTGAACATAGTGTTGTTTTTTTTCTCTCTAAAGTTTCTGGCTCTGCTGGAGTGTATTAGTCCTGTATTTTTCTTTGTTACGCTCAGCTACATACAGCTTTGACTCATCAGCAGGAAGTTGGGCTTCATTAGGGAGAAAACACAGCGGAAAAATAAAACAACCAAAGAACAACTCAACCTCTCAAGCACATGGACATACCCCGCATACGCACTTTAATGTTTATGTGGAGCAACGGGTCACATCGACCTCAGATTTATTGTCATATGAGATCATGTTGTGGCATCAGGACACAGAGCCGCTCTGCATCACATTCACTTACATAACGTAAATGTAATTTATGGCCCTGCCATCACTCATCTCCGTATACCACTTAGACAAATTGAATCATGTCATCTTGCCCCCAAGTCCTTATTGGGGTCCGAGCACCAAACAGTCCTTCTGAAAGTCTCCTGTATGTCTCCTATAATCTCCTATATGTATGAATGTTGGTACACATGTGTATCACCCTGGACCTACGAAAAAGGCCCCTGGTGACACTACCTAAACCCAACCGAAGGTCAGCCATGTTTAATTTAGTGCTGGCGTCACGTGTTGCACATAAACAAACTCATCCTACAGTTTTAACCCGATGGGCTGCTAATCCTGTCAGGGCAACTCTGTGATTAAAAATGTATTAGAAGCTTGAGTTTTCGTGTGAGGTCAGTACCGTTGAGGCGAATAGCTATGTTTTGCTGTGAAACAGGAAGTTGCTATAACTTTACTGCACACGGTGAACACTGAGTCATGGTCTGAATACTTTTACATACAGTTGCAAACAGTTACTCGCCATGGAACAGGAAGTTGTTCTTCTATAACTTCGAAATTGGGCCAATCTTTCTTTCCGGTTGATCTTGATCAGAGTCCTGCCGAAACATGCGAATTAGGAGGTACAGTCATTGCACCTGCTGGCAACAGGATGTTATGACAGTCATTCTTTGATTTGTAGGAAATATTTATGGTGTGTTCTAGTCTTGATTTAATTCATCCTAAAGTATAATTAGTAAGTGTTCTCTGGTCACAGGAAGTCACATTGACTCTGACCAAAAGACTTCAACTGGTAAATCCTGATGGCGTGGTGTGACGGCCCAATGTCACTGCTTGCAGCTTTAATCTACTTGTAGTTTATGAAATATGGGCTATCCCTTATTACAATATGAAAATGGTGCTTTTTCCAATCCCATTTAAAGTCTTGTATTACTCAATGGGACCTATGACAGCAAAAAATATTCATAATTTAATATGAAAGTGATTAATTAAGACTCATTATCAGGTTAATTCCTGCTAACAGACAGTGCTACTTCATTGAGAGGAGGGGAACCCATTACCGTGAACAAATGGCTGACTGACTCCGCCAGGCTCCGCAGCAGAATTACTTAGCCAGTTATCTCATTTTGCACCGTGAGTTCAGATGAGGGAGCTGTCAGAATGCGAGCCGAAATTCAGAGGAAAAATGAGGCTTTGGGATTTTATCTCGACCACCGTGTGCCGCGGCGTGGAGTTAATCCATTATGTATTCCAGAGGTTTTGTTCTTCCTTTATAAGGCATCAGTCTCCTCGGTGCTGTGGATTCTTTTCAACACGTACGAGCAGAAATATGTTTGAATTCTATTGGTAATGAATTCTTTCAGAATACATGGTGCAAAATTTTAGAACGTCTGTGTGTTTCACAGATGAAAAAATGGATGTAAACATCAACAGGAATTTTAATTAAGTTCTGTATCAATAGAAGCTGTCAGAAATCCTCGTTCTCTCTTGTAAGTTATCATCTTTAATTTCCTACCACATGTCACATTTATTGTTCCAATGAAACAGAGTGAGTAAAAGCACCATAAAGAAAAGTTAAATGAAAAGAAAAGAATATTGTTGAAAGCAACAATATGGATAGAATTTTAGTTAAAAACATTAACAAGAGTGTGAATAAACAACAGTGTTGACGTCAAAGACAAATATGTACTGTGTTGCAGAGATGTCTACTGAAGTTAGCATGCTAATTAGCCAGCCTCGGACTGTCCTGTCTCCTAATACCACTTTGTACCACAAGAAGCGATGGTCCAATTTCCCCTGTACTTGCTGCTTTATGCCTGTCCTGTCTCCGCCTGGAGTGTCTTCTCGTCCCTGGAGTCATAGTCCTGGTCAGAGCTGCTGTAAATCGCCTCCATACCCGCCGTCTTTAAAATGACCTCTTTTGGTCTTGGAGGCTTTTTTTATTCTCAGTTTGTTGTTTAGTAAACCCCCTATGAAAAACCTCTAGGACCACTGGCTTCACATATAACTGAAGCATGAGCTAATTAGCTAATGGTAGCTAGCTACAGCCACAGATAGCTAGGCAAGCGCAGTTGGTTACTCTGGTGATATTCTGCCCTTCATGTTTTTTGGAGCTACCTTTAAATTCTGGTCATGTTTTTACAAATCACACCTTTAAATCTTGCTCCAGTTAAACAAGCATGTTTTGAAATCTGCTTTTAAGTCTCACACATAGACAAATTCTAAAGAATATCTCAATGTGAAAAAGAAATAATGCGTTACCAATGAAAACATATCGCTACCAAATCTTTTAAAAAAGGGAGTAATTTCAGGGAGGAAAATATGTGTTTACAACATTTGCAGAAAGAGGTGGACCTGCAGTGTTTTTCTCTCCATGTCCACTCTAAGATGTACCTTGCAGACTGTACATGTTGTTTATCTCTACTGTGTTGTTGTCAATGGTTTCTTGCAAAAGATTATTTTTACAAACTACTCAATAAATCTTGTGTTATATGGCCTAAGTTCGTGCAGCATGTCTTACACTGAGTGGTGTAAATCGATGATTAAACTATGAAGATGATGTTGCTCCCATCATCTTTCTCTTCCTTTCACTGCCGCTGTAAAGGTTTGTATAATTCAGAGAACTCAGATAACAGTAAATTCAGCTCCAGCATTATTTTCCTCTCGGTAGTTTCTGTGGTTGCCATGGTCGCACAGCAAGCCCAGGTGGCAAGCTGAAACAGTGCAACATTAGCCAACTCCTGCAGCATTTACAGATCAGCACAATCATCTGGAGTCATGTTTGTGAACATGAAGTCCTGGTTAAGTCAGATTTTCACTATTTTTTAGGGTCGTTAAACATGTAAAATCTTCTCTAACGTTTCATAGTCAAATGTAAATGTGTAAAAATCACATTTTAAGTGCAGAAGATAATAGATAATATTTATCAAGAGTTAAAGGTTTTCTTGCATGCTTTTTCTTTTCCCCATCCCTCCAGGGCTTTATTTCTTGTTCACTTCAATTCACTTACAGAAGCTCCTCTCTCGCACAGATTTAAGTATGTAAACCTAATTTATATTAACCCAAAAATCCTCCTTTAAATGCATTAAAACTCTCTTTTGGTTTCTCCTTTGCAGTTGTCTGGTCATAACTACACATCTTCCTCTCAGATACCATTACATCTTCCTTTTAACTCCTTCCATTAATGCTACTTTTGCTGTCTTTTCTCTTTCTGATTGTCATTCAGTTGAATCAATATAAATATTTGTTACAAACAAATGTGGCTACAACCGCATTTCACTGTGCAATCCCATCTTGTATAATGAAAAAAAAAGCTAATCCTTCAACCTTGAAATGTCAAAAACACAAAGCTCACAGCAGTCTGTTCATTTTGGATCCAATTAGTCAGAAAGAGCTGATTGAGAATGTTTGCTTTCAGGGCTTTTAAGAAGCCAAGAACAATAAGTATTCTTTCTAGCATTCATGGTGTACATGTGACTTATTTTCCAAGACAAAAGAATGTTTTGCAGTAACATTAATATGCACTGTAAACAAGGGCGTAACCATGGTATAGATATTGGGGGGGTCCAAATGAGAGCCCTTCCCCTGATTTTTTTTTTTTTTTTTTTAAAGTACGTTTCCCACAATCCTATGATATTTTATATATGAAAATTCGCCCATTTAGAAGTTTTGAGGACAATATTGACCATTTAAATTCACATGTAAAGGAATATTCTGTGAAATTCTCTGAGATAGTGGATGCCCCTCCACTTCGTTTTGTATTGGTCAGTTGCTTACTGTATGTTGATTTTAAACACACCTACCTATTAGAATTATGACTTTTCCAGTAGTTGTGAAATGGATAGCTTCCAATGGGGAAAAATTACATACCCAAAGCGTGTTTATGTAAATCCTGGGATTAGAACGACAACTCATGCTGTACTTGAACAAATGACAGATTTTAAGTAAATTCAAGTTAGTTTGTATTTTGTTGATTTGTCTCAAAATAAAAGTCTGTGCATTTACACTGAAAAGTGTAATGTCAATGAAATCATAGACTTGTACTGTACAAATAATTAAACATACAAATCTTGAATCTAATAACAACTACAGAAGTAAAAACAAAGTTTGTCCATTTACATTGAAAAATCTTGTTGTGAATTAAATCATTGACTTGAACAAAGAGAATTAAACAAACATGAGGTCCATCTGTTATCAACTCAATAGACACAAAACACAAGTATATACTATTTTTGCCAAGCTAAATGGCAACAATGTGTGCCTTGTGAAGAAATGCATATGTGTGCAAACTTCCATGAAATAATTCCAATAAATAACAACATTATATAATCAAAACAACAACAATAGGGCTGCTTGCCCCCCTAATAATAGGAATCTCTATGAACACAATAGGGTGCCTTTGCACATTTGTACTTGGCCCCCTAATAAATAACTATAAACACAATAGGGTGCCTTCGCAGCTTTGGTACTTGGCCCCCTAATTATTTATACAGGTATGGGGTGTGAGCATCAGTGTCAGTAGTGTGTGCAGTGTTGGATGTATCGATCTCTGGGTGTAAAAATGGGTTGAGTATGTGTAAAGGTACTGCAGCTACAGACAAGGCAGCAGGGGGCGGAGATGGAAAGGTATCATCTAAATAAATGACCCAAAAACCTGGAGGCGTTCATCATTTAACTCAACTAGGCTCTGACAGATTTGTTTCCTGTTCAACGCATCCAGTTTCTCTTGATGCACATGGCAAATGGCAATGTTGTTTAGCCGGGTCTGCGTCATTGTTGTTCTCAGCCATGTCTTCAGACGTCTCAAGGCGCTGAAACTTTGCTCTGCCTCTGCTGAGGAGGCAGGAACAACCATCAGCAGTCTCAAGAGGACCTCAACTTGCTTGAAAAGATGTCGCACCTCAGGCACCATTTCCCGGAAAATGTCTGCTACCTCTGAGGAAGTTGTACATGTGTAGTTGGCCTGGAACATTTTCAGCTGCACTTCTAAAGTCATGGCATTCAGCTCCGGGTATTCATCTAGGACTGCATCAATCTTCCCAGAGATGAGTACGTCCTCTAATTTTTTCAGCCTTTGAAGCCCATCCTGGCTGAAACGCTCAGTGCACTGCACCACAGCAGTGTCCAAGGTACTGAAGTACTGCATTCTGTAGTACGCTTGGGCAGTAGAATGAAGATGTGGTGTGGCTGGACCAGTGAAGCGCTTCGGAGGCATCCGTACATGAGGCATCTTGATGGGCTGCAGGTTTAGAGATGTTACAATCTGAGATGCTTTTGAGTACAGCCGGTTAAAGTGCTCTTCAGACCTTTTAGCCTGGATGCCACTTGTCACATGCTCTACAGCTGCCAGCATCCCTGGTGTCGTTTGGCTTCTCTGCTGCAGAGAAATGTTCAGCTCCTCCAAAACAGCCATGACATCTTCAGCCAGAATGATGCCGAGAATGGTATTGCCCCTCAAAAAGCTGTCATGAAGGCCACTTGCTTTTGCAGACATTTCCATTGTGGTGGATTGAGACATTTCTTCTGTGGCTGTGAGAACAGATGTGTATTGGTTGAGG
This sequence comes from Sparus aurata, assembly GCF_900880675.1. Taxonomy (NCBI): domain Eukaryota; kingdom Metazoa; phylum Chordata; class Actinopteri; order Spariformes; family Sparidae; genus Sparus; species Sparus aurata. The sequence continues at coordinate 26,314,895 of NC_044205.1, forward strand.
ACAGAGCGCATGGCTGGCGTTCGGACTGTCCACCTGGTGGGGCAGAGAGGCTTCAGAGATGTGTGCGGAGATGTGTGATTTGACTTCGCTATAGCGGTGAAGATAGCCTTGAACTTCCCGGACTGATTGCATAAAACGCCCAACTCATGCACTAACTGCATTGCATCTCTTATAATGGGGGAGGAAACACAGACGGCTTGGGTGATCAGATTAACACAATGTGGCCCACAATGAACATACACTGCAAGAGGTTGGTCTTTCTTGAGGTGAGCTTGCACACCTTGCATCTTGCCAGACATATTGGCTGCCCCATCGTAAGTTTGACCCCGCAGTTGTGACAGTGGGAGATTTAGGCGAATTAGAACATCTTTGGCTGCACTAGCTATGTTTTCTCCAGTAGTGGATGTGACCTGATATAGGCCGATGAATTCCTCTCTGGGTTGCAAGTTTTTGTCGACGAAGCGCAGACAGAAGGACTCTTGCTCAACTCCTGCTGCGTCTTGTGTCCCATCAATTATAAGGGAATACTGAACTACTGGCAATGATTGGATCTCCTTTGTAATTTCATGTACAATTGTGTTACTGACGACTTTAAGGACCTCATTTTGAAATTTGGGGCTGGTGAAATTATTGTGCCGCCTAAGCCAGCTTGTAAGTTCTTCATCACCCTCTGCCTTGTACTTAATCAACTGGTGGAAGTTGCCCTCTTTGTTGTCATGCCCCCTTAAAGCATTGCCCTGTCTTGCCAAGCACATCACCCCCCCCAACAATCTTTAACAGATTATTTCTGGCCACCTGCTGCTGCTTTTGTAACTGAGAGGAAAGTTGAGTACTGACAGGCTGTTTGCAGTGCAAATGTGTTGTCATTGCTGCTGAATGACAATCGCTATCTTCATGTTGAGAGAACCTTTGGAGTGCTTTTTTCCAGTTGCTAAATCCCGTTCTGATAAAAGCTCCATCAGCCTTACTGGCTAAAGAGGATTTCTGAACTCCAAAATATTTGGCACAGTAAAAACACAGCACGCCCTTCAACAAGGGGCTGTAATGAAGCCATTTGTACGGCCTAAACCAACTGTCCTGAAATTTGAGTGTCTTTTTTGTCAGGGACTGGGTCTCAATGAAGCGGGTATTGGGCTGGTGTGGGCAGGCACCAAGCTCCTCCATGCGCTGATCTAAATCACTGCTCTCTCTGCCTGGTTCTTTCTCTATATCCCTGTCAGTCTTCTGAAATAAACATAACATGTAGTGTTGAAATAACTGCATCTTTTTCAGCAATGATTTTATACACAAGATGCAGTTACCTTCCTGTAGTGCCGTACTAAGCTACCTATTTAGCTAGATACTGACACTTACTGTCTATGTGCTCTACTAATTGCATTATAGTTCTCATTCAAATTTCTCACCTGATCATCTGGGTCCGCACAGCATGTCCCTGCCTGGCCACTGCTTTCACCTTGCCTGTCCCTGTGTCTCTGTGCTGCCTACATTGTGACCAGATACCATTATTTCACCAGAAGAACAATGACTGACCTTGATGATTTGACTAATTTGATACATTGCTTTTTCTGCTTGTGTTACTAGTTTATTTGCTTTAGCTATATAGTAAGTGCATAAATAACAGTGTACAATGTACAGTAGTGTAGCCCCTTTCACACATGCACTGCTATTCTGAACTTATCTGGACATTACCTGGAGGAGCTGCATGTTTAACAAATGTCCTAATTAGTTGGACCGGACATTAACCGGACTTTGTTGAGGGGGTCAAATTTGTCCTATTTAGTTTACTTACGTTCAGGGTGGGAATTTCGCCATTTCATGAGAAAGGCTATTTGGCCTTCACTTTTTTTATTATTATACATTTTTTTTAGGGGCACCAAGGCCACATAACAGGGCACAAAGGCCATTGAGTAAAATTCAATGATTTACCTTTCCGATTAATACCATAACATCCTAATTTATAATAAGACATGGATTATGTATTACAATGTTTTTTAGTACCAATATCAAGTTAATGTTTCATTAGAAAACAGTTTTTAGTAGGGTGCTTAGGTGACTTTGGTGACACCACAGTGAATATATATATTTTTTCCAAACAAAAATTGTAGAATAACCTGCAGGAGACCACTGATGTGTGGAGCGATTTTGGTGACACTACACTGAATAATGGTGAAGTTATTGAATATTTTTTGTAGTATCTATTTTCGGTTTTTAGAGGGTCCCTAGCTGCGCCCTCGTCTCACAGACAGCTGACCATGTTAATGTTCAGCCCGGAGGAACACTCGTTCTGATGAAAATACGGTTGTAGCTCGTTGTCTACCTTACTACTATGGTAGTTAAGAGTCGTGTTTTAACAATGTTTCGCTTATGAGTTGTTGATCCGGGAGGTTTGAATCTGTGAATATATTTCCAACTTTACCGCACTAAATCATGCCACATAAGTCAGTCACGTATCATGTCAAAACCGGCTGCGCTCGCTGTGCTGTAAGTTTCGTTCTTCTGTTTTGAGACGCTGCTGCTGTTTGAGAGGCTTTCAAGTGAGATCATCGTGATGATGAGACTCCACCTGCGCGAACCGCGAACTCACTGAAGTAACTGTGAGTGACTACTAGTGATGGCTCGGTCGCGAACGAATCAGTTCGAACGAACGAGTCTTTAACGCGAACGAACTGACCTGATTCCCCGTTTCACTTCTCTCTCGTTCGTTCGTTCATTCTCACAGACCAGTCACTGTGTTGTTCACTGTTCAGTTATCAGAGTGGTGAGGAGGACTGAGAGCCAGCCAATCGTATGCTGGGTCTAGGACACTGTCGTCGAATTTTAGCCAATGAGAACCGTTTACATAAAAAAAAAACCCCATTTAATTTCGTTCGTAGCTCTCGTTCTCGTTCGGTTATGATTCCTCTCCTGTCATTCTCGTTCAGTTAGTCACTCGTTCTTGGCTAGCTGGCTTTAGCTGTTAGCTGCTAACTGTCGTGTTGTCCAAAAGTACACATAATCATGTAGTTGCAGCTATGTATTTGCCATTAACAGCTTGTTATGTTGACCGTTAGCATGATCGTTTGAGAACGAGGAGCTGAGAACTGTGCATTACAATCACCGCCGTTGTACCGGAAGTGCGACTGAACGAATGAACGAACGAACTACATGAACGAGTCATCCTGCCGAACTGACCGACGGGAACTGAATCTCGACATCGAACGATGAAATCCACCTCTAGTGACTACTGTGCACTCAGGTGACTGTAATTCAGGGCAAGCTCACTACGCTGACCGGGCCAGGGGCACAGAGGCCACTGTGGCTGTACCGTGATTTTTTTTTCACGGGGCAACAACACCAAAGTGCGGGGCAATGGCGGCCATGGCAACGGCGTCCCTCCGTTGCCATTGCCGCCGTTGCCACCGTGAAATTCCCACCCTGCTTACGTTTTCTAGTTACTTACTGTCTGAAAAAACCCTCTTATGTCCGGCTGTCGGTCTTGCTTTCTCCGCTTACTTGGAACTTCCATTTTATTCCACCTTCTCTCTTCCACAACAAAAACAACCGCTAAATCGCAATAGAGATGGGCGCAACCAAGTTTACAATTGGGAGGGGGGTGTTCACACACTTATGTTTTCCTTAAAAACGGAAATAAATTGAAAATAAATAAGAAGTAACGTGACAGATCTGTTGATAGGGTTTATAAAAAAGTGCATATTTAACATATTTTTAACTGTATATTGGGGGGGACAGATTGCTATTTTCTCAATATTGGGGGGGACACGACCCCCCCAAAGAATGCGTGGTTACGCCCATGACTGTAAAATCCCCAAACAGTCAAACTCCATAACATGCAAAATAAATAATCTCTGATTTCAGGCCACAGTGATTACTGTTACATTGAAACATCTACAAAACATATATTAAACTGCCAGAAAACAGCTGAGTAACGCAACAGTATCGACAGGACACAGATTACAGAAAGATTACAACACAAACAGCTCAATTTAAACTCCTTATTTGCTAGAAACATTTATTTTCAGGTCTCACTCCCAACATCTTCAAACCCTTGTCAAAAACTGATGCCGCATGTGTGTCCGTTGTAGACAAGAAATGAGACTCAAAAATCAACTTTTCTTACAAATAGGAACTTTTAAAGCAAACAATAAAATAGCGCAGCAAGGGCGAACGTGAGGCGCTACAGAAACCCTGCAGGTTGCAAAGGAAGCATCAATATGAAAATAACTATAATTAATTAGGAAAAAATTTGCAAATACTCCACTGAATAATAAACTGGATTGGATTAACTATGTTACATAAGCAGATGCTGCCAGTCTCAGCACATGTCGGACTGAACAGTTAGTATTTTTTTTTTATATAGCTCCCGGGAAGAGTGGGTGTTCCCAACGAAACTCTAATAAATAAAATAAATGATCAGACATGAGGGCGAAGTGCTGCTCGGCTCACATTCCTCCTGAGTTGTGCTTCAGCCTCGGGGGGAGTTTTGATTTTAACTCCTCATGATTATGCAGTTAAGCTCTTGTTGCTCTCAGCAGAGGCAATCAGTGATTTTCACTTGCACAACCTGTTTTTCTCCTACTCAGAACTGAACATTCAAGCCTCCGCACCCCTGCTGCACAACCTCCTCCTGCCCGACTTCCTGCACCTGGGTCCAGTACTGTTCATTAATCAGAGTGTGATGTACCTGGAGTTAATGCACTGTCTCTAAAACTCTTTGTCTCTTCTGCAGGAAAAATATAAACAAACCTACAAAATGTCAAACCGTGCATCTGTCAGCTCGATGCATCGATAAGGCATGATGGGTATTTCAAGTTTTCTACAATCACAGAAATTGGGTAAATTATTGAAGCCATTACACTTCAGCACAAAGCGGTAAGAGCGAAGTGCTGCAACGGGAGAAAATGGCCCAAATGGAAGCGTGACATGTGCTGACTGAACTGTGCTGCACATAATTACCGGAGGCTTTCTCTTGGAATTGATCCCTGCAGAGAGGACTAATTCACTGAATTTTCAGGCCAAATGACGCAGCCACCTGTCAGCTGGGTTCAAGTCCCAAAGACAACTGCGAAATTTCACCTACCTCTCCGAAATCACAAAACATATTTATCCATCAAGACTGTTTCAGAGTTTTGTTGTGAAGCTATCAGCTGTAGAGATGTTTGCCTTTCCCCAGAAATAAAATGGAACTGCAGGGACCTCGTTTGGTGTTGCTCAATAAAAAACAAAATTTTATACGTTTGAAAAACTCAACAGCAGTGTGTCTTTCCAGAATTCATGACTCAGCCACTCAAGATCATCGACAGGACCACCGTGACGTCACCAGTGGGTTTCTTAAGAGCCAGAACGAAGCTCAGGCTGGGTGGTCCCAGCTAATCAGAGATGGGTAAAGAGGTGAAGCGTGGTAAAAAGCTATCAAGGCTCACAAGTTCAGGTTAATTCATGCAAGTTTGATCGCAGGTTTTCCTCTGACTGAATTCAGCACTCACCAGGGAATCCTGAAGTTTCTGTCATCCTGCAGAATCTTTTCTTTTCCCCCCCATCTCCTCTCTGTTAGTTCCTGAACGTAAGTCCATTTCCCTCCATCCAACAGTTAGATAAGAGAGGTACAGTAAATTACAGTGGACATTTTTTGTAGCTGCAGACAAGTTGAGAAGCGAGAGTGAAGATAAACTCACCTTCAGTCCCAAATGTTTAGAAATAAACTCTGTGTGCCTTCTTGACTCCAGCTGTTAACTCCTCCAGGAGCTCACGTTAAGTTTTTATCTAAGAATCATGTATTTGTTCAAGTTACTCGAGGGAGTTTTTCACCCAAAACATCCAGAATACTTTAATCTAATTAAGCCTCAAATAACAGCAGGCACCAGAAGGTGTGTGTCCGTGTTCTTGTTCAGGTTCGTCTCTCCAAACTCACCAAAGAGTCCTGATGTTTCTTTTCTCCTCGGGGTCTTTTTCTCTTTTAAAAAAAGAATTACAGTAGAGAGTGAAGAGAGATCCAATTTTAATCCCAAAAGTTTTAAAAAACAATCTCATGTGCTCTCCTGGACTCCGGGTGTTTATTCCTCTGGGGTGTTTACGCCCACAGCTGTTTCCTCCAGAGCTCGCCGGCTTCAGCAGCTGTCTGCTGGTTAACTCCTTACAGATTCGTTAGCATCTGTCGCTCCCCTCCAGTCTGTTTGTCCAATTATCCCCTCACAGAGATCTATTATAGTCCAATATTTGCATGAACAATTCTGCAAAAGGCACCAACAACACATACAAGAGCAGATCAGTGTCTTCTCAACCCCCTGTATTGTCGTAATGAACCGATAACTTACGTATGAAGACCAAAACTATTTTAAAACAGGCTGTTATTGGGATCGACTCGCTTTTGGCGAGTGGCCATTGGAGGAACTACAGGTTTTGGTACTTCCATGTTGGCTTCAATTGTCAGCCCTGATGGTTGACACGTTATCACGACGCAGAAGGCAACGAACAGCTTCCTATAGACGAAAGGCTTGGGGACAATACAGGATGTTAACATTAATGGCGTCCTCCTCGGCCAAGCTGTAACTTTTGCTTGCAAGTTAGCTGAGTTAGTTAGCCTCTTATATAGTTGCTAAATTAAACTGCTCAGACCTACACCACAAATCAAGCATCATCTACTTTTATTACACCCAAGAGAAAACTGACATATTTACGGTTATTATCTCTAAAACTCTGTAACTCACACCAAAGAAAAAAAGGTGCTACAGCTAAGAAGAAAAACATGTTATCTTGATTCTGGGTTGAACTGTTGGAAGAAGTGTTGCATTGGATAAAAACAGGGTTGTTGGATGTTGACACATTCAGAGATTAAGGGACATTTCCTGCAATCAGAACAAAATCTAACCAGGTATTACAGTTCATGTCTCCAAAAAACAAACTGATGACCCGACAGCCAAACATGTGCAAAAAGGTCAACAAACCAAAAAGGTCTATTTGTCAGATTACAGCGGCGGCGTGTTCGGCTTCAGTTTTATATTGTTTGTGCATAGACGTTGGTTCCAGAGCACATTTCCTGCTTATATTGCAGTCACAGAAAAAGTTAATGGCATCTGATAAGGCTGTTTCATAAAAGCGGCAAATGGCACAGACGGTCCACCGCTGCTGCAGCTCTATAATCAGGCTTGATTGAGGCCCCACACCCTCTCTGAACTCTTTCATTTTCGCAAGGGTTACGCTGTGCCATCATTCCCTCACTGCCCCCATCATCCGCTAAAACTATCTGTGGAAAGAAATCACATAAACCACCAGCTGAGCCTACAAAACAACAACTGAACTTGGATCTCAGCAGGTGTTAATTTGACTCAAGTACTGTTGGCAGTTTTTAATTTTGCTTTCCAGCACCTTTCAGGAGTGTTTAATGCAGCAGTATGTTTCAGCATTAACACATCCAGCGTGCTCTGCTTTTGCCTTATTTGCAATCACCTGCTTATATCCATTAGCCTTACGGGACAATTTCACCTCAGTGTCTGGCGTTTTTTACGCCTTCGCCTCTTTCAACATGCTCGATCAACACCCACACATACACCAACGCAAACTGTGGAACCTCTAAAAGCAAAACACCAGGCAGGTTATAAAGTGTATGAATAAATGTGCTTATCTACTTAATTAGAGCGACAAATTCTCGTCCCCGGTTACACAATAGCTAATGCAAACTGTAGTCTCAAGTGTAAAAGTCACATTGTGCATAATAAATACCCATAAGAACCGTCTTTTTTTTTATCTGCGTCCAAATAACACTCTCAAAATCAATAATGGTTTAAGCTAACAGTCTGCTAACGGAGAGCAACAGTGGCTAACGTTAGCGGTTAGTTGTTATATATTAATGTTATCCTAACTATGTTAAAAATAAATTATAATCTGGGCGAAATTTTGCTGTCAAATGAGTTGTTATAGTTGTTTTATTTGTATATTTGAATAAGATATATAAGGCCTTTGGATACACGGACAAAACTTAACACTGGGATAAATTAGTAGCCTTTATCTTTTGTTGACACCAAGAAAAATGGAGATCATTAGCAGCCTTTATCCTTTAAGTCCAGGCAGTCAGAAGTAGCTTTAGCTCAGAGAAGGATCAGCCTTGTGGTTTAAAGAAACACCATCATATGAAGAAGCTAGTGCTCACCGACATGATGCCTGAGAACACAAAATGAAGAAGATTTCCTCCTCCTCAGTTGTTGTTAATGTCACAGTTCCTTCTCTGAGCTGTTTAGAAATTCATTAGAGAGTCTTTCAAGGACAACAAGACAAAAAAGTCAGAAACATAAAAAATTTCGAGCTGAGGACAGACTTAATCAGGGTTGTATCCTTTTGGAGGCTGTAAATTGGGAATCATTCTTGCGAATGCACGCTTGGATAACAGCACTCCGAGGAGGAAATTGGTTCGTTGAATCCCTTCGTGATCAATCTTCATCTTACAATCACGGCTTCTTTTTAAACAGTGGGACAGCAGAAGAGGAAGTGAACGCACTGACAGCTGGACAGACGAGTAATGAGGTGGCGGGGTGGTCCACCTTGTGTTAATGAAATAATGAGATGTGACAGAGGCGCTCCGAATATTGTCCACTAAGTGGCATTTAAAAACTTGCCTGCCAAATGAGATTGTGTGAGTAAGAATTAAACACGGGAGGAAAAATGGCTGCTTCACCCGATGTCCTCAGTTAATCTCATTTTTTTGAGCATTGGCTCTGTGTGTTTGCTAAACGAGGTCGGGTGTAATTCAGTAATATAACTCCCAACCGCAGTGGCCAGTATGGGAATATTACCATGGCGGGCACGCCTCGCTCATCCAACAAATTACAGCGATGCATACAAGAGTCTGTGCTAACGAGAGGGCAGCATGGGCGCTAAAGACACATCCAGCTCACAGCTGCTTTATTCAAATTTTAATTGTCCATCAGATGATAAATCTCGTCCAACTCTCCTGTGTTTCCTTTTTATTATCTCACATCTTTCTTCAAAATGAAATGTTGGCTTTCAAAAACACCAGATAATCTACCTGTTATGCAACAAGCACTTCCCAGATCGATATGCAAATATACACATGTAGTGTTTTTTTCTCACAGACAGAAATATTTTCACATATAAACTGTGCCGAATTAACAAGAAGGCCCAAATAGTTAAGGGTGTGTTGTAGAAAGTATTTCACAAAGTTTATAAAAGGACTCTTAGTGCAACAACTCTCAAAATTTTGCGTTTTTTAAAGGGAGTCTGGGGACTTTCTCCACGGACGACAAAGAAGTAGCCTAAATTGCTTTCTGTTTATTGTATTTTTAAAATGTAATGTTCATCATCAAAAAAAATGTGTGTCAATAGTGAAATCAGTGTGAACAGTGTGTTCGAACAACTGCTAAGTTTTGGCAGGTAGGACTTTAGCATTTTAGACACAGAAGCAGACAGGCCGGTTACAAACTGTCACTTTTTACAAGGAAACAAACAACTTCATGTTTTGCATTTGATGCCAAATTAAAAATGAAAGATTAAATGAATGAAGAATTTGTTGTTACTGAGTTTTGTAACTTTTTGTAAAGGGACAGTGTGTAATATATCAAGTATTTAGCGCCATCTAGCTGTGAGGTTCTACATTGCAACACTCCTTTGCTCACCCCTCCCGTTCTGAAGACGTTGGAGATGTTCTGGAAGCTACGGTGGCCCTGACGGACAAGAAACTCATTTTCAAAATATGGACTCTTTCCCAACAGCATCCAGTATTTCTACTGATTCAAGTAATGAGGTAAAGATGTAGTTAGTTATTGGTATTGTTGGTGACAAGCGCTTTCGCTGAGCTCCCTCTCAGTTCCGCAGTCAAGCTAGCTCTGAGTGAAAAAGCGTTTAGCCTTACTACATAGTACCACGTGGTGCTTTGTGTCCCTCTCAGCAGTCGGTAGTTTTTTTAAAACCGGAAAGACATGGCGGCCTCCATAGAGCTTGCCCGTGCTATGTATATTCAGATAGGTAATTCTTCGCTCAGGAGGATAAGTCAGAGGTAATTGTACACCAATGAGGACTTACTTATGAACAAAGACGTTGATTTGAGTTAATAAATTACTTAAATCGTTACACACTGTCCCTTGAAGCATCTTCTCAGTGAAAACTCTTTTAATCCGACGATTTGTGAAGGGAATCTAGAGATACTGAGCCACATTAACCCTGTGCGCAACGCAGACCATCTTAAGCTATTTTTGTAGGCTAAATATAAACCAGAACACAGTACAAAAACATGTTTGCTGCTGCATGAGGGTTTTACTATGAAGTACACCGTGTCTGATGAGTTGGAACATTGTGCACAGTATCCACAGCAGGGAAAAACACCCAGAGGTTCATTAGACAGACAGGAAACAGCGTTATCCGGTGTTCAGGTGTCAGAATAAACCAGTCTGTCACTCTCTTTACTTACAGGGGTGTAGAAGCGTCTGATAGGCAGAGGAGATATATGCTAGTGTCACCATCAGTTCAAAAATATGACAAGAAATCTAAGTTATACCACCATTAATTACCACTTGGCTGTCAGAGTGCTGCTGCCTGATAATAAAACTGTCCATTTCTGACATGTAGGAGTTTGAAAGTGCTGAATTCGTTATAACTTTAACCAAAAAACAAGAGTAAAAGTAGCTTAAAGCTTGAACCCACTAATAGCACCTCAATGCTAATGTTCGTCTTGATAAGGTTTTATATTTATTTACATTAAACTTAAATGTCAGACGCTCCAGCTTGGAGTTAAGTCATCCCTCTAGATAATAGCAGCAAGACAGGGTTTTCTTTTTTTACAACAAAGTATTAGAGATAATTTAATTTCTAGAAAGGTTGAGTGCTTAAAAGCAGTCAGAATATCATTGAATGTCATCTGAATGAAGAGCACAATATCAGTAAAAAGGGCTTCTTTATTCACTTGGCATTCAGATTGTGATTGAGTAACAATATTGGAGGGGAGCTTTTATTCAGAGCACTTTAAGTATCATCAAAGTGTAAATATTAAGACTTGTTCTATTCCAACAAACCACCGGGCTTTTGTTCAGATAATGTGGTGTCACAATTCATCAAGAAAAGAACCCTGACAGAGACTCAGAGGCGGGTTGAACAACAGAAGTTGAACTTTAATGACGAGCTGATAATCCAAAAAGTGCAAACAACAAAAAGCAAAAACTGAAGAGAAATACGAAACTGAAGACAAACAGAAGCCGCGGAGAACAACATGGGAACACAAGAGACACAGGGGATGAAGAGAAGAGTAAAGGAAACACAAAGACTTTAAAGACGTTAAAAGGGAGGGAAAGCCAACAAAGACAGGAAGTGAAACACAAGAGATGAAAAACACAGAGGAAAACAAGAACACAAGAGACACAGAAAGAAAAACGGACAAACCAGCGGAGAGTAAAGGATAAAACACAGACTTAAATACACAAGGGCGAATGGGATAATGAACAAATGAAACACAGGAAGTGAAACACAAAAGAACACAAGAGTGTGGAAAAGCCACGGGAGCGAATGAACACAAGTAACTCAGGAGACAGAGGATGAAAAACAGAGGAACCAACGAACAGTAAGACGAGACAAACAAACAAAAACAGAAAGTGGAACACAAGTGACACAGTAACCCCCAATTTCCACTGGATACGTCTCCGCTGCGTTGCGTCTCCGCCACGCCAGCGGAGAAAATACGTTTCACTTTAGTCAATGTGTCAATCTCCACCAGGTCCGCTGCGCTGCGTATCTGCTCCGTCCCAGCTCCGGCAGTCCGGCGCCCTCCGGCACAGATACGCAGGACTTCTATATCTGGCGGATGCCGGAGCACGACGCAGCAATTCAGCTGAATTTAGCACCGAGCAGACAGGAAGTCAAGCGCTAAAATAACAAACAGCATCCGGTTACCTTTCAAAATGAAACACTCGGTGTTGACACCAGCACATAAATCTCAAAAAAAGAGACAAACACAAGCTTTTCTGCTTATCCCTCGGTCGGGAACACTTCGTGTTCTTGATTTTAATAACACAGACCTATAACTGCGGTCGTGAGTGATCATGTGATTATCGCGGGAACTCCTCTGCCTCGTGAGCCAGCTGTCTACCGTACTGCGCCGCAGCGGACTCAAACCGCAACCGGTGGAGATTGCCGGACGGCGGAGCGAAACCGGATCGGAGCTGCAACGCAGCGGACACGTATCCAGTGGAAATTGGGGGTAACAGGTTTACAGACAAAGGGTTGGAAAACAGACAAAGACAGGAGGTGAAACACAAGAGCGTGGAAAAGCCACAGGAGAGAACGAACACAAGTAACTCAGGAGACAGAGGATGAAAAACAGACGAACCAACGAACAGTAAGACAAGACAAACAAACAAAGACAGGAAGTGGAACACAAGTGACACCAGGGACACAGGTGTACATGGAAAAAGGGATAATTTTTTGAGCGTTGGCTCTGTGTGTTTGCTAAACGAGGTCGGGTGTAATTCAGTAATATTTGGTAATAACTCCCAACCGCAGATAATTTAGAAAAAAAACTTGATGAAAACTGAATCAAGCTCGATCTGTTGGACTCTGAACTACGATGCATCTCTTCTTTCTACCCCCACAGAGCAGCCCTGATGTAAAACTGGATGGTACTCCAGCTCGCTGTTCCAACAAAGGTCAGCAGTGTCGAGATGTTTTACAATCAACTAATGGCTCAAATTTGCATAAAAAAAAGTTTAAACTTCCAAAAGGTCTAAAAATTATTGATTTTAGCCTGAATTTGGGGGATTTATTAATGCTGGTGTGACTCTGAGATCAATTCTTCCTGTTAATATATGCACAATGTGGCCTTGTACCGGTCCCAGCAGACTAGTTTAAATTAGGTGCACCAGGAGGCTCTGAGTAATTCATTTAGCCTGTAAATTACGTATTCTTACAGAAATATTAGCTCCATTATCTGTACATTTATAATAATGAAGCCATTAACTGCCTCAAATGAGTAAGTCCTTTGCATTCCAGTCATTAATAAGAGACTCGGGTGTTGAGAAGTCGGATAACTGTCTTCAAGTGGTGTCACTTAAATCAACAAACACTTTTTTTTTGTTTTAATGAGGGTCAGTGTTTCAATATAATTATTAAATTTGCACAGGGAACCGGAGCTTTGGGTGCAAACATTTGTAATTCTGCAATTGAGTATTTTAAGTCTACTATAAACAGTAAATTAAAGAGTCAAAACGAGTCAAACCTTCGTATAAAAGAATTATTACAACGAAAGAGGCACTTTCAAGATTTACCGTATTTTCGTTTTTGGGTCAAACTCATTTTCAATGGGAGTGCTACAGACCCTTCTATGCATCAAAATCTCTATTTTTAAAACACTAAGAAGTCTCGACACAACATGAAACTTTGCTGGTAGTATCACCAGGGTCTCTACACATGAACACGAGCATTGAGAACATTGTTTGTGTACACAGAGTTTACTAAAAAGAAGGATTTTTGAACAACTCACGTTAGCAGTAGCTTGTTCCGCTCGCCGCCGTCCTGCCAGTGGAGAAGTGTCGATCTCAGAATGTGACGTAACCTGGAGGACAGTTAAGGTGGAACTACTGTCTTCCAGCAACAACTATCCACGCGAGATCTCACGTGACTTTTCCGGCTTTTGATTTTAGTATTGTTTCTTATATAAGGGTTCCTTTTTCAACTTCAAGGTCAATATTGTTTTTCGTTAACAACAAAACAACAAATTATCCTGCATTTATATGGAACTAAGCTTTAGGAGCATTCCACCTTAACTGTCCTCCAGGTTACGTCACATTCTGAGATCGACACTTCTCCACTGGCAGGACGGCGGCGAGCGGAACAAGCTACTGCTAACGTGAGCTGCTCAAAAACCTTCTTTTTAGTAAACTCTGTGCACACAAACAATGTTCTCAATGCTCGTGTTCATGTGTAGAGACCCTGGTGATACTACCAGCAAAGTTTCATGTTGTGTCGAGACTTCTTACTGTTTTAAAAATAGAGATTTTGATGCTATCGTAAAAGTGCCCGTAGCACTCCCATTGAAAATGAGTTTGACCTGAAAACAAAAATACGGTATATCTTAAAAGTGCCTCTTTCATCGTAATTATGCTTTTACATGAAGGTTTGACTCTACATTTACAAAAAAAGCAGAGGGTGCATTTTGGCGAGAGTTTCGCAGTAAATTCACAAAGAAACAAATGTCATGTTTTCCATTTTAAAATTACATAATGACATTTTTACACTCAGTGTTTCTATTAGATTGAATTTTACACAGTGTCTAATTTTCTATTTGTCCTTTTCCAGTCTCTTGGAATTAGCGATTGAGACCAAAAACCCATTAGAAAACTGTTTACAGAGGGAATAAAACCAAGTGAGAAGACAGGTCATTTTCTCATACGCTTACATACAATCGGACTTCTGTCTGAAACCAGTGGAGTCCCCTCCCCCCCTGCTGCCCATTAGAGGAGGTATTAAAAGGCACTTATGTTTTAAGCTCCATCCTTTGTCTGTTTCACGGATGGCACCACAAACTAAACGGCGAACCAGACAGAAACAAAAATGGTAGAGTGAATTTAAAAACAAGCTGTTGACTCTCGAAATTACCTCCGAGATATTTGCATACTGATTGCGACTGATTCATCTGGGCAACTCGTGTGTTCAGCCTGGAAAACCACTCTGCTGTGGATAATCAGAAATGTCCTGATTTTTTAACTTTTCACACCAGCCTTTAAAAACTTTTTCTTTTTCTTTTTTTTTACCCACAATGCATTCTGTTTTTTAAGCTCAAGTGATGTGGATGGAAATAAAAGCCAAAAAACACTTATTCATAAAAGTGGCCCCTTTTTTTTTTTGAACTTTCACAGTTTCCTGGTAGTTTTAGCACTCATCTGAATAAAACCAGCTCCTTTCTGGTGGATGCAGCTGTGTATAACCAAGTGGTGAGAGGAAAGTGTGATAACAAAAAAAAGGTGTATTGTGCATTTTGAAAGAAAAAAAACAAAGGAAAAAAAGAGAGACAACCACGATAAATCAAGGCCATATTCAGTCTGAATCATAAACTTAAAGATTCGTCTTGTGTGGGTTCAGACAGACAATCGGCGAGGAGTGACATCATCTACCGCCCCACCATTCTCCATCTAACCCTTCAAGGTGAGTTGTCATGGAAACCTGATATGTAGAAGTCGGTCAAGGTAACCGAATGATGGCAGCGTGTATGCTGTACTCTCTCCCTCCCGCAGATGGCAGGTACTTCGACAAGCTTCTTATAATGATTTTGAGCGTCTTCCCACAGGTTTGAAGAGGAAGAACGCCGCGGCGAGATCGTTGTCTCATTTCTGTGAGGTAAACATTTCAATCTGGAGTTGGATTGAAGTGAAATTGCATATTTCAAATCACAAATAGAGAGGGGAAAAAGATGTCTTGTTTTCAGTTTTCATTTTCATCCCTATTTTTAACTGTTAACTAACTCAGCAGGTGGAGGATGTATGACATAAAAATAAGGTATTTTATTGAACATGGTGAGAAGCTGGACGTCGGGGAGGGCTGAGGAGCAGACTGGAAACTTAGCCGGGGGAGGAGAGTGACTCACAGGTTAGAGGCTCAGGTGAAGAAGGCTGGTTCGTGGTGAGGACAGGGAGTGTTCAGGTGAAGACAAAGAACAAACATTTAGTTCAGTGGAAGCAAAAAAAGCACTTGGAGACCATGAACCACATCTGGTTGATGAAGTGATCTGACAGTCAGAGTAGAGGAGCGCAGGGCTCCTGGCGCCAGCGGTGTGCACAAGGGGGGGGGAAGGGGGGCAGTACTCGTGGCCCACTTGTTGAAAAACGTTTGCTAAAGTGCCCTCTTGAGAGCCAAAAAGGCCTGCTAAAGTGCCCTCTTGGGGAGCCAAAACGCATACTAAAGTGCCCTCTTGGGAGTCAAAACGTGCAATAAAGTGCTCTCTTGAGAGCCAAAACATGCGCTAAAGTGCCCTCTTGAGAGCCAAAACACGTGCTAAAGTGCCCTCTTGAGAGCCAAAAAGGCCTGCAAAAGTGCCCGTCTTGAGTGCCAAAACATGTGTTAAAGTGCCTCTTGGGAGCCCAAAACGCGTACTAAAGTGCCCTCTTGGGAGCCAAAACATGCACTGAAGTGCCCTCTTGAGAGCCAAAACATGCACTAAAGTGCCCTCTTGAGAGCCAAAACGCATGCTAGAGGCCCTCTTGGTTGGCAAAACACACTAAACTGCCCCCTTGGCTGGTTAAAACATGATAAACTGCCCTCGAGAGAGTCGAAATGCGCGCTAAAGTGCCCTCTTGAGAGCCAAAACGCATGCTAAAGTGCCTTCTTGGGAGCCAAACACGCGCTAAAGTGCCCTCTTGAGAGCCAAAACACACCAAACTGCCCCCTTGGCTGGTTAAAACACGCGCTAAAGTGCCCTCTTATGAGCCAAAACAAGTGCTAAAGTGCCCTCTTGGGAACCAAAACACGTGCTTAGGAGCCAAAACAAGTGCTAAAGTACCCTCTTGGGAGCCAAAACACGTGCTAAAGTGTCCTCTAGGGATCCAAAACAAGTGCTAACGCCCTCTTGGGAGCCAAAACGCAAGCTAAAGTGCCCTCTTGGGAGCCAAAATGCACCCTTCTTTTCGCCCCTGCCCTTCAAAAAGTCTGTGCACACCACTGTCTGGCACTGATGGCCTCAAGCCACTGCAGGTGTGACTGAGACCAGAACAAAGTCCAAACGTTACAGATATTGAAATGCGCAGAGAGACTAGTTCATCATCTGCATGTGGGGACAACGTCAAGCCTTTCATTGATAATCCGGAGTGCCGTTGATAATCATTCGCTGTGAGCTTTCGTCATCTTGTTTTCGATGTTGACACAAACCCATGTTTATCTAGAAACATGCCGTTGCGTCATCCTACTGATCACAGATGTACAGAGTCAATACATGACGCTCTTCTGGCATTATTGATCTCCGGGTGCACAGGAAGCCAATCCCAATAGCGATATTGGTTTTAGTTGAGAACAAGAGCTGTTCACCGTTTTTGTACCAAATTATTTTTGCTGGGGACGATTTATTGGTGGGTACCGCACCAAGTCCTTTATTTTTATGTTCATTTTATGTCTTTTTTGTTCTCATTTCTTTGCTGTTAAACAACAATCCAGGCACTCCAATAAAGAAAATATCAGGAGACGAGGGAATAAATACTAAAATGCCTTTATTGAAGTGGCTTAATCATCAAAATGGCAGTAATTGGAAAGCTTTTTTGGGGGGCTTCTTTTTAATAAATGCCCTTCAGGATTTTTCAGATTTCATTCCATGTCTCTATCTTGACTGGATTGCTTTTTTAAATCTTCTTTTCCAAAAGCACCCAACAAAACTTTTTGCCTACAGCGAATTCCAGCTGAAAGTTTCTGTTGTTAATTTATCGTCTCGTTTATAGACTCACACACGTCCTTTGAGAAACATTGTGTGGCCCTGTGAAATTCACTGAAGAAATTTTACATTTACATGAACCCGGCTACGTTTTAGCTAAATGTTTTTCTTTTCTCTACACCTCTCACTCACTTTACAAGCAAACACTCAATGCACTGGAGCAGTTACCACCGCTGTGGCGGCTCAGTGTTCCAGCCTCCTATAACCTCTGACAGGTCTTGCTCACTTATTCAATGACCTCCATCATTAAAAAGGAGCATTGTGTAGTTTTCTGGGAAGAAATATTCACCAGGAGAGTGAGAGAACGACCTTCACTGGCTTCCTAAACTCACCAAATGATCAAACTCTGCTTCGTTTATGTCTGAATAAACTGAATAAACACACTGACCTTAAAAAGGACGACACCTTTTCTTACTGCTTTACTTTATTCAGAAAAGGTAGCGGACCCTGCCACCTTTCTTACCTTATTTCCCCCCCGAGAACGGCTAGTTTATTTGGAAGAAATTTCAAATTCTGAGTTTGAATTTCTTCTTCCAGAACGCTCCTATGAACGAGTGCAGATAACGCAGAGACATCAAGAACGACCAACAGAGGTGACTGAATATGAAATCAGGGCTAAAAATCAACCCGTCACACATGAACACAAACACTTAATCTCAAGTAATCTGGCTGTTTTTGTAAGACAGTTTTAATGTTTTTGAATATTATGTTTCCTGTTGTTGTTTAATGAATATATATCATTTTGTAATTGTCTTTTTTGTTAATACTGTAGTGTTAATTTTCACAACTGCCCAGGAACTACTGATGTAAAATGATCTTATAACTTAACTCTTGACCATTTCCAGACAAAAATAAGTAAACATCATTTAGTGAAGCTCATGTTTGTGTTTTTTCTTAATTTGATAATCAGCTGTTGGACAGATTTAAGCAAACAGACTGTTTTTGATGAGTGTGTCAGTCAATGTTTGGCAGCTGTGAGCGCTGTGAAGCTCATATCCTGTCGAAGAGCGACATCTGCTGGCCTCCCTGAGAGCTGCGCTGAGTGTATCCTCATTACAAAGCCATGCTCTCGTATCTACAACATGTCACGTATATACACCACAACCCCAGTGTGTCTACATTGTGTCTGCCATGCTCAACCTTTTAATGTGACGGATAATGAAAGTGTGATCTCTGTTTTTAACCTTGACGCGATGAAATCCTCTAAAATCTGTCCACGAGGGGATTCTGATTACAGGGAATTATAAAAACTGGAAAATATGGACTTTGACTGTGGATAAAAGCTTAATGAACTGGAACCAACCAGCAGTCTTTGTTTGCCTGTTTTGAGCAGTGTGTGCATCCAATATGTCCCCGTGTTAACAGATGTTTCAACACTGATTAGCAGCGCTGTGTAATCAGGCAGCCGCTCAGAACAGCCCTCCACTCCACGCTGCAGATACTCAGAGTTCAGAACTGGTCGATTTAAAACAGAGGATGGAGGATTTTTTGTCCTCTTTCTCTCTCTCTGTGGAGTCAAGAACAAATATGTTAAAGTAAAACATAGAGAAAAGCAGATTTTTGGGGGTAAATATCTGCAAATATCCGCCGTCGGTTAGCGCTCTGAACACAGCTGGGGTACAAACATCAGCAGAGGTTATTATTAGGTTTATATATAATATTGAACAAATGCAGAGTGCGCATAAACTTTATCTATTTGGCACTTTTCTGAACAAAGTTACAAGAAGTGCGTCCCAGAAAAGGACAAGACTGCAGATAAAAACACAAATGAAGTACAGCAGATGAAATAGATAAAATAAATAACACAAAAAACACTCAAATCTAAACCTGCTGACATAAAAAGGAGGAAGGATCATCACGTCGTACGACTTCTAATGACGAAATGCTTCCAGAATTGAAAGAATGCGCGACAGAGAGCCACACAACGTTGGTCATTAACGGACTTTGTTTGGGAAAGTCTCCCGTTCATGATGTAATCGCAGTCTCGGCAGCTGAAATCAGGCGGACCTGCCTCGTTTGATCACAACATTATCAGTCCTGTCGATCATTTGGGGGGGAAGTCATTGTTAACCTTCTTTCTGAAGTGTGTCCTTTCATTTTGTCTTCTTCAGAAGTCCTCCGACGCAGACATGCCGGGTTTCAGACCAGCTGGAACGAGTCAGAGACGTGATGAGCCTTCATTCTCTTTTTTAAAAGTTTCATTGGACATCTCCAGGAAACTAAAGAGGAAAATGATTCAGCATCAAAATGCGTTCAAGCTCTCTTGTTAACTGGCTCGTCAGAGAAAGTGTTTGTAGAAATATCTCTGCTGAATGTCAGTATGTATTTAAAACATTATTGTGCAGGATGAGGGGAAAAATGTGATGCTAATTTCTCCTGTTTTCCTACCAAAGCATGAAAACTCTTCATGCAACAGTGGAGTCAGTTTGTCCTATTTCTGGAGTGTGAACGTGTCGGTGTAGATAACGGAACAATGTACTGTTGAAGCGAAAGGTCTCGTGTGAAGAGTTGGTGTTGATGAGAGTGCACCGTCTCTCAGTCGGTAAATGTTGTGACATAACACCTGTTGGTCTAAGAACTTAGATGCAAAGACTGGAGACGCTGTGAAACACACGAGGAGTTGAACAGAAAAGAAAGCAGGAAGGACTGTCAGAGGTAGATGTAACGTGAAAACATGGAGGAACTGACAATGAACTCCTTCGGATAGGACTTATTCTCCCAAAACACAATGTGAATATAAACTATAAAGTGTTTGTTATGTCCTCGAGAAAGTCCAGGGAACGATGGGAGCAACGTTAAATGAACCCATGGGGCCAAAAAGGGAAGCGAGGAACCCAAAAGTACAACTCAAAAATAACACACTCCCCTGAAAACATCCCACCGGCACCAGCTGCAGCTCTCTCCAGGTTTTTTAAGCTTGCGGCCTTGACGGCAAAAGGGAGGCAGCTGTGTGAGGGCGGCAACCTGGAGAGAGACAGGAAACCGAAAATAAACACCACACAACACAACTGCAGATCACCGTGTGGATAAATAGAAAATAATTCACTTAATAGTTGATTTTGGACACTTTGGCATGATAGCTGACCCGTCCAACAATCCCAAAGCATCAGTTTTTCACCTTTGAATAGAAGGAAGATCATTTGTTTCATTCAGACCTCCTGAGGTTTTTAATTGTGATGTTTTTCTAATAATTAGTGTGAATGCTGAAAGCATTCCAGTCTTTTCAAATATTCATCTGTCTGCCTGTTCAGCTCCTTCAAACATTCAGCTTTATATTCAGCTAGAGAAACTATTCAGCTATCAAACCATTCACCTTTTTAAGCTCTTTCAGCCCTCCTACTTTCCAGTTTTAAGCCTTTTCAGCTTATTCAATATTCCGCTTTCAGGCCTTTTCAACCCTTTCAAATATTCAGATTTATGTTCAAATCTAGAAATGTTAAACTTTTAGAGCCTATTCAGCCAATTACTTTTCAGCCTTTCTGCCTTTTCAGCTTTTTCAAATATTCAGCTTTATATTCAGCTAGATAAACTGTTCAGCTATCAAAATGTTGACCTTTGTTAGCCTACCCATTACTTTTAAGCCTTTCTGCCTTGTTCAGCTTTTGAAAATTCAGCTTTTTCTGCAAATTCCCAGCCATTCAACTTGTAGTTTTATGCATTTTCGGCAGGACATTCAGCAGATTTCCGAAATCACTTCAGCTTTTAGCATTCACACTGTATTTTCGTAGGAAATGCAAATGTTTCTAGATCATTAACAGGTCATAGACTAATGCTGTGATCCACTGAACTCCACCACATCCATGTCTGAAACTCACAACTTCCAACATTATTTCCTTTATTTTGTTCAACTTTATGAAGTCTTTGTGTTGTTGAGCCCGCTGTCACAACTTCATAGTTGCCTATTTTCGTTTCCATTCAGTGGATTTATACTCACAAGTCTATTTTCAGAGCCCTTATCTGTTAAATCAGCTGCTGTGAAGTTCGTGAAGTTGACAGACTTGCCGTACAAACATCCATCAGTGTCCATGAGAGTTAAAGAAGACTTACTCCCATCGTGTCGGCGGAGAAAGGTTCCCATCACGACATATTACACTCTACAGCGGCGTCTTGTCTTATCCCGGTTCGCTCCTCTCTGATCATTAAACTACCGTCCTTGTTACGAACAGAGGCAATCACCATCTGGAGTTGTCTGGGTGGCTGGTTACCATGGGAATCTTCCATCCATCGCTCCTATCAATCGCACGCGACACGAGCGCGGCAGTAATTTTCATACGGAATGACTCGTTTCTGCAGCAGAGGCGGGAAAGTGGAGGGAAAATGTGTCTATTTAGCTTCAATAACAGACCGCGGGTGACTTGAGGACTTTGTTTGTTTGCTTTCAGACATTATTTAGCACCACATCCCACATATTAGAGCTTTCATATTGTGCCGTAATGACCACTTGAAGGGCTGATGCGAGCCGTTTCAACGTGTCAGAGAAGTGGTAATAATAGTAACACGTGATGTGAGATGGAAATGATAGCTCTCTGACAACATGTTCTGAAGGAGGGCCCGCCAATCCTCCAGCCAGGCTTTGGAAATGTGCTTTTTTTTTTTTCCTCTCATCTGTTCTCCGGCTCGTGTGAGGACAGCCAGCGACGACGGAGCATGTGGCGGTTTTGAAAGATGGCCGACTTCGGGGAGAGCGCTCCAAGAGGTCCTCGGTGGCTCCGGCGGCATCCAAGTCAGGCTCAGCTAACTCCCAGTAATGCTTGAGAGGAACGGCGTTTGAGTCCAGGGCTGCAGAGAGAGAAATCTGAGTATAAAGGCAATAAATCTGTCTGTCTGTCTGCGTATGTACTTCAGATTTGGAGGGTGTACCGCTGGGATCCAAGGACGTGAAATTGTCTGGTTGAGAAATGTTAAAGATATCTTCGAAAGAGAAGATTTGGCAGGTCTTTACCTCTCAAATAAGGCGACAACCCTTCGTCCGAATGACTTCACACTGGGCGGGCGTGCTGCTGAGAACCCGAGAAAGAACAATACTCAGCGTGAAGTTGTTTTGAACTTGCTAAACTTTAACGAAACTTTGGATGAACACGGGAACAGCGAGTGAGTTGGCAGTTCCTCGAGAAACATTAAACAAAAGTCTCAACCTGATCGAAGTCATGGCTAAAATGACGGGTTCATCGATATCCTGATTTCAGCCTTCAGAGTCACTGTCATGGCCATCTAGGAAGATTCATGAGTTGGAGACGGATTAAAAGACGAAGGCTGAACCAAAGATCGTCTCAAATAAAGGAAGACGTTGTAAACATTGTATGTTTCGGTTTGACCTTGACTGAAGAACGGTCTGATAACAATGGGGGGGACTCCTTCTTGATTTGATTTTTAAATCAGTTGCTACAGTTTTCAAGGCGCGATGCAAATTTTAAGTATCCGTACGATCCAGGAACATCACTATAAAAGACCCACATGAAAGTTGTACTTACGTTTTAGATTGTGAATGTGTGTATTTTACCCAAACCAGGTTTTCAGCAACCCAACCAAGTATGTTAGCCTGCAGATCTCAAATCTGCATAGCAACAAGAGCTTGATCCAGATGTGGTCTTTGGTTGATCCTTCATAGGTTGAATTGATGGTCCCGGAGCAACATTAATTCAGACGTTCCAGGCTGATTTTCCCTATTTTCTAGGGAAAACTCAAAGTTTCTTTTTTAAGAATTAACAAAATAACTAATTAGTGATCTCGAAAAAAAATGATACTCAAAAATAAATCCAAACTGTTCATGCTTCGGTACTGGCGAACACAGTCATGACCTTTAGAATAAACATATCTGACATATTTAAAAATGGATGTAAAGAGTTATTATCTAGCCTAGATATATATTTTTAACAACCCAGGTCCCACTTCAGTGACCACAAGATCTAATTAAAGTTTTCAACTTTCTTTTTTTATTGTTTCTTTTATTGGTGCAAAGTGACGAAACATGGAGCTGGACTGGTACATAAAAAAAAAAACAGTGTTACTGTATGTTTTTATTTATCCTGTATGATACTGAATATTTTATATAATGGACATGAGCACATGTTATTCTTTTATAGTTGTATTTTTTGTTTTGTGCCTCGTGATTTATTGTAAAACTGTTATCAGAGATAACTCGGCTGTCCATCATTTGTCTACGGTCCAATAAAAACCTTGAAGTTGACCCACCAAAAACTTGGTTGACGGCTTCATCCTTCATCCTCCTCTCTGAGTTTTCATTCATTATGTACCAGAACTTCCACGAGAATGCACTTAAGAATTTTTTGTGTGTTACAGTTTGAGCTCCTGGATGTCCTCTGGATGACTGTCCCGTCTCTACAGCGTCTACGTAAAGCAGACGAACGCCCCCGCCGACATCAAGAGACGCATCTGTGATCTTCTGCTATATCACAAGCTCGCAGATGCGAGAGGATTCCTCCGGCTCGCCGAGATCAGATCTGCCTTTATTTATTTTTTAGAATCGACCGCGTTAAAAAGCTTTTGAAGTGCGTGCGTCACATTTCCAACGCAGCTCGGCTTCGTTGCCTAAAGTCGGCTATGCACCCTTTTTTTTTTTCCAGGAGAAGCGACCTCATGTAGGATTTATGCCTCGTGTAGACATGAGAAGTGGATTGCTTTCTCTTGTCCTCTGTCTTGTCAACACCAGCACATGTATATTTTAACGCCGATGCCGATGACAATATGCACAAACATCAATCAAGCAAAGGAATTATGGACGAGACGAGCCTGCACACGACATTAGACGTCTCCACAAGAAAAACAACAGATGTCAGAGTTAAATATGAGAAGGATTTAGCGGCGTATGAACACCAGAGGGCAGAGCAGCATGCCGTTTTCCTGCCACCTCACTTGCTTGAGCTGATGCACAGCAGTGAGAGCTGGTGAGATAATGTATGCTTAAGAGGGAAATTGGCAACTAATAAAGAGCTAAACAAGCTTTGCAGAAGTCAGAACCTTCTCAACCCAGCGGAAATTAAAAACGAAAATTGCCTCCGGAAAGAAATAATCACGCAGCACAAATCGAATACGTTTAAGCATCTTTTTTTTTTTCCTTTTTCTACCATCTTTAAATGGACATTGTTGATGACTGCAGGCTCACAAAGACGAGAATATTTAGTTTTGATTCAGTACGTTTCTGTGTTTGGGGGGATGGTAGTCAACTCCTCTGGGTCATACAGTATTCATTACCCTCAATGCACCGTTGCACGGATGTTCTTTGTGTCTGCCTGGTGAACCTTCGGGTTCATGTGTGTAATCTGTCTTACATTTGCTCGCTCTTCATGCCGGCGTAGCAAAAAGACTCATAGCTCACCAGATCACGCCGGAGCTGCACGAGGTGAATAAATGACTAACTGAAAAATGTTTCAGATTCTCAGTTCTGACAATCCTTTGCGCAATCTCATGTGGTCCGTGGTGAAAGAAGAGTGATGACTGATGGGCAATCGGAAGATTTATTGTAGGTTGGATTAGATTTAATAGGCCAGGAGAAAGTTTGGTTGCGAGACGCTGTTAAGAGGACATTTCTGAGTCCAGACCAGTGTCTGTTTTACCTCATGAACATGATACCGCCATTAAAATGTCTTATCAGAAAACTCAAACGCAGAGATGCTGCAGCGACTTTACTCCAGTCGGTTCAGACTCACTGATGAGATGTTTTTGAGGAATCTGTTTTGATACGTCCAACATCTTAGCAAGTTACAGCTGACAGCACATAAATCTAACCCAGCTTAGACTTCTAGATTCACAAGATTTATGCGGTTAAATGATCTTCAAACTAACAAGTTGCATGCAGCCGCCATGTTAGACTGGTAACCAGGAGGTTGGTTCTGTATGTTGGGGAGTCCACGGATCGGACTTGTTCTAGCACGTCCAACAGATGCTTGATCGGACTTGGACTTGGAGGCCAGATCAACATTTCTTTGGACCACGGCTGAGCAGCTTCTGTGGTGGCGGGGAACACTTTTCTTGCTAGGGGGCGCCACTCAAGGACATCTTTAGTTATACCTGGACACCACCATGGAGGCAAAGTCCCAATCATTGCTACGAAGCTGCTTAGTGACGCATGAAGCCAAAATGACTCGACTATCCTCCATACAGGTTTAGCGCGTGCTAGAGATAATAAGTGTTATTCACATCACCTGTCAGTGGTTTAATGCTGTTGTTTTGTAGCGTTTATGTAAAGACTGTAAGAAGGAAACTGTTAAGGTATAAAATAAAGGTTTTAAAACTTATATATCTGTTGCACAGTTTAGCTAAGAGCCGTCAAACTTCAGACTTCCTGTACCAAATGGTTTGGGACGAATATATAGTTACTGCCGTAGTCTGATCCTTAAGTGAGAAGTATCCGTGGTAAAAACAAATCTTTGAGGTCTCAAATATGGAGGAAGTAGACCGATTTTCTTTATCTCAGCCCTACTTTGTGATTCAAACTGATAAGACACTGTATTTGTACATTCCTGACCGTATGACAAAGACACGACTGACTTCCTGGGCTAAGCCAACTTAGTGGGCGTTTGGAGCGGTTCGGAGGAGATGTTGGGATTTGAAAGGGAGAAAAAAAGGAAAAGAAAATGAAAAACCAGAGACAGACAGATGGACAGACAAGGAAGGTGTGGAGGGAGAAAGGCGAGGAAAGAGATGGCTGGTAGCTGCCGCCTATAGGGATTGATGCTGTGTGAAGGTGACCTGGGATTACTCCGGTCCTGTTCCACAATCTCATCCTGGTATCTGAAACTCATCGCCCAGCCGAATGAGCTCAGCTGTCCACATCCCTAAGTAAGTCTTCGGCTGAACCCCCAATCTTCCCAGAGCAGGAATGTAAGCTGGGCTGGAGGATATTCACTTTTTTTTTCCCTGACAGACAATGCCTCCCACCCCCCCCCTCGGTGTTAGTGCGCTGTAGATGTGGGTGATGACATTTTGTCAGAGGAAGCTGGAGAAGAGTCTCCCGCAAATGTAATGACGGCTTTTACTGTCGCTTCCGCTGGATGGGATGAAAAATCTATATTTTATCAGAATGAGCTCTGTCAAAAAACCTGTGTGGCAAGACCGTTGTACGGAACTGTGTATTGTGTTGCTGCTAAGATTTTGTGCATGTAACATTTTAATATTTTAAGTTTCTACACAACTAAAACTACTTGGCAGTTGCAGCGTGTCAAATCTTTCTATTTTCCATTTTGGACGCAGGAAATATTAAATCTTCACAAACCAAAAGTGGCTCATAGACTGTGTGCGGCTAAAAAAAAGCCATATATTTTAGTATTTCAGCCTCTTAAGTTGACGTTTTGTTGAGTCTTACAGCTCTCAGCAGCAGCAGCAGCTGTTATCAGCAATCAAGCTCTGATAAACCCACTGTAATCGATCTGAGCAACAGCAAACCCCAGACGGACAAAGTTAGCAGCTATCTGGTGAAGAAAGTGGAATGTCTAGCTGCTGTAAAGCCTGACATCTTTTCTCAAGTCCTCAAAATCAAACAGGAACATGTTGCTTGTCAACACCCTCTACAACAGCAGGTCTCCCAACGTTTTGCTGACCAAACCATCCACTCTGACCTCTCTCTATCAGATTACATCGCTCTATATCTGTGGAATCATCTCGAAAAGGTTAATCAACCAATCCAACAACTCAGGAAGTCGGAGAAATGTATGGTAGTTGTCGAGTTTAAGTTAATGCGACGCTGGAACATGTAGGACGAAACATTGGGTTGATGGTCAGATACTTACATCAAAGTCAAGACATCAATCTGTAAAATGGTATTTTAGGTTCCCACATTCTGACTTAACTTATCTAAACACACAAACATCCGAAGAACGACTTCCCGATTTGCGATGTGGGACCATTCGAGGAGCCAAGACAAGAGCATAATGCCACCTGACTTCCTCCTTTGCTTCCCTCATACTACAGTCACTAGGGGGCGCCGTCACTTGAATGTAAATATATATTGTTTTCAGCTTGGTGTGTAAAGTAGCGTGCATGTTTTGAGGGGAATCTGGAAAATTCATCTCCCACTTCCTGGGTGTGAAATTACCCAAATGTTCCAGATATCTTCAGCAAACTCCCGGTTAGGAATCCCGCAAACTTGGATGGCGATAGAATGATTTAATAGCGGAACACTTCCACACTTTCCAAGTGTAATCGGACCAAATGGACCAACTTCCTCCTACTGTCACTGTGTGATGAAACGAGCATGTACCTCAAAAATTACCTTGTTTTTTTTAAACATTTTGGATTTAGCTGAAGAGGCTGGAGATCAACAAAGACCGGTTCATTTATATAATCCAACTGAATAACACAAAGCATTAAAAGCCTTGAGAACTGATTGCACTTTTTATTGCTACAAGGTTATTTTATCCTAACATGAAAAACCAAAGTGTTCCATTTATTTCTTTCAATTAGGCATTTTTATTTTTATACCTCTGTACCACTAGTAGATAATTCTTACCTCTTTCTAAGGCACCTTCGCACACAGCTAACAAAACATCACTGATTGCAAGAAACAAACCCAGTTCAAGGTGTCTTAGGTTGGTTATGTTTTTGTTTTTTTCTGCAGTTTTGGGCTCCATGTGCTCATCAGCATTTTGTCAAATTGTCCTTGAGTAAGATGCCAAAATGCAACTTTGCCTATTCAGGATAAACCCATCAGTTAATCTCCTAAAAATAACCTTCCAAAAAATAAACAGACACACACACAAAAAAGTCATGATTTAATCCTTCAACAATACAGCCTGTCTTATTTAAGAATAGCTCCTCTGACTAGCTACCAGCTGTCAATCACTCGGGGATCGCAGCATCAACTTAATGTGTAAATATAAATGAGGAATCAACAGATGTGCTGGTACGATACAACTATAATTACTTTCTGCAGACGCTGCGTGAACCCTCGCTGGTTTTCTGCTCGTCAATAATAAAAAAAAAAAAAAGCTTTAAGAGAACACCCCCCAAAAAAAGTTCCCATACATAATAGAAAACCTGTTTATCATATTGTTAATTAGTTATGGAGTTGTGTTCCATCGATTTACTGGTGATGCACTAAATGTCAAAGCACACGTTTACACACAAACACACACACACATGCCCCAGAGAGGATTCTTCGTAGCTGCAATTTAATTTAGTTGGTGTTAATGAGATATCAAATATATATATATGTGTGTGTGTGTGTGTGTGTGTGTGTGTGTGTATAATATAGTAACCGCAGATGTTTTTCATGAAGCCTGATTGATTTGTTGAGCTTGCCGTGATGAAACTCTCCCGCCTCACTTCGCTGCAGCTTTCTGGTAGAGCAGAAAAAGAAGAAGAAATGGGAAAACAGTGGCAGGTAGGTTGGAAAGAGCCGGAGCTGATGGAAGGAAAAAAAAAACAGGGGGGAGATTGATGGAGAGAGACAGAGCATTAGAAGAAATAAGGAAAAAAAAGAGGGCTGGGGAAGAGGGAGGAGAGATGCTGAATAGAAGTGGAGGGGGGTGGAGGGCTGAGCGGGAGTCAAAGAGGTATTGACATGGTAGGAACTGGGGAAAGCGGGGATTTACATTTCATTTGAATGGGATGATGAGCAGCGCACGGAGGCAGGGAGGTGGGACGGCGAGGGCTCCCGAGGCCCTGCGGTGGAGCTGCGTTCAACATAAATACTTTGCTATTTCAAACCCATCAATTCAAGGGGACACGCTCATCATGTGCTTTGTTTTTTTCCCCCGCTCTGTTCTGTCTCTCTCCGGCTCTCGATGCTATAATTGCTTTGCTTATGCGCCGGCACATGGGTGATATATGGAGTCTGCCCGCGCGGCAGAAGACGCGCTCGGGGCACCGTTGTTTGTGTGTTGCCGTACGCGCGTGTTTGTGTGTTCAAGCTTAAGGGCAGCTTTAATTAAAAGACAACTTCTTATTGTAATAGCTCGCTTGCTGTAAGCCGCAGCCTTCTCGCGGTTGAGTCTTGATTAATGAGATTATCATACGCTCGACCCCTCGTTGGTTCCACCGGATAAGAAAAGAAAAGAACAAAAGAAGTTCACATCACACAGCCTTTGGACAAAACACAACTTTGTGTTTTATGGATTTGTGTTGGCTCTGAGGTCTTGTTCACATCTTTTTGAAAGTATGTTAGAGGGGAGAGGAAAAATATCTCCGTCCAGTTTTGGAAACCATCTCCGTCCATACAACTCACCTGTAAATGCAGGAAGCAGATTGAAAACTCTCGTTGCTTAGTTACAGAAAAGAACAAGGCAGGCAAACGTACAACAGACGAGTAGGGTCACTGAAAGATTTTATGTTGTTTTTTGGGGGGTTTCTGACTTTTCTTTTCACAGTTCTGACTAATTAAAACATTTTATTTATTGTTTTTATTCTGAGAAAAGAAATCAGAATCCTGCAAAAAGACGAAATTCGGACATCTGAGGTGCAAAAAGTCCTGACGCGAAAAAAACTGAACTGAAAATGGCGTTTCTGACATGTTTCAATCTGGGTTTTTGAAATTGTGAAGCTCATCTTTACAAACCAGCTGAAGAAAGAGTGTGAAGAGGTAGTCGGGTTGCTCTCAGGTACATAAAGTTTGCTCTACGAGCCTCGACTCACATCATGTCATTGTGAATAAAAATAGCAGGTTAAATACGACTTCAGGAGAGTCAAGAAGTCTCTTCTTACCTTCCTCGTGCATCACAATGATCTCTCGCTGCAAGGTCACCTGCACTTCTTTCAACCGGTGCCAGACACAAGAATTACATTAACATCAATTTTGCAGATGGTTATTTTCCTGGAATAGAAAGGAAGACAGCCTGGACACGAACCGAAGGGTCAGAGAGTTCTGGGCCTTGTGTGGATTTAAACTTATAAGACCTGTGTTTTGTGTTGTGTCATTGTTTATTCATTGCGTTGATCTTTTGTTCAGCTCTGATAAATACCGTGTCGGCCAAACTGTGACCATCTGCTGGAGTCTGTATACACCTACGCTGTCTGGAAGCCAAAGCGCCCAGGTTCAGATGTCAGATTCCTGTTTGTGGGTTGCCACCATAAAAGCGTTTTTTGTTCCTTGAGGTCTGTTGGACTCCCTGACAAAGGCTTGATGCTGAAACATGTCTGAGTTTATTTTTAAGGTCTAACACGACTATTACTGTGACAATGAAGGTATTTTAACAGTTTCAGAAAGTTTTCTTTTGGTTTTTACATCTATATGTGCCCCGATCCAAGAAGAGCACGTCTGACAAACTCAATTTCAATCCAGGAAGTGCTCCAAACTTTACACTTGTCTAAAATACCTTGTATTGTCATTACAGTCTGTGGAAGAGGAAGTGGTGGATGGACTTAAAGGGATATTCCGGTGCAAATTTAATCCATGGTCTAAATCACCGTGAAACTGTGTTAGACTCCCTCTCGAGAGATCAAGTTAGCAGACCGCTAATTTACGGAGTTTTATCAACCTCAGAAACGACTGCACAACAACAATACACTGCAGTAAATGGATCCAAATATAAACCGCCACCAAAAAGCCACAAATAATGCTCAGAACAGCACCAAACTTCAGCAACAGTACAAATAGGGTCTCAGCACATAGTCCGGGGCATCTAACCTCCGCTAGCTTAGCTGGATTTCTACTGAAAAGCTGACTAAATTTACCACTCTTCTGCAGCAGCTTCCTGTTGGCGGGAAGTCCCGACGAGTCGATTACCGAGTGCAGTAGAGTTCTGCGGCTCATGGATGAAAATGTATGATTATGACTCCATGGAAAAGCAATCAAAGTTCATATGTGTCTTACCTGCCAGTTTATAACAGTTATTATCGAGAGCGGACAGGGAAAAGAACGGAATTGAGCATTTCTAACAGCACTCGGTAATTCGTCGCGTCGGGACTTCCCCGACCCGGAAGCTGATGGAGGAGAGTTGAAATCTGTTTTTAGCTTCACAATAGAAATCCAGCTAAGCTAGCGGAGGTTAGATGCCCCGGACTATGTGCTGAGACCCTATTTGTACTGCTGCTGAAGTTTGGTGCTGTTCTGAGCATTATTTGTGGCTTTTTGGTGGCGGTTTATATTTGGATCCATTTACTGCAGTGTATTGTTGTCGTGCGGTCGTTTCTCCGTAAATTAGTGGTCTGCTAACTTGATCTCTCGAGAGGGAGTCTAACACAGTTTCACGGTGATTTAGACCATGGATTAAACTTACACCAGAATATCCCTTTAACTTTGCATGGCAGCTGGATTTGCAAAGTCGCGTAATCAAGCTACACGATCATGACTGAACACACAGGTGTCGAACCAATCAACATAATTTAAGGATCTACTGGCAGCTATGGATTGTAGTTAAGTTGCTAGCAAGCCCCCCAGGAAGAGTGTCAGGCTTTGCAGCCAACATTAGTAGCAGCTAAACTGTATAATTACAATGTCACGTCCCAAAAAGTCCCCGTTGGCTTACATTGTGAAGGAAGCAGCTGTAAAACGATGGATAATTTAAATTCGAGCATCACAACCTCCGCGAAATGACGAGTTTAGTTATCAGAATTTTAGAATGTAGACTTTTATCTCTATTCAAGTTAGCAGCCTCGGCTTGCAGAAGCCTTTAGTGCACACGCTTCACAAGGCCGACTATGCTGACAATCTAGGTATTTATATAAGTGCGAAGTTGAGCTTTTATTTGCTTCCAGCGCTGTTTCCAGATTTTAATGTAACGTCCTTGGTTGTGATGCACTGCAAGAGAAGCGACTGTGTGTTGCAAAACAACAATGGCGGCTCCGCAAGAGGTTATAATAGCTGCTATAGCATCAGTCATATTCATAGGACCGGAGAGTATATTCAATAGAAAGAAGAGCAAAGAACAGCACTGAAGTTTTGTCTCGATGAAGAGTTTGTTTTTGCTTATCAAACTATCGTAGTAATAGTTTGATTTAATCAGTGGTTTCGCTGATGGTCCCACTCTAATATTGTTAAACTGACTAGTTAATATTATTCCGTGACAAATGGTTTTCGTGCCTAAACTGAACCAGATCGTAAGCACAGTGTTACCACAACACAGAACAGACAGTTGAACATAAAGAAACATCACTGCGGTTTGCAGAAACGTACATAATCTGGCGAACAACACCTCCAACAGTGACTTCTGTTTCCATTTGTTCTCCTACTTTTATCCCTGACAACTCAAAATCAAACAAAGCATTTAATATAAAACAGAAAAATAACGACACAAACTAGAAAGGCGATGCTCCGACATCAGCGTCAGGAAATATCGAATCATAAGCTCAGGTAGAAAAGTGTTTTCTCCTGTAAATGAAAAGTTTAATTTTCACCACACTTTGTTCTCTGATGGAAAAAGAAAAAGAGTCCAGTGTTGAGTTTGAAGAGATTCCATCCTGCGTGATGTTTCCTTGTACCGATACATTAGTTTTAAGAACAAGCGGCTGTCAGCTAACGAGGACTTGGTGGGAGCCGTCTGATTCCAATTTCTACAGACTAAATTGCTTCTCTCTGCACATATTAAGTATTCATAACTGGATTGCTTTGTGTCCGTCACTCTTGCTTGGCTTAATTGCGTATCTTGTAACTCTTAACTTTGTGATTGTGCAGTCTTTTAAGAGTGCACAACAGGATGCTACTTTCTTTTTTTATTATTCCAGTAATTTCATTAGTTTTGTGTGAAGTGATAAAACAAGGCAACCGAAAACTGTAAAATGAGGTGTTTTCCATCACCGTCTTTAAACATATCAAGACGTTGACTAAAAGGTGTTTTTTCCAATTATTATAGCTTCTATCTGACGAAGGAAATTAAAACCTGTCAGGATGAAGGAGTGGTGTCTTTTGAAAAGTTTCCACCTCGCATTTTTCCTCCTGCTGAGCTGCATAAATTAATTAGATGAACGGCTAGTCAGAAAGTACCAAAAGAAAAAAAGCTTAATACAAATGGGTATTGAAATGGAACAGGATCTCATTTTTTCCACCTGCTATAGTTAAAGTCACTTTATTATAGTCGCAGAAAGGAGCCAACCCCCATTAGAATTTTCTGCCTTTCCAGCAGTATACTTCAATTTCTGAGCAGTGAACCCCGCTGTCCCCGATGAAAGACCGGCACACCAGGGTGCCCAATGCCATGAAATACTGAATATGTTTAAAAGCACTCACTTTCCTTTTCCGTGCCCTCAAAACCAACAATGGTTTTGTCAGCTTACTGCCTCAAGACCTGTTCCAGTTTCTCATAGACTCTCAGGAAACTTGTCAAATGTTGTGCTTTCTAACCGCTATTATGTTCATGACACGCTCGTGCCAAACAGACTAACGTGGTAAAAGATTAACAAATGAGCCAAAGTTGCTGTTCATGATAATCTTAAGCGACGATCAATTGTTGAATCATTAAAATGGGGACAGAACAAATACTACAAGAGCTTGTGGCGTAAGTCAAGTCTCTGAAAGCCCTGAGATCCCAAATGGACTTAAAAGGACGATCGCGGTCTTGTGCAACCCACTTCAGACCGTGGAGCGTTCAATAAAACCTCGACTCCGACGGTGTTGGATAATGGCGCCCTGTTCGTTCCGATGAAAGTTGCTCAGTGGCGTTTGACTTCCGGAAATGCTCACTGTGTGAAGAAAAACAACCCAAAAAAAGGGGCCATTAGTGAGATCTTGTAGCTTGAGATGCTATTTTAGTTAGCCTTCAGTGTTGGTGGGGGGGAAAGTGGTCTAAAAGCTTCCAGACCCAGTCGTGCTGCGCCGGTCGACACCGCCACGGGGCAAATCATAAATCCAGCATGAACAGTAAAACCAGTAAATATCACGGAGGCAGCATGAAGAATCATTGTCTCCTGACTGAAGCGTGACATCCACCGGTGAAACTGCCGGGTTCACTGCGAGTGGGATGTGTGAGTAAGGATCACCATACCAGGAAATAACAAATTATCTTTCATAATCAAAGCTCAGGGGGTTTTATTACAGACTGCTACAGTTGGATTCAGAGCTGGATCCATTTGATTGCAACCCGTTTCTCTTGGAGACTGCAGGTACGTTTTTTTTTTTGTGTGTGTGGTTTTAAATTGATGTCTTCCCAGAGGTGGAGTGTTACCGCAGCACTCAGGTCTTAAAAAAATCATCATTTTTATAGCACTGGATGCAGTAGATGAAATTACCTCTCTCAGCCCCTTTTTTCCATATTCAAAGCAAAGTGAAATTTAAAGACTACAAAGACGCTGAAGATTCTTATATTGTTCCGTAATCCTACGACGTCTGCAGGTCTTCATCCTCCGTGACAGCGCAGTTTACATTCATATCTCCCCTCAGCATTAAAGCTCTCCTTCTCTTGCCCGCTCTCTCCCTGACATTTATTTTTCTTTAAGGCCACTGTCAGTGTTTGGAATTTTTCCGCTTCTGTTATCCTTTTGTCAAGTTTGGAGTCAAAGTTAAGCAAAAGGAAACTGTAGTGAAATGTCGAGAGGTGAGAGGCTCAACCTTTAGACATTTGCAGAGGTAATCAATCAGGTTGACAGCAGCGCCGAGAACACAAGCTCCGGGTTGCCTGATGCTTGTAAAACACGGCGTCGACGCGCCATGTGAGGAAGCCGGAGCTCTCGTAGACGTAATTAACTTCAAAACTTCATCATGGTAAAGACTAATTAAGATAAAGGGTCACGGAACGAGGTCAGTGTTTGGCCTGGCTGCTTGATTATGGGCTTCAGGAACAGAAGTGCAGCCGCGTTTATGTGTTATTAGTTTAGCTGAGTAGGTCATAATGGTCATTATCAACGTGCTATAAATCAGCGTGGGTTACACACAGGCATGGTATAGACTCAGGAACAATTAAAATAACAAATGTGTGATTGTGAACATTATTAAAACGATGTCTAACGTGGCCACAGTGAAAAGC
Organism: Sparus aurata; assembly: GCF_900880675.1. Classification (NCBI taxonomy): domain Eukaryota; kingdom Metazoa; phylum Chordata; class Actinopteri; order Spariformes; family Sparidae; genus Sparus; species Sparus aurata. Next base: position 26,350,145 of record NC_044205.1, read on the forward strand.
AGCGAGGGAGAAGTCGGCCCACTCTTCATAAGAAAGGGAAACAAACAAGACGCTGTCCTCCTGGATTCAAGACAAGAAGCTTAAAAGAGTTTGTCAAAACTGTCATCCACAGCTCAGACATGTTCTCTATTATAGTTGCTATTCAGCTGGAGGGTCTACGAGGAGCTGACAAGGATTCAAAGAGCTTTAAGTTAGCTTACAGAGTCTGACAAACAGTTTGTGGGATTTGTCCAACAAAGCTATTAACCTGTTCAAGATTTGTGTTCTTTATCAATTAGCCTAGCTTTGGAGAAAAAAAATAGTTTGGTACCACTGTTACAGTTCAGTTTAGCTTCTGGCTACACTGCAGACTGATCAGCCTACAAGTTGAAAAGTTTGATTAACAATAATTTGCAGTCCATCTGTAGACGAGAGGTCTAATGTTTGTGACAACTTCTTATCGTCTCACTTAGCAACTTGTTAGCAACAGCCTTTTTTAAGACAGTTAAATGCTTTATAATTCAAATGTGAGGTATAAAATATGAAAATGTATCTTATTTCAGGTATTTAACCGAAGAAAGGTTCGCAAAACCCATTGGTGTCAAGACTCAGGAGCCAGAAGTGCACAGATGCTGACTGATTTACGGGTTTCAGGACTTATTCTTGCCACACTCTATACACATACTGGGGTTGTTGAGGAACAGATGTGGGCAAGTCATGACTTTCTATCTGTTAAGATTACCAGTTTGTTGGTTGGATTATCAGAAGGACTACACGAAAACTACTGAACAGAGATCAACAAGCTTGGATGGAGGACGATATACCCCATTTACTCTTGGTGCGGATTGGGATAATTAATGGATCCAAGAATTCTTCCCGGACTTTCTTTAACGTTAGCCCCTTTTAGAAAGACAAGGCTGCAATGTGCTGCTTTGTCTTTCGAAAAGGGAGGTGTAATATTCCTTCTTTTCCAAAAAGCCGCCACCGATGTAGGCGTAAATGTTGGGCGTGAACAGTGAAGCAGGTCAAATTTGTCTTCAAAATAAGAGCTTTACATTGCACCCCATTGGAGTTTAGAACTGGGTTCTTAGCGGGGGGCTTTTAATTTGAAAGTAGCGACCGTTCGTAGCTTGCCGCTACAACAACAAGCGGACAACGAAGACAGCCACAGAGACCAAGGAGACGCTAGCATCTCCTGGATCTCAGCGGCTGTCCAGTTGCTCATCTTGACGTCAGCGGATGAAGTGATGGACTGACTGCTGTGATCAGCTGTTTCCTGGTTTAAAACTCCCAGTGCACGTCATCGACACCTCCGCCCATCTCACGCAGTTGCCGGCACATCGACGGCTTGGATATATATAGAAATGGAGGCGGAGAAAAGTGTGCCCTCCAAGGCGAATCAAATCAAATTGGCGGACCAGAATAGACCGCCAATTTACCACCTTGTGTCTAAATCCGTGGACCTAGCCACAAAAAGGACGGCCACATTCCTCAGGGAATAATAAATGTACCTTGATGAAAAACCAGGCTTGTTTAGGTGGCTGGTGCAGATCTAGTGGATTTAGAGGGACTTATTGGTCTCTACTGCCTGTCAAGCTTGATGGATGTCATTGATAAGCTGCTTTACTCCATTTAAAAAACAAAAACACTTGTACATTTTATGTGATTTCCGTGCCGTTGTTTACACCCTAAAATCAGAAGAGCGTGTGATAGGAGATTTTGTTGTTCATCATAACTAACACAACCTTTGAAGCCCAAGCTTATTATATTTTTGTAGCTTCTCAAAGCCTCAAGAACACGCAGGAGCGATCAAATCCCTTCCTCCCACTGCAACCACTTCCAGACGTTTCCCCTATCGTCGCTGTGTGCTGATTGGTGGCTGATTATTTCGGCTCAAAGTAAGAAAAAAAAATTCACAACAAAACACAAGGAGCTAGTGAGGCGCGCCGCTGTTTGCTGTCTGGGGAAGCTAAACAATGATTTTCTTCTGGTAGAAGCAAGTTCTCAAACGAAAAGAGAAGAACGTCAGATCAGGTCGGGGTAACTGAAGGCAAAGTTGGATTGCTTGTGTGTATTGATTCAAGCAGGTAAATACGGAGTCATCAGATCTGTAACTGGATTTGATGTCTATATATAAAAACAGAGACCAAAGAAAAACCTGTAGACGCTTTGAGGAATGTGTATGTTAAAGCACAAGATATGAAAAGATGAGAGATTACTGCTCCGAGCAGTCAAAAACTCTGTGATCAGTGAAATCAAAGGCTGCTTTGAGATTTCAAAGGACCAAACCTGCATAGTTCCCGTATCAGATGTGAAAAGTGTGTTATGTGTGGTCTTCAAAGTGTAGCGATGTCACAACTATGGTCCAAAACCATTTCACAAAAAAAAAAATGCTTTTGATAATCAAAAAAATGACTTTGATGAACTTCCCATTTAGTGGAAGTTAAGAAAGTATGTCTTCTAATTTAAAATTGTTGGGTTGAGGTTATGTTTCTTGTGCAGAAAACGAACTTCCCAAGGTCAGAGAAAGACTGATAATAGATAAATTAATGAAATACCTCTTCACAGCATCTCTCTCCTTCTTGAGACTAAAAAGAGAGTTTTTCTAGGCTCAATAAAGCTAAAACATCCTCCTCAACAAACTATAATTGCTTCGACGTGCGGAAGTTTGGAGACTGAGTGAAAAAGATGGATGATATACAGTGAAGTTAATCCCTTGAATGGGGAAGTACAGTGAGCCATGCAGCCTTTTGTTTTCGAGCAGTGCCTCTACGTCACGCAGCACATCCAGACATGAAATGTTCATTTGTTGCTTGAGTGGGGAAGCCATCGAGTCGGACCAAAAAGGCATTTCTCCGTTTGAAAATGGTTTTTCAGAAATCTATTTTTCTATTTTGTTTTTGTGTTGCTGTGGGCTCCCACGTTGCATGTCAGAGTTTGAGAGAAACTTGGCAGTTCTTGAAATGAGCACTCTGACAAAAGAGTAACAGCCAGGCGCTGGAGGGCTGTGAAGGACATCTGTTCGCGACCTCAGACCCCACCAGCTGCAGCTGCCCTCATCCAAGCGCTCCTCCAAGGCCGCAGCCAAGCCCTCGCTCTTGGCATCGCGACTTTCTGCAGCACTTCAGTCCTGCCAGTTTTCTACTTTCTACTTTAAAAGGGAAGGAAAGGTTCACGCCCTGAATCTGAAATGTATATATATTCAAAACCAATGCTCCTCAAAACTTCTTGACATCTAATTTGTCTGGGAAAGAAGTGTAATTGTTTTCAAACAAAGGAGTTGGCAGGGATGTCAGTTTTACTCGAGGGGGCACTGCTACCTTTTTAAGATTTTTTTTTTTATTTGGTATATAAAGTGTGGCCAGGTGTTGCTGCTGAACGCTGCCTTCTGCTCTGTCATCATCACATCATGGTAAAAATACAGGTGCTGTCTGATAGTTGTAACAAAGATTTAGGTGGCAAATGCACAGAAGTAAAAAGTCATTATGGGCTCACAAATACACAAAGAGTAGAAGTACAGTTATACAAAAGGAAACGGCAGAGATGGGGACTCAAATCTGCGACTTGGACCAGAGTCACACACAGAAACATGAGACTCGTCTGAGATCTGCGATTTGGGACTAGTTTCGCAAGCTCGTGTTCACAGATGATGACGTACGCTTCAGCAACAACACAACTCAAAACAACACCACATCATCCGCTTTGGCTATGAAGACTTCAGGCACAAACAAAAGATTGTTGTTTGCAGAATCAAGATAAAGTCAAACTTTATCAAGCACCTGAAACAAATCAACTTAGTCAGCTGTGAAAGTTAATGTTAGCGTCTATGACCAGTTAGCAAACATGTTTGGCTCGGCACTGTCTAATGTTAGCTTGCTCGATCAGATTTGCCGTTGGCTGACTATTTTGCAAAGATAAGTGTTTTCATGCCACACTTGTTCACTTACCCCTAGATTCTACCAGATACGTGTCCGCTGCGTTACGTCTCCACCACGCCAGCTGATAATTTGACTTTAGTCTCTGTTTTAACTTCCAGCAGGTCCGCCGCGCTGTGTATCTGCTCGGTCTTAGCTCCGGCAGTCCAAAGCCCTCCGGCACAAATACACAGGACTTCTATTTCTGGCGGATGCCGGAGCACGAAGCAGCAATTCAGCTGAATTGGGCACCAAGAAGACAGGAAGTTATGCTCCGAAACAACAACATGACATCCTGTACTTTCCAAAATAAAACACCCCGTGCTGACACCAGCACACAAATCTCAGAAAAGAGACAAACACAAGCTTTTCTGGTAATCCTACGGTCGGGAACACTTCTTGTTCTCAGTCTCGCGATGCCAGCTGTCGACCGTTCTGCACCGTGGCGGACTCAAAACCAGCCGGTGGGGGTTGCCGGACTGCAGATAGTGGAGCAAAACCGGATCGGAGATGTAACGCAGCGGACACGTATGGAATCTAGGGGTAACTGCTGGCTTTGCTGCCATGACTGTAGAAATGGTCAGGTAAGTTAATAGGCCACGTTCTGCTGCCACCATCTGTCAGTAAGTAGGACCTGAATATTTGCTCTATATTGTCGCTGTATGTTCATGTTACAAGGCAAAATACAGTTATAAACTCTAAAGGGAAGCTGTCATTGTGTGTTTTCTCATATTCGAAAGCAAAAAGCCTATTTAAAGTGATCAAAAATGCTATTAGATGAAGGAATGATAAAACACAGTACATGCTTTGAATACCTGCAATGGTTCAAGACTTCAGCTGAGCTCTGAGTAGAAATTAAAACAAGAACACTATTATCATGTCCTCATCTCACTGGATCTCCACCTCATACTTATGATCCAGAAGCCTTCAATTTGTCAAAATAAATGACAGTTTGTTCCCTTTACGTGTCCTCCCTGGTTGTAAATAAACGTCGTCATACTCACATCCATCTCATCCCAAACTCCATTAATGGGGAACGATTGCTCCTCTTCCTTACATTCTTCTTCCTCCTGCTGGTGTGTGCACTCTGTAGGAGATATGAGCCCTCATTTCCCTCTCTTCACAAAAAGCCATTTGCTGCCATTCATCCTTCAGCGGTATGGAAACCCAACTTCAATAGATCAAGATAATCCCTAACAGAGAATATGAATCACTAATTTGTTTGGGAGTTTCTATTTGATCATTACTTCATTGTGCCCTAGTTGAGTGTTTTCATACGACTGCACACATTACTTACTGTGCTCACTGTCAATCACCTGACACCCAGAGGAAGAAAATGAAGCGTCTGCTGGGAAATATTCTCTCAAAGACAAGTCGCTTTACAAGCTTAACTGTCACATTTATAAGAACATGTCCTATTTGTGCCATTTGTTGGCCGAGACAGCATTAAATCCTGTCAGTAAAGTTTCTCTGTTAGAATTTTAAATGTCTAATTTGATTCTGTTTATTTACCCTCACCCAGGAGAGTCTTCTGAGCGTTGTACATATCTCTTTTTTTTTTTGAGAGTGATGGTGGAATTGCTGGACCAGTACTAGTGCATGTTTTTTAAAAATGTTTTAAGAGAAAAGAGAGAAAAGCCGGACCTACTTGATAAGCAGAGTGCAATCATTTCGAAAAAAACTAAGGTTGTTCGAACATGCAGCATATTTCAAAATGTTCCATCTTATAAAGTAGGGATGGTTGTTATCCTGTTATTTTGATGGCTGGATATTTTGATGTGCATTTTATTCGTACTGTGGTAAACACACCATCATGACTGGCTGTCTCTGGGCTCGTTCTGTACAGTCTGCTTTAACCGACGAGCCCAGAGTCCAGGAAAGATGCTGAAGAGGTCGGTTTGTTTACCCAGTAAACTACAACTCACAATCCACCGAAAAACCGACATTACCAATGCTACTTTGTGTGTTAAGCACCATAGAGAACGCTACCAACAAAGCCAACCAGTCGGAGGTGAAGTAGGGCGGGTCTTGTGAGAAGCTGAGTAGGATTCAAGATAACACATCTGTTTGATAACTGTTTTTTGGGCAGGTAGCATACATTAAGTTAGCTTGGTGATTGTTTTGGCGCTGAAAACAGATGTGGATTAGTCGTGATCCCTAGTTATTTGATCCTTTGTTAATCTTAAGAATATTGTTTATAGCAAATCATCACAAGTCACTGTCGGACTGCTAGCTGCGTACTAGGGTTGTACCAAAATATCGATACTACGATATATCGTGATATTTCGTCTTGAGGTACGTTATCGATACACTGGCGCCAAATATCGATATATTTGTTTTACTTTCTGTCATTCATGTGAAATTGATTGACAATGTTTTGTAATTCCTGTGAAATGGACTCAGTCAATAAATTCTGAATTTCTTCTGTGACACAGATATCATGATGTATCGTGAATGAAATTTCTTGCAATATATCGATTATCTCAGAATCGCTGTATCGTGATATTATCGTTATCATGGGCAAAATATTGTGATAGTATCATATCGCGAGGTACCTGGTGATAACCAGCCCTACTGCATATGCTGATCAACTAGCTTGCAAGAAATACATTTTAAACCGAATTAGCATGTAATGTGCCCTATATTGATCGAACTGATCAAATTCAACCTTGTTTTAAGACGCAGCATCGATCTGTTTTCAAGCTAAACAAGTCAGCAACAAACAGCAGATGAATAAAGTTAGCGATAAGCTGATGATGAATGTGTAACGATTAGCAGCCGAGCAAACTCGAGCTAAACAGAGAGAGTGAATATCGGACTTGAATTAATCAGTTGGACACAAAGAAGACTCCAGATGAATGTCGCTGTTGTTAGCTTAACAACTGTGTAAAGTGATTATGTGTTGGCGTTCAGTGACTGATCAGCAACCAGGCGTGGTTTTCACTTGTTTTTTCAGAAATACAGGAGTACTTATTATAGTTTCTTTCAGCTTTATTAGATGTAAACAATCAATAGTAATGTCAAGCGCAGATAGCACCAACCCAGCATGTCACAAGGTCTCCACTGGGACATCAAAAGTAAGACTTTGAGACAGACTCTATACTGTTCTGCTTTAAACATTGTAGGCTTCTCGTTCACAGTCCATCCTGCTCTCTTCCCCTGCAGCGGTATTTATTTTTTTACAGAGGAATCCCATGACTTCCCAAGAAGCAACATGACTGCAGCACTCATGAGATAAATATACAGAGCAGGCAGAAACCTGGAAAGACAAGTGAGATTTTTTCAGAAAGTGTAAAGACTTCTAGAAGTTGGTTATTGGAGCCGAGATCAATAGTGAGGTCTTAAATCGCTGCAAAAAGAAGAAACACACAAACACATAAAGACATGACTTCTCTGCCCTGTTCTGATGTTGTCTCCTGGTATCTCTATCTTTCTCCCGCTGTAAATAAATAGCTACAGGCTAATGGGATCTGGTCAAAGCAGTGTATGTGTGTGTGTGTGTGTGTGTGTGCAGCAAACACACACGAAGTAAAGACATCTGTCTTTTTACCTGCCGTCGTACAAATGAAATTCATGCGAAGCAGCAGAAAAAGCTGTAAATGCAAATCCTTGAAAGGATGGGACGCTGACACCTAATCGCACACATTGAGCCATTAGGATGAATTATTGATGCATGCTCATATTTATGCAGGTAATAATGGGAAAAGTGTTAATCTTTTTACCCAACCTACAGCGCAAAGTGCTTCCATCACTGTTCCGTGCTCAGTGGCTTCATTTTAATCAGAAACAGACGGCGTTTGGTATGTATCGAATTAATTCTGGCAGATTCCCAGGAAGTGCATTACGGTGAGACGTCTTCAGCGTTCTCGCTCACCGCCTCACCTTTCTTCTGTCGGACAAAGGTTACTGCGTGGTCGGATATCCCATACTACCTTTTGGATACTTGAAATCCCGTCACTTATTGAGCTGCCTCAATTCTACATCACACACCGAATCTTAAAGTTAAATATATGGTGTTTTTCACAAGTATACAAGAACGTAATGTACTATCTGTGGGGAGAGTACTGAAAATCTATGCTTCAGTAAAAGTTAGGGAAAAATTACATAATCTATTATCGGCAGAGAAAGAAATTATAGCCAATAATTCAACGCCAAATTGCTTTTGTTCACTTAACAAGTGCAGCACGAGTCTTTGTTTTTGATCCGGGTGGCGCTAATTTGAATAGATTTTTACACAAATCATTTTTTATCTGCCTGATATATAATTCTTTAAAGAGAAACAACAAGCTGTTAAACAGATGAAATCCCAACATGTTCCAATCCTTATGAAATAAATCAATTCAGTCTCTTTTAATAGATATTGAGCAGTGGGAGGAATGATGATCGAGTGCTTTTTAATTACTTTAAATCTCTTTCAATAAGCTGTAAATGTTACGAATGTAGGCGTTTTATTTGAATCGATGTTACCTCTTTTTTTTTAGAAAAGTTTTAACTATCATTGTTACTTTTACTTCTTTTTTAAGTGTTATTTGTTATCAGGGCGTCATCGCAAAAGAGAGCTTGCTTTCAAGGGCCTCGAAGACAGCTGCACAAAATGGAAAACTTTCAAAATAAAAGTATATCCTCACTTACATGATCCTCTTTTTCAATGTCTGACATTCTTTATTTAGCACTAACAGTCATCAGCTGCTCCCGCTGCATTACAGTCCTGGTAAAACAAACTACAATCTGACTTCCTGCGTCGGCTGCTTAACATCAAAGCAGACAGACGTTTATGTTCAGTTTGTGTGGTTCATTCCGCTGAGTCAGCAGAGTGCGTGGTGTGTGTTGGTGTTAGAGGTGGAGGTCCTGGGCTGTAATAACATTAGCAGGGTGGTCTCAAGGTTAAGCCAGAAATACAGTATGTGTATTAAAAAGAAATGAGACAGTGAAGACTTTCTCCTGTTCTGTCACTGTACAAACTGTACCGCGGTCAAACCTGAGCTCCACACCTCGTTAATCCCTTTCGGTACATCTTGACAGTAAATACAAAAAAAAAAAAAAAGGTACACAAATTAAACCTCACCAAGAGGAAACACGGTTAAAACCTGGCATGACATAGAAATCTGTGCATACTCGCTGAGGCTTTGTATTGTTTGTTTATTTACTTTCCGTGTCAGTCGGGGGTGTGTGTGGAGATTAGAGCGTTAACCGTAACACGGAGAAAATCACAAGCAGCGGCGACAAAAAACTTAGAAGAACAGCAAGAGAACAAAAGAGTCAAAGAGGCGGCGGAGTGAATATGAGGATTTGGTAAATGCAACAGAGGCGTAAACAAAAGGCAATGAACTGGAAAAGGAAACAGAGAATTCTAAATACACCAAACAGGAAACGCTGCAGACTGTTTTCCTGGTTACAGCAGAGGATCTGAGGCGGAAGGAATATATTCATTTCAATCAACGCTTACAAATCGAAGTCAATGAGATTCATAGACTTGGCATAGGACTTGGAGGTGCACTCAAAGACTTGAGACTTGATCTGAGATATCGTGACTTGACAGGACTGGATTATTTGGGACTTGGACATGTCATCAAATCAAGACTCGACTGGGACTTGAAACTTCTCTCTGTTCACTTGAGACTTTGTTTAGTCTCGTCATAGCGAATCGCAAGTTAATTCTCAAGTCCTTGAGGGCCCAAGTTGGACTCAAGTCTCAAGTCAGTCAAGACATACCCAAGAAAATCTCAAGTCTCTTCAAAGCAAGTCTTCAGACAACCGTCAAGTCATGGAAGGCAAGTCCAAACCAAATCTGAAAGTCTGTGAGGGCGAGTCCAAGTCAAGTCTCAAGTCAGTCAGGACGGGTTTCAATCAAGTCCGAAATTGTGTCAGTCAAAGTCTCAAGTCATAAAGAACATTTCAAGTCAAGTCTTATGGCAATCAAGACAAGTCCAAGTTTCATCTCACGCCACTAATCAATCAGGATCGTCAGTCCTTTTCTATCGTCTCAAAGCAATCTCATGGCCTCGTTGGCAACTCAAGACCTCAGTCATATCTATGCAGATCTAAATCAGGTCTCAAATCAGTCAAGTCATGCTTAAGTCAGTGTCAAGTCCAAACCAAATCTCAAGTCAGTTGAGACAAGTCAAATCTGAAGTCCATCAGGGCGAGTCCAAGTGAAGTCTTGAGTCCTTGAGGTTCCTCAAGCGACTCTAGACATTCCAAGACAAGTCCGAGTCAGATTCAGGCAGATCTATGACAAGTCTCAAGTCAGTCAATCAGACAATCTGAAATACTGAAGTCCAAATTAAGTCTCTAGTTAATCGAGAAAGGTCAAGTGTCAACTCTTTTGGAGCAAGTCCTACCAAGTCTCAGTTCTTGCAAAAGCAATTCTCAAGTCTCAGATCTTGTCAAAACAAGTATCAAGTCTCTGAGGTTAACTCCAAGTCAAGAGACAAGTCTAAATAAAGTTTCAAGTCAGTGCACAAAGAGTCCAGATCACGTGTTAATTTAAGCGAGGCAGGTTCGAGAGATTTACGTGCAAGTCTCAAGTAATCCACAACACGTCTAAAAACCAAAAATCAAGTCCTGAATGGGGTTCAAGCTCCAGTTCTGCAGTTTTCTCATGTTCAAACCTGCTGAATCTTTTCCACATGCATGCACATGCTCAGGAGGTGTCCCGGGTGTTACGGCTGATCTGATGAACCGTAGTGAAATTTTGAGGGCCGACCTCATTGATCACGAGCCTGACAGTATGTAGGCGCGGGATCATTCCTCCAGAAACACCTACACTCCTTCAAACCTTTCTCCCCGTCGTCGTCGTCATTGTCGTTGGCCAGTGCAGGAATAACAATTGCGGGCGCACAAATGTGTGTAGAAAAACCTGAAGGTCACAAACACACACACACACCGAACATGATGAAGTGAGTATCGCCGAGTCTCAATTTCACCCCCCGCCTCCCCCACCAGCCTCTCCCTGGTTACCGCTCTTAACTCCTATTTTGCACTTCGCCTCTCTCCGCCTCGCTGTACCTTTATTCTCGCTCACCATCTCTCAATCTCTGCCTCTGTTTTATTCCACTTCTGTCAAGGGTTTTAAGATGTCATTGAAGAAACCTTGAGACAGATGAGGTCTTGAGCGAGAGGCAACCATCAGCTCCGGCACTACGATGGAGTTAGAAACGGTATAAATCAGAGGATATGATCGGGAGTGACAGCGTTGTTTGCCTTGGAAAGCCCATAAACCCTGATGCAATAATGTTTGCAGGGAGAAATGGCGGAGGATGTCATAAAATCAAACATATGCTCAATATGGGCGACGCATGTGTGTGTGTGTGTGTGTGTGAAATTGAATAACCTGCGTCATGTGACAAAGTAGTCTTAAAAAACAAATTTGAATCTTTTATTCCCCCTCGCTTCATGGGATCCATTTAAATGCAATCAGCGGAAAGTACAAAAAAAAAAAAAAGGAGGGCATTTCTGCTCGGGTGAAATATGTTTCTCATTAAAGATGTCAGTGGGAGAAAAGCGAGGATGTTGACGCTTTAATCGCCTTCCTTTTCAAAACGCGAATTGTAATGGGACTTGAAACAGCTGTGTCTCAGATGGGAGGGAGGGGAGGGGGAAAAAAAATCTGTTAGTACGTCATGTGGTCAAGTATCATCGAGACCCTCTGGAAATGTTCAAGTCGCCGCGAAGGAAAAAGTGGATTATTTTAATTCGAGTGGGTGAAGAGGGAGGTGGTGGGAGGACGGAGGGGAGGAGTATTTTCCCCCCTTCTAAAGATTTAAAAATAAATGCCAGACCTCCTCGCCCGCCTCCCCTTTTGCCTTTTTATCTTCGGAGACCACATGCAAGCCTGCAGTTCTTCCCCCCCCTTTTTTTTTTAAATTACAGCTGGAGGTTTGTGGCAGGTTATTTAACTCAGAGCAGCGACTGAGCGAGCAGCAGGATGAAGAAGGCTGAAAATAAAAAGCCCACCACAGAGTCCCTCCTGAAGGTGAGCACACCAAATCAAGTCCAGATTATTTTTTGGTTCTGCTACCGTTAACTCCTCACTCAGCTCAGTTATTAATAATGATAATACACTTTATCTGTAAAGCACTTGCGGATACAATCACTCAAAGGCAATTTTAAACAAATGGGCTTTCAGAAGGGATTTTGAAGGTGACACTGAGTTTGTTCGTAGATCTTGAACAGCAAGAAAAGAAACATCCGAGGACCTCAGGGCGCGAGAGGGAGCACAGGGCGGTGAAAAGATCTGGTAAATAAGTTAAAGCGAGGCTTTTCACGGCTGCTTAAAGTTATAACATCTTCAAATCGATTCTTAAAACAACTGAAAACACAAGAGGGAGATGGATTTCTAACTAATACCAGACAGCAAGGAAGTGAAATCATCTAATCGACGGGTTATGAATGCATGAATAACAGTTTCAATAACTACAGTTAATAAAAATATGAAATTATTAATGAACTAATAACATTTTTACTTCAGTATACAACAGATTTGGTTTCTAATTAGTAACAAATAACTTAAACTATGACAGAATAACTTATAATTGTACCAATAATCATAAACATTGACATAAACTGAATCATAATAACGTTTTTCGATAGTTAAAATCAACTTTTAAAGCTTCAATTTCATTGTTATTAACTCAAGTTTTAAAGGGATGACAACATTTGTAATGAAGACATCTAAAAACACTATAATATTTCTACTTTTATCATTTATAACACAGGATCTTTATTTGTTATGGAGTAATTTAACACTGTTCACTCATACTAGTGCTTTTTAACCGTACTGGCAGGGTGACGTTGGTCAGTCGGTCCATGCAGACTGAAATATGTCAACAACTATACGATGGATTGGCGTTAAATTTGGTGCAGACATTCGCGGTCCCCAGAGGATAAATGGTGCCCATTTTGGCGATCGCCTGACTTTTAATTTTCAAACCACGTGGCTGGCAAATTATGGTTTTGGAGTGAAACCTCTCAACAGTGAAAGTGAAGAATCTGAATACTTGACGCGGCTCGAACGACTCAAAAACTTCCCAATTTCTGATATAATATTGATCTGAAAATCAACTCACCGCCAAAATATCTTGCAGTCACACTCCTGCAGCTCTTACTCATTCTGTCAGTTCATCCTTTTGTTAAACTGGGGCAATTTGACATCAGCGTGTGCTAAAAACAAATATATCCAGATTCCATGTGGCATATCTTGCGATATAAAACATACAGGCATGAGACATGTTGACACTGAGGGGTGGAGAGTATTTTTAGGGGGTGAAAAGAAATAAATATATATATATATATTTAAAAAAATGTGACATAGTTCAGTCTGAATGTGAAATCCTTCTTCTCATTCAGGGTATGTAGTCGTACTTCACATCCCAGGAATCCTTTTTAAATTATTATTTCAGATGTGGTTCAAGGGCAGAAGTAAAGAAAAGAGCCCGGTGAAAATGTTTCGCTAAAAAGGGGAGGTTTTTTTTCTTCTTCTTCATCAGAAACTGTGATTTGGATTCTGTTCTGCTCAAGTTTGGGGGGGGGGTTTCAAACACCTCTCCAGCCCACCTCTCCCTCACCACGGCAGCACATGTACATAAAAAGGGGGCTACAATTAAATTTGTCATTCTCGACACGTGTAATTGTAATCGCGGTTGGTGGTCTACCTGCGTCTCGGGAACATTCGGCGTCCTGCGCCCTACAGTAAAATACCCCCTTAATACAAAGTGACACCTTAAATAGTCTCATTTCCTTTCAGCTTTATTCATGAAGCCCAGGAGGTATTGTTTTCCAAGACCTTCCAAAATGTAGATCAACTGCATCGCCACAAGTTTTCCACCCTCGCCTGCATCCACCTCACTAACCGAGATCCTGTCTCTCCTTTCAGAGTCGCAGCATTTGAAATGTTGTCGCTGTCACAAGTGTTTTAAATGTCACCCGGTGTCACTGCTTATTTGGGTGTCAGGCGAAGGAAAGGGTACTAGCAATAAGAGCAGAGCAACCTGCCAGCTCTCAAGTCCTTTCCCATATACATCGCTGTGCGGTGGAGCCCAGAATAACCTGATTAATCTTTGCTTCACCTCTCCGGGGATGTGTTGTTTTGAAATACCGGTTATTTCAGTGTGTGTATGTGTGTGTGTGTGCAGCAGTGCGTTTGTTTATGAGCAAACGCTGCTTCTCATAAAGGTTCATGGAAGGAATTTAACACATGGAAGGATTATTGAGTGGGTCCATGAGCTTTAGTTTTAAGAGACAGTTAAGATTTCTTGTTGGATGTTGTTGTTTGTTTCCTCTTTGTGGCTGTTTTGTGGCTGTTTTGTGTCTCTTTGTGGCTATCTTGTGTCTCTTTGTGGCTGTCTTGTGTCTCTTTGTGGTTGTTTTGTGTCTCTTTGTGGTTGTTTTGTGTCTCTTTGTGGTTGTTTTGTGTCTCTTTGGGGCTGTTTTGTGACTCTTTGTATTTTTCGTGTCTTTGTTGCTGTTCTGTGTCTCTTTGTGGTTGTTTTGTGCCCATTTGTGGTTGTTTTGTGTCTCTTTGTATTTTTTTGTCTTTTTGTGGCTGTTTTGTGTCTCTTGGTGGCTGTTTTGTGCCTCTGTGTCTCTTTGTGGTTGTTTTGTGTCTCTTTGGGGCTGTTTTGTGTCTTTTTGTATTTTTTTTTTGTCTCTTTGTGGCTGTTTTGTGTCGTTTTGTATTTTTTTTGATTCTTTGTGGCTGTTTTGTGTCTGTTGGTGGCTGTTTTGTGTATCTTTGTGGTTGTTTTGTGCCTATTTGTGGTTGTTTTGTGCCTCTGTGTCTCTTTGAAGTTGTTTTATGTCTCTTTGTAGCTGTTTTGTGTCTCTTTGTAGTTGTTTTATGTGTCTTTGTAGTTGTTTTGTGTCTTTGCGGCTGATTTGTGTCTCTTCTTGGTTATTTTGGGCCTCTTCATGCTTGTTTTATGTGTCTTTGAGGTTGTTTTGTGTCTAAAGATTGTTTGTTTAGTGGCTCTTTGTGGTTATTTTTTGTTTCTCTGTAATTGTTTTGTGTGTCTTTCTGATTGTTTTTTGCCTCGTGGTTATTTTTTTGCCTACTTGTAGTCGTTTTGTGTCTCTTCAGTCTGGGGTTGCTTTGATGGGGGCTCATAATCCATCCATTGTTAACAGCACGCAATGAACATGAGTCAGTTTTATTAATCCCACACAGACGACACACTCACATGAAGTCTTTTCTGCAGAGCTGCGAGCAGGCCTCCAGCTCTCACCTTGGCTGCTCGCTCTGCTTGCTCGTTAATACCACTCTGGGGATGCTGCCTCCCCCCCTCCCACCTTCACCTTCACCTCCTTTGGACCGGGTGATTAGGAACTTACAGAAATTCCTTGTTCTCTTTGCACTTTCTCTTCATTCCCTTACCTCTAGGCATCAAGGGAAATGAAGATAATCCACTGACGGCTTGCCAGGTGAAGTGAACAATGGAAAAATGGAGGGAAGTGGAAGGTGGATGTGATTCATCATGAGGCTCCTCTCATTTTGCAGGAGTACGCCTGGCACAGCTGTTTGAAATGGCACCCCTCGCCTGCAGACTTTGGGGAAGGGCGCTTTATGAAGATGCATGAGTCGGAAAACAGACTATTAAAGTTAGTGAGAGTTCATTAACCTTGTAAAAGTAGGCTCTGGCTCCCATAAAGCGCCATATTTCAGGATTTTCCCCATCATTTTTTATCATAAGTGCTCTTGGTGGCCTGATAGTTCATTTCACACGTGACAAGCATTAAATGAGACAAAGACAATAGGAGCTGGAGCTACGCACACGTGGCGCCTAATGACTGATTTTGTGGCCGGTTATCAGAGAGGAATTAAACTCAGCTCTCCGGCAGCTCATCTGCTTTCCTGCACGAACCTTTCAAAAGTGTTTTTTTAATTTTTTCTTCGCACACAAACTTAGCAACACCACAAGCTGAGTCTAAATTAGAAAACACAGAAGGTAATCGCAATCAAGCGCGTTGTTTGCCAGGCTAACATGCCTAATCATGGACAACGCAGAGGGGGGTTCCACACTAAGCGATATGGCGCTATCGGTTCACGAGGAAGGGCGTTGCAGAGGAAATGGAAGCCATGAGCAAACCAGCATGGCGGCTTTGACTCGCAGACAGAGCGATTAAAGCGCCTCCACCATCTGGGTGACTCATCTGCTCCCTCTCATCGCTGCGTACCAGGTTCTTATAACCATCATCGTTACTATCCACGCTGCTGGATGCTCCCCTTTGGGCGCCACTTCTGATTTTTATCTTCAGAACATCACTGTCACCGCTGCATAAAAATAGCGCGCAATGAAAACAAACCCGGACGCCGCCGACAACAGAGAGTCTGGAGTGTCCTCGAGCTGAGATTGTGTGCATGTTGGGTTTTTTATTAAAGTATTGCGCTTGGTTTATTTTGACCTGTTTGTTTTGATATCAGCCAGATTTACTGCACATTAGTGCAGCCAAATTATGGAAGAGAAAATAATGACTAATTCTGAGCAGATGTACAAGTGTGCCCAGGAAAATAAAAAGGCTAATATATGCAAATCACTGCTCGGCTTTGTTTTTTGAATGCGAGAGCAGCTCGCTCCACATATTTTCCCTCAATGTGTTGCTGCTGGTTGTGTGATCGTCTCCTCTGGGCCCTGCTGAACAAAAAAATCTGCAGCCCACGAGTGAAATAGCCTGTAATTTTGTCTTAGAGCAGCGGGCCCGAGAATTCAGTTTGTCAACAACCAGGAGAGAGAAATGGCCGTCAGCACGCCGGGGAGACTCAGTGTATCCGCGGTGATAATCGCTCGGCCCGGTGAGACGCCCCGCCGCGCCGCTTCCTGGGAAACTCCCACTGTGGCGCTGAACAGCCGGCAGCTGCATCCGTCTGGAGGAGGAGAGGATGACCGGCCAGAGACGGGCTTAGTCAGCAGGCAGATAATACACAACACACACACACACTGAGAGTCATTATGATAGCATCATGTTCCAAAATGATCAGAACACATGAGGAAAAGCACTGATTTTGTGAATAAAGTTTTGCGCACGAATTTGGAGCTTCTACGCCCGCCCTAAAGCCCACAACAGCAAATGAATCCGGGCCAGTCACCCACTCTCTCTTCTTCCTCCTCTTTCCTGAGCCAATTACACGCCAGCCCCCAGATGATTGATGCATCATGTAGCCAATGTAGTTTATATCAGTTTTAAAGCCCTGAACTTGGAAATTATGCAAGTTTATGCAGTTTTATGCATTTTAAATAGGCTGTATTGCCACTTTTGCACTTGTTGACTATTTTATATGCACAAAATTAGTGTAAATGTGGAAATAAAGAACTTAAATGAGTTTAATGTTCCTCATTAGGTCATAAAATTGCTTTTTTTTCTCCATTTCATTAGAAAGCTAGTGTTTAGTGATCGTTTTCAGTGGTATTGTTATAGAATTTTAACTTGATTTGGACACATTGTGTGTTCCAGCCAACAGAAGCAGCTTCGGGTCACCTGCAGGCCAATTCCTGCATTAAAAAATTGGAGAATTCAGTTTATAACATTTCAAAATCACACCTGTACTCCAAAGGGTTCAACAGTAGCTTTGAGTTGACTTTGGGCTGGACTGAGATGACAACACTTCACAGACATTTCCAGGATGAAGATGAGGTTAAACTCCAGATGATCGTCGTTGTTGCTATAAGAAGTTAAGAGCCTGTAGCATCAGAATTTAATCTAATAATCTAAATGATTTGGAGATGACAACTCTTCAATGACGACGGTGATAAATATTCTTATCGTTATGTCTTTTACTTCTGTACAGAAAGTATTTTCAAAGTATTTCAGAACGCCGGCGACACTGTTAAAAATATCCCGAGTTGATTCTACGCTGGCAGAAAGAGTCTGAAAACTTCTGAACACAAAGCAACCGCTGCTCATAGTTTACCACTTATTCCTTTTGAATTTCTGGAGAGCTCTCATTATCCAGAACGTCGGCGGAACTTTTCTTAACAGCCTCGGTTCCGCTTTGTTGACAGAGGAGTAACTTCGGCCCGGACACGCTGAGCAAACAACATCAAGGCTGTTTGTGATAATGCGCCGCCGTCCGCTCAATTCCCTTAAATCATTTAAAAGTTACTCGTTGTTAATTGAGAGCTTCGGCATGAGAGGGGAGCGTCGTTTGTTCCCCCCCCCTCCCGTCCTCAGCGAACGTCTTCATGACTCAGATCCACGCTTACCTCGCCAGAGCCCGGTGCCAGCTCGTTATGCACATCCCTTGCACTCATTTGCGTGAAATCAGAAGATGAGAGGAATTAGTTCCTGTCTCTTTTTACCCTCCCCCACCCCTTCATCCTCCTCTCCATCTTTCCTGTAGTAGTGCAGATGTGGTGGGTCCTTTGAGGGCCCATCTGTTGTGCTGTCGTAGCTTTGGCCCAGCCGGCGTCTGACTGGGGGCCAGATGATTAGGCCGCCATCCAAGGAAATCCACCCAGGTAAGCCACGGCTCCATCGCCCTGACCGGCCCTATCAAGGAGAGACAGGAGACGGATGTTAGACGCAAACACATCATGCAAAGCCCCCCGAGTGGAGCTCAAACCAGAAGAGGTTTTTACACGGATATCTACAAGCTGATGACGTGAGAAACCCTCTGGAGGTGAAGCGTCTCAGGAGCGTCGGAGAACAATGAGTTTTTTCCTGCAAAGAAGATGTCTTAACACTGGTGAGGAGAGAAAACACGGGGAGGAAAACAAAGCCACCGCGGCCTGAGGGGACGCACGCTGCACTTTTTTGATCCGTGGCAGCGATCCGGGAACGACTTCTGAAGCTTCTCCAGAGCTGAGACTCCAGCCGGCAGAAAAAACAAACGAAATGAAAACCTAAAACGATATTAATGCCCTCGTTTACTGTGTTGCGCTGCTTTACTCTGACTTCCTTCCAGCTGTGACTAAACAGAAACATTAGTAACCAAAAAAACCCCATTATTCATCATCAGAAGTGCTAAATAGCCCGATGACAGCCGGTTTAGAATAATAAATGAAGGGGCTGCACGGAGGATTACCGAGCTCAAGTAACCTTGTTGTGTTGCGGGAGATGATTCTCTACGGGACTGCGGTCGGATTGGATCTGGAAGGACCTGATCTGTAATCGTCCGTCCATCCTGCAGGACGCGTCGCGGTTTTAATCTCTATATCTGCTAATTATCCTATTTTAAAAACTTTACTAGGAGGGCTGAACAAATCTTCAAGTCAGGGAAGATGGGATGAGAAAATCATGAAGCATTTAAACAGTTCTGGAGGAAGTATTTGTATTCTTTACTTCAGTAAACGTATTAGTACCACACTGTAAAACTACTCTGTTACAAGTCACTTCATTGAAACATTAATTTAAGTTATAATCAGGATATTGTATATAATATAAACTGTCCAAATGTAATAATAAAGTAATAGCTGCATTCACAGGCGTCTTGTTTTGTCAGACCAACAATTCAAACCCCAAAAACGTCACACAAAACAGAAATGTTCTTTATATTTTTGCTTGAAATTACCTTGAACTATAAATTAATGATCAAATCATTATGATAATGACCTCATCACATACCTGTGAACCTTGATATGTCACAAATAGAGAGGGTTTTGTAACCAATGAGGAGTTCTGGAGGTCAAGGACTGTGTTTCCTGTATACTGGATTTTACTTTTAATTCTCAGACAACAACGCAGAAAATCTGAGGCAGGAAATAATATTCAAACACCAGTAAAAAAGTAGAAACTCTGAAATCTGTTTAATGCGCTTTGCAAAACATTAAGCAGTAATTTTACTTAGAGGATCTGGAGAATATTTCAAAGTACTTATACAAGTGATGCTACATGATTATCATGACCCAATATATTTACGATAACGATCTTATCACGATGTCTAATGGAATTTTGGGAGAAGAAAAATGCTCAGAAGCTACAAGTTTACGGTGTGTTGTGTCTATTTTGGTAAAAACTCTAAAGAATATGAGTGCAGGGACAAAGAGAAACACGCTGTAACCATAACAGCAAAACAAAAAAGCTTACAAACAGAAAAAATACTCAGTTATGTTAAAAAAAAGTTAATCACACAATAGCAATATTTGTTTTTGTTTTAATATCGCATTTATTGTGACGATTGCGACACCTCTATATTGAAGTATTACATTAATCTTCTGATCATTTCCTAGTGAAACACTCAGTGGCTAAGTTGCATTGTGGGTAACGTACGTAGGCGCCATGTTTTGAAAAGCAGTCCGATCGTCTCTGTTAAAACTGTTGGACTCGTTAGACAGTTTGGAAACAAATGATCTGAATCGTTACAGCAGAACCAGAAAAAACACTTTTTTATTCCACATTTTTTTTTGAACCTGTTGCCTACATTACCCACAATGCAATTTGAGCCACAAAAGGCTTCATACCACTTCTACACGCTTTAATATCCGTTTATTTGTGTTTACTTTATTTCTTCTGCACAGAGAAGATGATATATAAAAAAGATTTTGGGTATAAAGACAATAAAGACTTTTATTCGTTCGTCTGTTTCGGCTCTCATGCCGGCTGGAGACGTTCCTGCTCTTTGCCTTCGTGTCTCCACCGTGTCAGACGAGCTCAGATGGCCGCCGTCCCAAACTCAGCGGTTCACAGGTGGCGCCCGATCCTCCTCCTCACGCTGCTCTCGACGTGCAGCAGCTTCAGTCTGAGGTCCTTCCAGATCACTGCGCTCCTCCGGGAGTCGTGGCGAGCGAGAGGCCGGCCTCCCCGCGGAGAAAACCTCAGTCCACTCGACAGTGCCCTCGATCCCATTTGGAGCTGGTGACCATCAGGGAGGGTCAGGATGACAACTGACTGCTAAAACACTGACTTGAGAGTACAGAAGCATCAGATACAAGAGACAAGAGATTAAAACACAGCGAGCTAACGGAACTAGTCGCCTACAACTGAGCTAAACGCACAGCAGGTCTGAGATTTTTAAACAATGAGCTGCAACAAGGAGTTGTGATATTTTGTTGATTTTGGAGGCGCCTGTGGCAGAAAGTTGGAGTGTTTTTACCATTAAAATGACAAAATATAATGTCGAAAATCCCCTCCTGCGTCTGACCGGCTCCTCTGCATCAGAAAAATTTAATAGAAAGAGCCAATCACACCCATATTCAACCTCAGCAGGACACATTTGCAGACTTACAGACGGTACATTGAAAAGAACAACTAGACACACGAGTGTTATCTTCTCCTGCGGTCTCTAAATAACCTACTGAGTGTCGTCTGGTATCGATATGTCATTGATTCGGCTTTCTTCTGTTGAACCTATGAATGGCTTTCTCATAAAGTGCTCACCGCCATGTTCTCCTCATCAATGTCTGGGAAATGTTCCCCCAAAAAAAGAGCCTCCCTGACAGAGGAGGTCAGATATAAAGACAGAGGTTTGCTTTTAAAAGAGTCTTTGATTTTGTCCAGTCTCGACTCAGACAGAGAGCAAATTTGATGGGGAATACTTATAGCGTTCGAGGACTGAAGAAGCTCCTGAATCGAGGATGTTTATACTTTTAATTCAAGACATTTTTGTAGGACGGATGGATGAAGTTCATAGGTTGTTTTCTGTTTGTGTGACCTGCTAATATTTTCAAAGATTAAACCACTTTTGGTTTGTCGTTTTCTTGGTGGCGTTGTGTTTGACATCCTAGCCGTTGAGGCTAACGTTAGCTAGCATACTTCTGTTGACAGAAACTTAAAATCTCTCAAGGATGAAGAAAACCTGTGTTGATTAGTCTCCTTGTTCATCCGGACTCATTTAACCTTCTGCTTTTGTTTTCAGCACTACTGCAAGTTCATGCGCCACGCTCACCTCCATTTTGTTTACGTCTGCTTCCCCACAAGATTAATTCAAATGGTTCAGATGGGGAAACAACAACAACAACAACCACCACTCAGCTAGCAGCCTACATGCCGAAAACAGCAAGTTAGCCTAAACCCTCCTGGTCGCTAACGGTACGAACGTGAACAAGCTAGCAGCTGTTGTTGGGATTTAGCCATTTCAAGTCTCGTTGTGCAGAACGAGCTCCCCTGACACCATATAGCACGATGATAACGGGAGCAGCCTGGCTTCATTTGTGCCAGAACAGGATCCAATCGGAGGACTACTCAGATCTGGCACACCTCCTTCAGCTCTGCTCATAAAATCTGTAAATACAATTTGTGGGATATTTAAATTGAATCTGTTCTGTTCGTCTTTTATAACAGCTATAAAACGCTCGCTATCCTCGTCTGGGCGCATTTTAAATCAGATTTTTAAAAAGGCGGACGGACAGACCGACCAGCTGATTTTGTTTCTTATCCTGCTCCTTCTTCATGGTTGTTAATAAAACTTTCTGCCCCGATTTCATTTCTTCCCGTCGCTGAAGTCATCCACACACTGACTCTCCTTTGCTTCCTCTCCTGTGCGTCCAATTTCCTGGACTTAAACGTCTCTACAGCCGAGGAATTGATCATTTTTGGACGTGACAGAGACATCAACGATAGTGTCATTCACAATGAAACCATCAGTCCTGTCGTCGTCTTCTATCAGTCTTTCACTGAGAGATTCATCTGCTGGTTTTGAACAGCCTCACACTGACAGACACAAACAGTCCGGACAGCGTTGTTAAAATCCGTTCTGACGTCACAGGAGCGACACAAACTTCTTCCTGCTCGTCATCTTTTATTCCCTCTGTGATTCGTCTTTGAGTGATTTTATGGTTTCATTAATTAATGATCAAAGTCTTATTTTATTTATTGCTCATCTATTTTTTTAGTCGACATGTCACTGTATGTTTTAGTATGTCTGCAAGGCCAGCTGCTCGTGGTGGGATTAATTAAGTTGTGTGAATCCACAGGTCATATATTATATATACACTGTTCTTCCTGTATATGTATTATCTATATTCACATGTACTCTTTACACTTAATTTTTTTAATTAAAAGTCAAGATTGACACCACTCTTCATACAGTCTGCATCACCAACAGTCATTATTTAAATCACAAATAATGAATTTTTCATGGTTTTATCCCAGACTCCCTTAGAAAAAGATGGATTTTAAGAGTTGCTCCATTATGAGGAGAAACTTCATCGACTTTGTGAAACGGCTATGGCAAATTCTGAGTCATTGTAGCGTTCTTGTAAATTCGGCATCAAGTACAGTACACTGTGATGTTTCTTTCTCATTTTGCATCGCTGTAAAAGCCTCTTACATCTTTGGAGAGAGAAGAAAGTGGTGAAAGTCGCCATACTCCCTTTCAAAAAGTGGGATTTTAAGAGTTGCTGCATCGTGAGGAGAAACTTCATTGACTTTGTGTAGCGGCTACAGCAAATTCTGAGTCACTGTAGCATTCTTGTAAATTCAGCATTAAGTATGGCACACTGTGATGTTTTAGTCATTTTGCATCACTGTACAAGCCTGTGACTTCTTTGGAGAGAGAAGAAATTGGTGAAGGTCGCTGTACTCCCTTTCAAAAAGTGGGATTTTAAGAGTGGCTGCATCGTGAGGAGAAACTTCATCGACTTTGTGAAACGGCTACAGCAAATTCTGAGTCATTGTAGCATTCTTGTAAATTCAGCATTAAGTCTGTTACGTCATTGGAGACAGAGGAAAGTGGTGAAAGTCGCCAGACTCCCTTTCAAAAAGTGGGATTTTAAGAGTTGCTGCATCATGAGGAGAAACTTCATCGACTTTGTGAAACGGCTACAGCAAATTCTGAGTCATTGTAGCGTTCTTGTAAATTCAGCATTAAGAAGAGCACATTGCAGTGTTTCTTTTAGAGGTAACAGGAGGTGTCTTCGGTGAAAAAACGGGTTCGCCGGCCCGTCTTCTTTACCTTACAGCTCTACAAACATCCCAGAATTGTTACAAACAACCGCTGCCAGTCGGAAGGTATAAACAGTCACGTTTTGATATTTTGTGAGACGCAGATTTTGTTCGAGCGCAGATTCAAAGCGGCGTGAATGCATTTTGTGTTAATACCCTGAAATACGATATTCTCCGTGCTCTTCCTTTAGACGAGGGTGCAGGCACAGATTACCCGTGAATCAGAGATTGCCACCTTCGTCATCGAGCACATATTCACCGTCAGATAATGCAACATAAACATCCCGGTTTACAGTGATTTCTGGAGCATTATATCCTCTCTTATCTGAATACCGAGGGGGTGGAATATGTTTTTGAGGCTTTTGTCTGAGCTCGCCGTGTGTGGAGATCGTTTTCCAGTATTCCCAGTGAATGCACCGTCTCTCCTCTGTGACCTGATTTGGCACAACCCCGGTCGATTAGGGCCCCGAACACAAAGGAGGTGAACGCTGCTGCTGCGGATGCTGCTGCTGCATGTGGAGGGGTCTTTTTGTTCAACCGGTGGGAGTTTGATTTGCCTCGGGGAAGAAAAAATGAAGCACTGCTCGAGGAACGCGGCCCTGTTTTCATTGCCCTTATTGCAAAGCATAATCTGCAAACAGAGCCGTGGGGGAATTGAGGAGGTCAGGCAGCCTGATCAATACACACATCTTCACACTAAACATGCTGAATATGTATGAGAGCGTTCTTCCATGCGCCGTCTATTTCCCCCTCGTTATTTTCCTCGTTGAATGACGCGTTTGATGCCGTGCCCTGGCACCGCTCCCGTTATCCTATCGTAAATGACTCGATTTGGAAGTGAGATACGTGCGCTGCAGCGAGCGGAGCTGAAAATCCGAACACCCACATCACCGCCACGTCCGTCTCCAGGAGCCGAGGCGTCTCGTATCGATTGAGGCTCCTGCGAGGAAACGACGTCACCGAGGCAGTCGGGTGGGATGTTTCCTCTCATTCACGAGACACTCCCCACGTTCACATCAAAGTTTATTTATAGAGAGGTGGATGAACAGTGTTTAAAAAGTGTCCACAGAGGTTTAACAGCGGCAGCCAGAGGCCAGATTAACCCTCCAGGAGGCAAACGTAAGACGTGGGTCCCCTCTGAGCCCCCTCGAACACACGACGATCCCCCCCGAGTCACAATGATTTACAGCCATTTATTTGTATTTCTTAAAAGCCAAAATCTTCACTGCGCTGTCTGAAGTGGGTGCACCGGCTCAACCGTGCGTCAACAGCGTAAATAACGTCCTTTCATATCAATCCTGTGAACGAATGTTGCACCACAACATTTGTTCTCAGTGCCACATTGAGTAAAATTGCACAGCAAAAGCTCAGAGAGGACAAATCGTATTGGTTATGTCACTTAATCCTGCTAAACTGAAGAGCTTTAATGCTCATAGGGAACATCTGACACCTGTGCAGTACATGAAATATACGTATAAACCTGGAGAGGCTTGCGAAAGACAATAAGAACAGTCGGTTCCGCTCTATAAAACTGTCAAATTCATGAACGACTCATCACCTCCAAAAACTGTAATCCTCAGTTTAAGGAAACACTGGCGCTCGTCGATCAAGGCCCCGCCGCACGCTCGTGTAATTATGAATTCACAGTGAAAACTCTTCGTCGGCTGCGTGCCTCCCCTGAGACGACTTCTCTCCTGGCATTTAAAAAAAACAATCAACCTGTGGGAAACGTTCAAAATATCACCGGATTTAAAAAGCCAAAACAGCCCGGAGCGGCGGCGGTGTGTGCAGCACAGCCCCTCGTTCTGCGTGTTGTCTTTGTCATTTTCATATCCTTTCGAGTGTGCCGCGGGCTTTTTAATAATTGAATTAATTATATTGACATTGTTGAGTATCCTCCTCTAATTGTAATAAGGGATGGCGGCGACGATAAGAGTGTCTGTCAGCCGCCGAGTCGCAGCCGCTCACCTAGAACCCATCTGCTCGCTCTCTCTCTCTCTCTCTGGACACACGGACGAGTCGAGCAGTGTCACATGAAGCCGAGTTAAAATTTAAAATACAATATGTGCATGTTTTTGTATGCAGCGCGTATACAAAAAACACATTATCCTATTTATTATTCCTATATTGAGTTGTTGTAGGAAGCTCCACCATCTGCTGCGTAACCTCACGCTGCGACGAGGAAGACAACGAACAAAAGAAAAAAAACAAAAAACGGTTGAGCAGTCTGTCTCTGCAAGATGACCTTCCAACTGTTCTCCAGTCTCATCACACGTCTCATGTCTATACAATACAGTTTATTTCAGTTTTTAAACTCGACAAAGAGAAAATAAAGAACGTAGGCTGCGATTTAAACAAGAACTTTTATCATCCACGAAGCAAAATGCAAGACGGGAGAGTTACAGCCGACAACTGATCCGTTAAATTCATCGTTTTGATATTTTGATTTGTTAAATGTGAATATTTTCTGCCTTCTTTCCTCCTCTGTGACAGTAAACTGAATATCAAGAGATTTGCGGACTTGGTTCTGACATTTTACGGACAAGTAATCAATAATCAACTGACTGACTATGAAAGTGATCATTAGTTGACGCTCCAGTCATCAAACTGCTTCTCTGGTGTCCAAGACTGAACGTCTGGTGTTTTTGAATCTGTGGGTAAAACATTTCAAGGTCAAATCATATATTTAATCCATGTTATTGATAACATTGAGCCAATAAATCCATCTTCCTCCTTTCTGTTGCATTCACGTTACTGCAGTGCTGCTATTCTGCCCAACAAGTGGTTGTTGTAGCTAACGTTGCTAACACTAGTTAGCTCCAGATGAACGCTCTGACACAGTTACACATTCACACTCAGTCCAACCACAGTCTGATCTGTTGGCTCTATATATCCTGCCGGTCCCGGGGTTTGAACCAACGACCCTCCGGTCACAAGCTTGACTTTTTCCTAGTGGTTTTTTGTAGGTTGGGGTCAGAAGTTCAAATAGTAAGCACCAAAAATAAAGTTTACAGAGTTCAGCAAAAGATAAAAATCAGTTTGTTACAAAGTTCAGTTTCTCAAATCCGTCCAGAGTTAACCCTCCTCCAAAACAAATCAATAAAGGATCTCTGAAAAAGAAAATAAACCCAACATAAATATCTGCTTTCAGATTTTTACATCCGTTTAAGACTCGAAGCACGAAATACAACAAATATATAAACATTTTACCAGAACCACGATCTTTCTGTAGCTTTTAATTTCAAAACATCTGTTGCGTAAACTGAACCACAGTTTGGACTCGGTGGAGTCTGAACTTCAAAACAAAAAGTTTCACGACTCGCGGGAACCTCTTCTATTGGACAGAGTTTTGATCACCCGTCATCCCCACCAGGTTGGAGATTTAGTCAGCAGGGGGTCGCGGAGAGCAATCCGATTAATCCCACCGCTCTGAACTTTGTTAAGTCTGATGGATTTATCTGCTCTGTTTGCAACAACTCCCAAACTTTGTCGGTCGGTTAACGTGTTAATCGTCTCCAGAATCTCCTCATCTATAAACCTCCTGCCATGAACAAGCCCTTATTAATCAAAATCACGCCGTTCACTCCAACACGTGGTCATAGCCGTGATTCATGAGAGCCAAATCCAAGTCCTTTAAAAAGTGAAAGTTAAAGTGGAATTCTTCGGATGAGAGTCACTTTTAAGAAGAAAGGGTTTTGAAGATGATTGTCAGGCCAGTTTCTACCAAAGCCCCTCAGAGCTGGGACAGGAAATGTGCTCTCACCTTTCAGGTGTCAAGTCTCACCTCCTTATACCCATAATACCTTGCATTCTGGGATTGTCTTATGTTCTTACAGGGCGAATGAAGACTTTCTGAGGTTTTGCGGTTGAAAATGAAAAGGTTCTTGAAAAAGGCCTTCGGGCTGATCAAAGGGCCACTTTGGGATCTGGGGGAGAATGAAAAAGGCCTTTTGTGCTACTAGTTACTACTTCTAGTGCTGCATTTGCAGAGAAATTATCAAATAAAAGGTTCCCTGAAGGGCACAAACAAGCATTTGAATAATAGCATAACAATGTCAGTGCATTTAACTACAAATTGTGTTTATTCGGTTGTGTTTTTTCTGCCATTCAGAGATGATTCATTTAAGCAAATGTAGCAAAATGTCCTTGAAGACCCCTGTGAGTGTTACATCATGTTACTGGATTATTATTCGTATTATTATTATTATTATTATTATTATCTGTTTCCTGTTGAAGCTTGTTAATGTGAAGCTGATCTTAATACTGTTGTTAAGTTAAAAATGTTGATGGGCAACATATTACTTGTTAATGTGTTCTTAAATGTATGAACATTTAATGCCTTATTTTAAATCACGATGTTTTAATGTTGTGTTTTCTTAAAAGCCCTTTAAGAGACGGATGTTGCAAATCGCATCTTCTATAAAGACTATCCTGTAAAACAAACCATGAATGAATAGAAAATACTAGTAAATAAAACAGTATGTAAGAGTAAGAGCAGAGTTTTTTAAATTGTAGATATACTTTTTAAGAATGTACAGATGTACAGAATTCAAAGGTAGCTCCAAAACGACAGGCTAGCTAGCCGTTAGCGAGTAGCTCTGTTAGCCGTGGAGCTAAGTGGACCTGTTAACTAACAGGAGGCTCCCAGTGAACACGGCTGGACACTGGACGGGGACTGAACACAGCTTCTAGAGACCGATCAGTTTGGAAGACAGGGGATAAAGTATGGAGGCGATTTACAGCAGCTGTGATCCAGACTATGACTCGGGGGACAGGAGAGGAATGAAGTGGACATTTTTTCTTTATTTTTCTGTTTAGTAAGAAAAAAAGTGCAAAAATATGTCCTCTATTGATGCAGCAAAACTCGCCACTTTTATATCAATCAGTTGAAACTACAGGGGTTATCATACTATCGCCTCTTTGTGGTACAACATGATTGTTAGCACAGTAACTTAAGTAGATATCACTGTACACAGATGTTGTTTAAACTGAAATTCTGGTCATATCTTACAAACTGCACAAAGAAAACATTGTGGCATGAACATAAAAACCAGCGCAGACTCACTGGTCGTCTGCTCTGAGTTGAGATTTCTCCACACGTTCTGATCCGGACGCCAAAGAATGAAGCTCGAAGTGATTTGTATAAAGTAAATGGGCCAGAACATGCTAAAAGGTTTTCGGTTTAACACGTCGCCTGCGCACCATAAACATTCCCACAGTTCACTTGAAAGACGATTTGCATTTTCAGATGTCTGGGGAGATTATTTTAGTGCAACGTTTACTCCGATGGACAATCTCTGTTCCGTAAAGGAATAGCACAGCTCTGAACATGCTGGGTGTGAATGCATGCTGACATTCATTTGTCTAAAAACAGACCTCATCCAGAGGTTAACGCCTCCGATGTTCAGCCACAGGGCAGCTGCTTGTTTGTGGGAGACAAAGTGTCAGAGTGCATCATGTCCAAGGTCCTGGGGAGAGGAGATACATCAGACACCCAACTGTAATGGGCTGTAATTAGAGAGCTGATTAGTAGAACTAATGACCCAATAAATGATCCCTCTCCCATATCTCAATGTCTTTGGAACGAGGCTGGAGTGGGAGATAGGGGACAAACGGCGTGGCTGGACGGCGACGAGCACGGGCCTCGCTCTCGTTAACCTAATTATCATCCTCGCAGGTGAGTAAGTGATGATGGAAGATGATGAGGCAGTCCGGAGGTGTTTTGCGAGATTCCAGGTGACAGCTGCGTGACTCCCGTTGTCATATTTAATGTTATATCTTTGCTCTCATGACGAAGACCCTCGCAGACAACAAACACATCTTTCTTTTTCGTCGAGTGAGGCTTTTTTTTATTTATTTATTTATTTTTTTTTGCCAGAGAGCTCCCCCTCTCTCTGTATTCATCAGAGAGAGCTGCAGGCCATGGGGTAATAGGTGGCTTGGGGCACATCAGATGGGGAATAACAGTGGTGATTATCTTCTCTACCTCCTTGAAGTAATAGATGAAAGCCTCGCCATCATGTAATAGGCTACTTAAGTCTGTCAAGGCGGGAGAAAATTTTTACCCTGTCCTTATTTGCCTGGATCCTCTCTCCCCTCTTTTGTGGTTAAATACGCTTTGTCTGCATGCCCCTGATGAATAGCACGGGGGTCTTTCCTCCTCCCTCTTCCCTGACATGATAATAAAAAACCACACAGGCGATGTGCTTTTAGTCCCCTTCAGGCTAAATCCCTGCAATCAAGAGTCATTTAAGATATGACACTTCCAGGCACTAAAGTGCAGTCTGGCTAGGCAGGAATAATCACACTGTTATCCATACTTTGACATCATTAATGAGGCAGAAGAGAGGGACGAACCCCGAGGTGAGGGGGAGTAGAAACGAGGCAGATAAATGGGCTTGTTTTTCCAGGAGGGGATCGTATAGCTGATGTTTTTGCATGATCATATCACTTAGCCCTCTGCGGCTGCCTCAGCGGGAGCCGTTGTTTGGTTGTTTTTGAAGCGACCCGGCTCGTTGTTGTTAGCGGCGAGCAATGACACCTTCGCTATCTTAGCAGCATTGATCTGGGAGAGCGAGTTATCTTGTTAAAAGCTCACCTCTAATGGCCGCCGATGGCTCAGAGTTTCGTCTTTAATTTTCATTGAGCACCATACACCTGTTTGGTAAACCCTACAGCACCTGCGTTATATCTTTGCATAATCCTTGCATAAAAATCCTTGAGATGTAGAAACGTCCTTTAATGTTCTTATGGGGGGGAGACAACCCGAACGTGTCGGAATCAACTTCACAGAGCAGATAAAACTATCTAAATGCAAATAAACAGCATAATCGTGTCACAATCGATTCAGAGTTTATCATGCCGCCGCTCCTGCAGGGCACATTGTTTTTAAATCAGAAATACTCCCTCGCTCGTATGATCAAAATCCTGCCCTTCCATCGCTGCTTGGTCAGACATTGCTTGTTATCCCTTTATCGTCTGGGGGCAAATTTTAAAACCCAAGGAAAAAAGGTTCCAACTCTCTAAATGTAGCTCTCTTCTCTTCTTAAATGCACATTTAAACTGACGTTCTGCAGCTCCTCTTGTTTTTTCTCTGTCTGAGCTCAACACTAAAAAACACATTTTTGGGCAGAGAAGGTGTTTTTTTGTTTTTTTCTGGCTGTGCTTCTCAACAGCCTCAGTAAAACTAACATAGTAAAATGTGATAGTGGGTTTAAGTTTGACACATATTAGATTGGGTGAGACATATTTGCCCCCATTTCAGTAACAGTTTCACTTTGAAACCAATAAAAACAGAGTAGAAGTGTTATTAGATTACTTACTGTGGGATGTGACAATAACAGGAATGTTTTTGTTCAAGGCTTTTTAGAACTTAGTCTATTATGTCTGTGTTTTATGACTCGTGATGACAGATTAACTATTTATTTAACATGATAACACTTCACTTGGTTTGCTCACTTTTATTAACTGCTCCATTATCAGATTCTAGGACTCTGGGAACATAGTATGCTGGTTTCTTAGCACCCTATATACATAACTTGTTAACTTAAGACCCTGGGAACAGACAACCCTGGTTTCTCTGGACCCTGGTTACGTAGGACCATGCCATCATAAGACCTTGGGAAAATAGGACCATTGTCACTTAAGATCTTGTGAGGTTGGGTACCAAGGCACATAGGACCCTGGTTACTTAGGACCATACAAACAGAAGACAAGTACCCTGGTTTCTCCAAACCATCGGAACATAGGGCCATGCAAACATAGGACCCTGTGAACCTTTGACCCTGGTTACTTAGGACCCTGCCAACATAGGACCTTGGTAAAATAGGACCATTGTAACTTAGGATCTTGAGAAGATAGGTACCGAGGATAATAGGACATTTGTTACTTAGGATCCTGGGAAGATAGGAGGCTGGGAACTTAGGACCATGGTTTCTCTGGACCGTGGTTACTTAGGACCATGCAAACATAGGACCTTAGTAAAATAGGACCATTGCAACTTAGGATCTTGCGAAGATAGGTACGTAGGCACATGGGGCCCTGGTTACTTAGGACCATGCGAACATGGTACCCTGGTTTCTCCAAACCATGGGAACATAGGACCTTGAGAAGATATGTACCTAGGAAAATAGAACATTTGTTACTTAGGACCCTGGTTACTTAAGACCATATGGACAGAGTACCCTGGTTTCTCTGGACCCTGGGAACACAAGACCATGCAAACATAGGACCCTTGGAACATAGGACCTTAAGAAGATGGGTACTAAGGAACATGGAGCCCTGGTTACTTAGGACCCTGGGGAGCCTGGTAACTTCAGAACCTGGGAACATAGGACCTGGAGAACTTGGATCCTTGAACATTGGTTCCTGGGAACATAATTCCATTTAACCATTGGACCCTGTGAGCATAGGAACAAGGTAACGTAGGACCATGGGGGACATAATACCCAGGTCTTCAAGGACCCTGGGAACTTAGGATCATAAGAACATACAGAAGGATGCTGGGAACATAGGATCCAAGGACTTTGGATATAAATATGCTCCATCTGGAACTGTGTAACATTGAGAGCCACCCAGAAATACATAATCAGTCTGACACAATCGAAACAAAGCCACAGTATAAGATAATAATCCAGGTCAGGCCTCAACAGAAGTTATTGTGTTGGCTTCAGGTCCAGTGTTCATCTGTTTTGAAGGGTATTATTCAGAGATTTCAGCTAATGTGCGTAATGTGTCACTGCTACATTGATGTCAAACAAAAGCTACAGCCCTTTTTCTGGCTATTTACCCGAAATTTTGCAGTCCTGCAGCAGTAAAAACAATGTATCCTGCTGTCTTCTTTCAGGATCAGGTCAGATACTCAGATGCATCCTCTGATCCGGTCTTGTAACTCATCTAATGACAATTTTTTTCCAGTGTGGTGTTGGCTTTATATAGCTCAGCTGGTGCTCATTTGATAAACAATATGCACAGAATATTTATTTATTTATTCTCCGAGGGGAGGAAAGGTTTAAAAAAAAAAACAAAAAAAAAAAAACACATTTGAGCGCTGCACATTCAGACAGCAGGAAGAGAAAATATAAAAGGGGGAACAGAACCTGAAACCGGAGAGAAACTAATGTAACTGGCGGCGTGTTTTGTTTTTGTGCGCAGAGAGCTTTCCCTCACAATGGCCACCCGCATGTGACCGAGGGAGCTCATCAGCAGAAAGTGAAAGCATTAATTACCTGAATAAAGGCAGCTGGCATGGCAACTTCTTAAAAATTCACCCCTCTTTCAACCGACATGTGAGAGAAGAGATTTTTAAAGCTTGCAGAGGAGGGAGCAATTTTATGTAGCCTATAAAAACCATTATTCTCTACATAGTTGACAGCATTGCAAGATCATATGATTGAAAGGAGGTAATGGTGCCTCTTTCAACAATAACAGTTCCCAGTTTATTTCGACTAAATTACCTTTTAGCAACGCAACGCAGAAAATTTCCCTTGTTGCACTGCCGAGGGGCAATTTCAGTAGTTGCGCATCATATTCATGCATCCTGACTTCATCTCGTGTTCATAAGGGTTTATGATTGCTGCTGCTTGCTTCCTCCTGGTTATGACTTCCAGTTAAATTGGTTTTGCAGTGTTGCATAAAGTTTGTTTTCCAAAAAACGACTATCAAAGCTTTCATCCCATAATGATGAAGAAATAAAATAAGTGTTATCTTCCCTTAATCCAGGATTTTATCAATGGAGTCTGGTTGGAAAAGTACTGTTAGTAGTAACCGTTTGTCATTGCTTCACACGTTGGACCAATTAGCAAAAGCTCGTCACGTTCTCCAAATTAGAACAAAGGGAACGATAGTGACAACCTCCCACTACAATTCCCAAATCGTGCTGCGTGTTGCTGTGTGAAACAAAAGGCTGATCCTGGAGCTGCCACGCTGCTCCGGTCCCACTGGGTTGTGTAACCAATCATTACACGGCCTGTGTTTCAACAGGCACCTGTAGACAGATCACGCTGCTGCAGGTATACGAGCTGCAGCAGGGAAAAAAGTCAGAGGCTTGTAGAGGAGACAAATCTCAGAGAACGTTGCTGCTGTTACTGCTGCTGCTGCTGACTTCATGGTAAAGATTTGAATTATGCACCAATGTCTTAAAGGCGCATTCCAGTAAGACAGCAACTTCTATTTTCTAATGTTTTGGTGTGTAAATTCCTGGTTTCACATGTGTATTCCCGTCATTTTCACATGAGTATACCTGTAGTTTTTACAGATGTATTCCCGCCATTTTCACATGAGTATACCTGTAGTTTTTACAGATGTATTCCCACCATTTTCACATGTGTATACCTGTAGTTTTTACAGATGTATTCCCACCATTTTCACATGAGTATACCTGTAGTTTTTACAGATGTATTCCCACCATTTTCACATGAGTATACCTGTAGTTTTTACAGATGTATTCCCACCATTTTCACATGTGTATACCTGTAGTTTTTACAGATGTATTCCCACCATTTAAACATGCGTATACCTGTAGTTTTTACAGATGTATTCCCGCCATTTTACAGATGCATTCCTGCCATTTTCACAGGTACAATGCCATAGTTTTCGTGGTAATCTTGTCATTTCCACATGTGTAATCCCGTGGTTTTCATTTGTGTAATTCTTTTGTTTTTTGTGTAATCCAGACATTTCCATGTATAATCCCATCGTTATCGCGTGTATTCCTGCCATTTGTACATGTGTAATCCCGTCCCATTTGTTATTCTTTCATTTTCACACGTGTTTTCCAATAATTTTCAAACTGATAACCCCATCATGTGTAATGCAATTATCCAATCGAGTGTACCGCCATTGTTTTCCCATGTTTCCCCATAATTTTCCCATTTATAATCCCATCGTGTGAAACACACATCTTTCACTACCTCTAAAGTTCCCAATGAAATGTTATTTGGGGATAAACTGAGGGTTTGTAGAGGAGCTTGGGTCTCAAGTTAAGGCACACAAAAGAAGCCTGCAGGAGCCAGTTTATAACCACAAATAAACCACGACTCTGATGGAGGTAACCGAGTTGAACGGGGACTTCTGATAGGCAAAGAAAGTTGGATTGCAAACAATTTCCCTCAACTCGAAAGAACAAGGACAGCAAATGATTCTCAATAGGATCGTCTAAACAGATCAGAGTTTTTGGCTGACAATAAGGACAGAATCAGACTGATGTGGGTACCATTCCTTCCTCTCTTAGGCCTTCAGAGAAAGGCATCGCTACACCCTGATTGGCTGGGAGGGGAACGCCTCGAGCTGCTTTCACTCATTAATTAGCAGCCAGTCTCCACAACCTGCACACAGGTGATCTGAATCCACCGCAATCAATCCAGAGGGACCTTAAAACTCAGCTAAAAACAAAAAACTGTAACTTGACAAACTGGGGCTAGTTTAAGGCGAGGCGAGATTTAAATGCTTCTTAAACAATTCCACCTTTAAACACTTTAATTCTGCACGCTGCTGAATTATCTCCCAGATTATTTCACGGGTCTGTGTCTCCGAGAGCAACCGACAGCAAACCTATTAGCCATCTCCTTCAGAGCTCATTAATCATCGGGGATGGGAAGAGATGTTCATTAAACGAGCATACAGGACGCTGCTTTTATAAAAGACCGCTTGTCATTTATCCCTTTCATGTGGAAGATATGCCGTAATCAACAGGCACTGGAGTGAAAAAAAACAGAAGCCTGCTCGCCAACGCTGAGAGCATAAATCAGCCCGACGTACTATCACGAGGCGACAGGGCTCATATTAAAGCCTTGTTAGCGTCTATGGCCGAGCCCATTAAGATACATTATTATATAGGTGCAATTAGGAGGCATTAAATTCACCTCAAAGTGTTAGAGATCACACACACACACACAACACCTTATGTAAGATCAGAGAAAAGGTGTTGATTCTGCTGCTGCACAGGAGATAAATAATGATGTTAGGTTAGCAGATATCAATAAAGCTGTTGAGGCTGCGAGGATGAAATGTAACAGAAGGAGCAGTGGAGCGTGGACACGGTGGGTAACCGGTGAGCAGGGGGGCAGGTGACTGCAGCGAAGGTGACGATGACGACGGGTGAGTTAAAAACAGATTACTGTGGCGGCCCGCTGAGGATACAGACGAGATATATGGCTTCGAGGAGGGAGAGAAGGGGAGAAAAGCTGCAAAAATATCAAGTTTAATACGATAAATTCTCAAATAAAGGCTGATATTTAACTAAAGGTGCATCTCACAGGTGAAACTGAAGGCTGGGTGGAAGACGATGGAGGGTTGGGCGTGATGTCACAGCTCACAAGGTAAATTAAGTGATGTATATTTTCCACGACGCTACTTTCATCAGTCACACACTCACCAATCTGAAATCAGGAAAATGCTAATCTCACACTCCACTTGGCCTCCACTTCATTCGTCTTGTTTGGTTGAGCTACTTAATTAAACCAAACGAGTCCCGGAGATGTTTAGCATTAAAAGGTTAAGTGAACAATTGAAAATTAGGCCGCGTTTGTCAAAAAAACACGTCATTCAGTCTACATTAGCCCCTTTTGTACTTGTATTAATATTAAACTGGAGGATATCGTCCATAAATGATTAAAACGTTTGTAAAACTGGGTGAATTTAAAATAGCTGCAGTAAGTGAAAGCCTCCGTCTTTATTCAGGGTATTCACGGTGACTTCTCACTCGCGACATTCTCAGAAAACGCAGTCAAACATCTCCAGTGTCACAAGAAGTCTTGACTGAATGAAACAAGGGGTGAATCTTTTACCAGTAAAGTTCCTCCGCAGACTCTCCGGCTGCACTACGAAACAACCGACAGTCAAATGAGCATTCAGTCGGCGGAGGTTCAAAGTCTGACTTCGGCCCTCGAGTGAGTTGGAGGCACAAATCAGGCTTTCAGTGGCAGCCTGTGTCCTCCCAATTCCAGTAATCAAAGCTCTGTGAATTACAAAAGGCTCGGGAGATAAACTGTTTCGAAACCTCGCCACGGATCAAATGGGCAATCTCGATTCAAGCCAGCTACAAAATTAGCCAGCCGGTTTGCACTTTGTTTTCTTTTCTTTGTTCCCCTCTTTTTTTTTTCCTCCTTCCAGGGAGAATCCCAATTCAATTTCACCCCACGTGTGTGTGTGTGTGCTCGGAGGTTGTTTTTTTTTTGCTCAGACAGTGTGATCAATTGATAATAAGAATATGGGACGAGCAGGGCAGAAGTTTCATTAATTTAATTCCTTTACAGCAGCCCCTCCAGCGAGGAGTCACATGAATTTATTTGTGGCCAGATGAGAGGATTAGGGTATTGATCACAAACATGATTAAATGTAACCAGGCTTATAATGAGAGCTTCTGGGAATAAAAAAAAGAGGAAGATGAATGTGAAACATGCTCTGTGACGTCACGTGAGTCTGTCGGGCTGCTTCTGAGAATGTAATTGTCGGGGCTTTTGTTTCCCCATGATGCCTTTGTTCTTCACTTTCTCTCTTTTATTGCCGTATGAGGCCAATAAACACAGAAACGTGGCGCTAACATACAGTCGACTACGCTAACGATAACAAAGCTGCAGTAGATATTTCATTTTCTCAGGATGAACTTTGTTTTAATGTTCACTGTTACTGAAGACGCTCCCTTCAGGCTTATCGGTGCAATTTAAACAAAAAGAAAAAAATGGTTTAAAGTACTGGTGAGCTGCATTATTCCCTTCTGTTGCTTCCAAATCTGATCAATGGTGTGATGAACAGCGAGAGAGAAAACAACCCGGCGGACTGAGACCAGTTTCCCCTCTCGTTGATGTCTGGAATGAAAAAGTTAACGCAGGCCAACGATTGCATCAGAGAAAATACACTTCTGCTGCACTTATATTGGCTTGTAACTGGATATTAGCATCCTGGTTAGCTTAAGGTCAACATGTTTCAGTGCTGCGCGTCGTTCTGAAAGCAGAAGATTCAGAAAAATTCAGCCATTATCTCCGCGTCCTCCGTGCTGATGGACCTTAATACCTAAAACAAACAAACAAACAATCAATATCCATTTAAAACAGCTCCATATGGACGATCGTCGGGCAGGATGCGAGATAATCCTGTTATTTTAGCCGCAATAAGATTTTCAGCTGTAAAAAGAGGGTGGGAATAAAAACTTTCAAATCAATTTCGGATCTCTGGGCTTCCAGATGTTTGGTTGTTTCATAGTCCACAAAACATTTCTGGATCTTCGCAGCGAAAAACGTGTTGCAGCATTCTCCTAAACAACTAAAGTAGCCTGGGACTTGATTTAAAACATGAAAAACAACCAAAGAAAACATAAATAGAGCTCATCCCTGAGTCCTAGGAACTCCCAAGATCCTTTAATGATCCGTGATCCTAAAATACAGAAGTGCAAAAAGAAGGAAGGAACAAAACAAACAAATAAAAAGTAAAGAGAGAGAGAAAATGAATACCAAAGAACAAACCAGAGGCTTGGAGGAGACATGGGACTGACATGTGGAAACATAACCAATAAAGAGGGAACAACAGGCTTAATACAAACTGAACTAACGAGGGGAACGAGGTGCAGCTGGAGAGACAGGAGAGAAACTGGGAACACTGGTGAGAAGGAAGAAGAGAACGTAAAAGAAAAAATGGACACAAGAGGATGAAACTACAAAATAAAACACGACATCAACAAACCAAAGAACCCAAATGTGATAATGTTCATCATTTCTCCTTTTAGCATGTTAGCATGCTAACAAGTGTGACATATCTGTGTTTGTTCAGGTATTTAGTCAGGAAACAAACTTTTTGGACAAATGTAATGTTTCAGCAAATGAAAAGGAAGTATTTGTAGATTTTACATTTCTCCATTCAAGCTGCTCAACTTCCTGGTTCAGGGGATTCACCCAAAATTAGGATTCCTCCTCTGGGGACCTTGAATTTAATGGAAAAACATCTGATATTTTAGTCTGGACTAAAAACCAACGGTCTGACATCACAACAGAGCTGTAACATGGCAAAAAAATCTCAAGTAATCTCCACGTTTAGCTGCTGCAGCGAAGCCTCCAATCCTGCGCCGAGACATCCTCAGGCAGATCACTTGTTTTGTGCTTTGGATCCCAAAAGACTCCAATAATAATGTGGATTCACTCTTAAACAGCACAATGTTTTTAACTACGCCAGTATTTGTCATGTTTGTGCAAAAACACAACAACTAATCTGTTCGCTGTAGAGCCCCTCGAGCCTGCTGGTGAGTCAATCTAACCTCCCGACCGTGTTTTTAGGGATAAAATGCTCTCACGCGGAAAAAGTTAAGATTCACCTTCAGGCTAAATGAAGAAACAGCAGGGAGACGCTGGAGGTCTGAGGTGGGAGCTGTTGAGCTGTTTCTTCCTCTCTCTCTCTACCTTGGTGAGCCGTAAGACCACATTTTAAGAAATCCCAAATCAAAATGACCTGTAGCTCGTTCTCAGTGGCCTTGACCGGTCGGTATGACACCGGCTGTATGGACCCACTCATAAATCTTTAGCTGTTGGATCCTCATGTTGATACCGAGCTAAAAGAAGTGAACTAAAACAGCAACTTTCCCCTGTTTTGCACTCGGCATGAATGTTAAGTGAAGCAAATCCGTTTGAAGTCTGCAGCTGTGACAAAATAATGATATTTACAGTTCGACTGTTCACCTGTGTTTACCTTTAATGGGTAAATTGAGACTCCGGCACGCAGACGCTCTCACAATCAAACTGACAGCAGAGGTATGAACGCTGCAGGTGAGCGCCGTATTGGTTTTTATTTTAAATGAGCGTCTTTTTTCACTTGATGTGCCGTGAGTAACGATATTTATCTTCTGTAGACGAGATGTTTGATGCACCTGCGAATGTGGATTCATACGTCACACATACTTTAAGTTATAATCAACTAAATCAGCAACTTAAAGAAACATCTTTACCTATAAGTTTCTGTGTATGAGGACCTGAAACTGCAAAATTAAATGACTCAGCTACTCAATAAATAACTGAATGATGTTGTTAAGTGCACCAAAAAATTATATTAAATATAAATGTAGGCATTAATTAATTTATCAAACGTGATGTCAATTGATATCAGTTTTAATTTGCTTCTGTATTTATTAACCTTTTGGAGTAATTCCCTCTTTTTTTTCAAATTAGCTTTTTCCATTTAATTCTCCATTTAAACTGTTAATTTATTCATGTTTAAAGTAATTAATTGATTTGTTATTCATGTCTGTGAAGAGATTGTCTCAGACGGACACTGGTGTGGGAGCATTAATGGATCCAATGTGCACAAATATATGAAGAAAATAAGTTAATAAATACGTCTGGTGGAAATTCTACATAAATTAAAGGAAATAAAATGAATAAATTAATGAATAAAATGGAAAGTAAATAAATAGAACAACAAAAATACCAATTTATGTCAAATTTTCAGTGTTAATATTCGCCTTCTTTTACTTTTCACGGTTATATTGATGTATTTATTGACTCATTTGCTTATTTATTGATTTATTTGTTGATATTGGCAGCTCTGGTCCTCCATAGAAGAGCCCTTGTAGCTTTAAAAAGCCAGATAAAAAAAACAAAATGTGACATTTACCTCCCAGAGAACAGCTGCCAAAGTTGTAGGTATTTGTAATCATGTGAGACCGTCTCTATCTTATGAAGTTAAATACTCATATTTCTACTCAAGTACCTTTCCTGGCCACCCTCCAGGATACTTGAAGGTCGTGAAGTTATTTTCATATTTCCACGGAGAGTCTGAAAAAAGCAGTTTTAGTGGCGTTATTAATATTCCTCTGAGACGCTTCAGCCTGAGCATTAAATCTAAAGTCCCTGAGACAAAAATAGAGCAACGGCGAATGAATCTTTCAAATACTCGCTCAAATTCATCCTCGTGTTTCTGTGTTATTACTATTAGCGGTAACACTTAATTTTTTTGCAATTATCAGCCGAGCACTTTATGATACTCATTCAGGCAATCGTCAAGCCTCCAACCGTTCTGTCTTTCAATAACACAAAAATGAAGAACACACATAATTTGTTTTAAGTCCGCTGAAATTACTCTCACTTAGCGAAATGACTTTGTCACCCAATTTCACCCCACTGGGAAAATAGCCAGAGAACAACACTGAGGGGGGAATTAGTGGATGAAAAGGCATTAAAAGAAAGACAGTTGTCATTTTCTGACAAATGTCACAATGAATAAATTTGTCTCGGGACGACGGCGGACTTCAGAAGACCAGATGTACCGAAGGACAAAATGTCTGAGAGTCCAAAATATATACAATTTAATCACTTACAGCTTCTTCTTTTTTTTTACTTCAGAGCGTCCGAGCACTCAATTCAAACTGTCACGTCAGAAACCAGGTTACTCTGCTTTCCATAAAATTGCATTGAATTGCCCTGAAAATCACAGCCTATCTGGTATCAAGCACAGTTTGTCTTGCAGGAAAATGAGACTCAATCTTTGCATCAAAACTATATTCTCACTGTCAGAGCTGCAGGGCGCGGCGACAGGATGCAACATGCTCTCGGATGCTCACGGTAACCAGTTTGGTATTGATTTCAGCGTCGCATCACACTGCAACACAGAAAATATGCTTTTAAACTGACATGTGATTAACAAAGTGTACAGAAGCATGAGCTCTTAACTGAGTTAGCGGTGGAGTCGTGCTCAATTGAGTTCTGGAAGGAAGTTCAGGAAAGGATGCCGTCGCTTCAGGGCTGCCTGACATCATACATGAGATCATGTTCGTATCCTACAGTTGCTCACACAAGACACACCATCAGCGTATAGACATGATGTATTCTCGCTGTGTGGCTCAGTGGACGGCAGGATGTTTGTTGGTTGGTTCACC
Source organism: Sparus aurata (assembly GCF_900880675.1). NCBI lineage: Eukaryota > Metazoa > Chordata > Actinopteri > Spariformes > Sparidae > Sparus > Sparus aurata. The sequence goes on from NC_044205.1 coordinate 26,391,704, forward strand.
ACTTTGTTCCAAACTGAACACCTCAACAACTACTGGATGGATTGTCAGTAAAGTTTGTACAAACGTTCACCTCCCAAAAGGATCAATCCCAAGAGACCTGCTCTGATGTTGCCTCCTTTTCTGTTTAGTTTTAATCTGACAAAAGACAAGTTTCTTTTCTTTAATGTACCGTCAAGAGGTAAATGTTGATTGCATTACATCACCAAGATGGCGGTTAGAATGGTTCCCAATAAACCTGACTTATCTCTGCCACCGGACGTGTAAGGTCCTGGGAAAGTGAAGGCTGAGGAGCTGGCCTGATTACTTATCATCCACTTACAATACACTACTGAATTCTCTCACAGCTGAACAACCATTCACACCTGGGCTCACCTTTAGCAACCTACAAGAAGGTCGGCTGGACCAACGACCCACAAGTGGCCTTAACGACTCTGAAACTCAGAGCTCACACATGTTTGTAACGACTCTGTAAGGACACTCCCACACAGAGTTTAAAAGCCTGCAACTCCAATTAGTTAGTGAAGCGTCTGCAAGAAACCCAAACGAGTCCAGTTGCCAACGATACAGCACTTAGATCTTCCCTGACCTGGATGACTGGTGATCCAGTCAGGCTGGCAGCCTGGCACCATCTCTATCTGCTTCCACATCTCTATTATAGACTACATTAATTGATAACCCTTGTCTTGTCCTGTGTTGTTGGTAGTTGCTACTCTGCCAAAAGTTGAAGCAATCCGGGAGGTTTTTGCACAAAAAATACCACCACTTGGAAACCAACCCAACCTGAATGACCTCTAAGTTTACTGCTGTAGTTCCCCAATTATGTCAATTCTTTAAGCGTCCCTCTAGTTGTGTTATGGAGCGTTGACAAACACCTATTCATATTTAGTGAATTATCTCCTCAATCAGAAATTCATGAAACAAATGAAAACGAACAGCCTTATGCGAGCGCTGGACTCTTTGAGAGCTCGAACAAGAAAGTAGAGAGTAAAACTGTCCAGATCTTCTTAAGTACTTTCCAACAGTGCGGTGACACCGTGTGACCCTCTCAACTCCAATTACATGCAGAGCCCCTCTCTGACAATCACACCCAGCTCACCTAAGATGCTCTGCTTCATTTTCATTGGTTATGCAAGAGGCGTTCGTCCCAAGAGAGCCTCCACCATCTTTGTTAATTACCCCTTGTCTTGCTTTTACATTCGAGACGGCTCCCTTCTCCTCAAGCCAAGACGAGGAGGGAAAAGTGCGCACCTTGAAGTGGGCAATTATTCTTCACATTGTTCAGGTTTCAACTCAGGGAGAAAAAGAGGGAACTTGTACTAACTACAGTTCGGTTGTTTGTTTTAACTCTGTTGGTTTTTGGACTCAGATGAACACTAAGGGGTTGGTTAGAAAACCCTGTTCAACTGTTTATTTCATGAAAACAGACATTAAGTAAGCCCCCACCACCAGTCGGTATTGATTAAATGATTTTCATGTCAAAAGATGACTTGACGTCGATGTTTAAACCGAGATACACTTGGTTAAAGGATTGCAAGACATCTAAGTCATGTACAGTCAAGGTCACATTTCAGTGCAAACCCGAAGTTTGCTTTGCTGCCCATCATGTTTGATGGTTGCATGCGTTTTCTGCAGCAACAAGTAAAACTCTTCGGGGCGACCATTTTGACCCCTGTTGTAGGTCTTCTATTGGATTTAACTTGTACGAATACTCACTTTTCCTTGTAAATGCAGTGCTCTTACAAATTAAAAAACCATTCTGCCGTTTGAAGTTGTGTGGCTGTGAGGACAACACCGAGAAAATGTTGCGAGGCTCAGTGAAACTTGACACAGCCTTCATCATGTAATACTCACAGAGTTCACCTCCCTTGACCTTAAAGACTTGTCCTTTGAGACTGATAAGAGGTAAACATTGGTAGGATCGATACTCTGACTGATGTCTGCATGATACATATTAAGCTAGCAGCCCTCTGAGCGTACCTAAGAGCCGTCTTTACACTTGTTTGGTTTTGTTTTTAAGATTTGATGTGTGCAATTTTTGGTTCAAAATATTAAATAAAATAGCCGAGAGTTTGACGAAACAACTGTTTTGATGTTATGTCAATGTACTGTGTTGTAGAGGTTCCTACTGAAGTTAGCATGCTAACCAGCTAGCCCTGTCACATTGTTTTGTACAGTTTTGAACCAGTCATATGGCGTCAGGTGTGCCATCAGTCCATTGACATCAAGGTGGTGTTCCAACCAGGTTTAGCTCCTGGAGCCCTGAGGTTGAGTCCTGGTCAAAGCCCTTTAGTCTGGTCTGTCTTTCTTGGGTGTTTACTGGGGGCTGCTCACCTAGCTCCAGTTCTGACGCCCATTCTGGTGCTGATCCCAGCTAGCAATCCCTACTGGATTACACCCCGTCCTGGGCCTGAAAACCTCCTCGACCTGGTAGTCCAAAGCTCTTGTGCTTGAGGTATAAACACAGCCATCCTACTGGTGCTCCAAGCTCCCAATCCAGGATGAGTTGAATCACAGGGCGGCTACCTGAGCTAACTAGCAAACGGCAGTTACACTAAGTAGCAGTTAGCAGTTCCTTAAGTGACAAGCAAAGCTACATATCCATCATGAAACCCTGCAGTAATCAAAGAATCCTGGCTTGCAGAAACTCTATAATTTTTCTAAGCTTATTATTTGTGGTCCAAAACATTAAATTCCTCACCCTCAGTGTCTCATATCTCTGTTTTCCAAAGCTACAGTCATATTTCCTGGGACCATCTAGGCTTTCGTTCTTCAGAAATGTGTATGGTTTAAAAGTTGAAAATGCCAACAAGTCTTGGAGGTAAAAGGAAAAAAGTAGAAATAGTTTTTTGTGTTTTTCCAAAACTCTGCAATACTTCGAATTATCACACTTCAGGCATCATCATCTTCTCGCACAGATTCTAACTCTACCCACATATTTCTACCATAATGTGTACCGCCTGAGCTGGTTGACCTTTCCAGTGCATTTGGCTTTTATAAACCTCTAATTAAGACTCCCAAAATGAGCTGACACCTCACCAGTGAGTGCGCCCCGAAACACAAAGAGTCGGGTCTTTGTTGAAACACTCTCGGCAGTCGTCATATGAGGCAAATGTCAGCTGGAAACAGAAAAAGCAGTAATTAATCTGAGGAACAAAAGCAGAGAGAAGAAATCAGCAAAGACTTTCCTGGTTGTTGTTGATGTTGTTGTTGTTTTTTTGCTCTTGTCACATTTTAGAATAAAGTCCAGAAGACCTTTTTAAAATATGCACAATAGACCACGTTCACACAGCAACCATCTGTATCAACATAGGTAATCTAAGAAATTCTCATCATTTCAGTGCCTCCTGATTGATTAGCAACTGAAAGGACAATGTGTAGTTTAATCCAGAGGGACATCAGATCATATTTGAAGGTAAAACAACAGGTTTAATTTGATTTATCATTAGGAAAATGTTTAAGGTAGCTTCGAATATCTTTACTTATGTTAAATTTCAAGTAATTAACTCATTGAAAGTACCAAAAAAATCGATGGTACACATGGCAACAGATGATAGAAAATAGACCTTATTCACAGGCGACCTTTTCCTCCGTCACACCTCAGGGTTGGGAGCTCGAACACTAAGTTATGTGATGCTGCTGATTTCCAGGTTGCAAGTTGTATAAATGTCACTTCACAGCCTCCCAATTGAGCACCAGCTGAAAAAAATGAGGGTAAGTGAAAATTTTGGGCCACAATTTAAGGTAAAACAACGTATTTGATTCCCGTTAGCGTTTATCCACTTTCTAGCTAACTTTACTGTTTGTTTTACATTTTTCTAAACCTGGAACGGAAACACGCTGAATGTCATCAGACAACACTTTAGCTAAGAGGTTGTTGAATGTTAACGTTAGCTAACGGGAATCAAATATTCTGTTTCACCTTGAAATATTTCCCAGTGTCCCTCCAGATATTTACTATACATTGTCTTTCTCAGCTGCTGATCAATCTGGAGGCTGTGAAATGATAACAATTTGTCGGATTAACTACATTATTCGACTTGCAACCTGGAACTTAGCAGCAATATTATCCATCGTCAGTGTCATGTGTACCTGCCTCTTTTTTTGGTACGTTCAATAAGTTCATTGCTTGAAACTGAAAGAAAAAAGTTTGAAAACAAAAAAAATAAATAACTGTTTCACTTGCAGAACACATATGACCTGTGATGATACCTTGAACATTTCCCTTTCTGCCTCTGGCGAATAAAGACATTTTGATTTTACGGTGAAAAGAAGAGTTGATTTTTCCTTCATGTTCCCAAACTATTCCTTTGAACTGAACCTGTGTGTACATGTGCACGCTGGTATTTTTAGGTTGCATGTGCTCAATCAGCCCCTGTTGTTTGCAACATAATGGTTTTATTATGAAAATGCACTTTCATCTCTGTTAAGATAAGTAATTTTACTAATGAGCCTCTGGCTGAATCCTAATTGACAACTGCCAGAGACCAGGTGTTTTTCCTGCATTTGAATTTCAAAAATCGTGCTGGATAGATGTTCGCTTTAAGCACATATTCAAATGCTGAGTGTGTCAAGATGAAGGACCAGCTTTGGCACCAGCTGCCTGGCACTTCGGAGCCCCTGATTACAGCACCGGGGGCGACATGTCAGCTTGAAATACTATGCCCTGGGTTAGCATGTTCTGAGGCCAACAGCTTCAGTAAAAACCCCAGCTGGATCATGACTTTACTCAATGTGTGATGGAGAGTAGGCGAGAGAGGTCTAGAAAAGAAGCAATCCGAGGCAAGGGCATCTGCAAGGCCAATAAATAATGGGCTGTATAAGGAGCTGGAGTGATGGCTAGCTGTATTTACTCCCTGCTCTTCTTGACAGCCCTGTGAATGTGCTGTTTTTCTTCTTCTTTTTAAACTCTCTCGCCTGCAGAGGGACAATTAAAGAAGCCCATGCTCGGTTCTAGACTTGCTGAATGATTATGGAATACTGATGAGAGGTGATGCCCGGCCAATCCTAACAGGGTTTCACTGCTGAGTCCTGCATTGATTTGTTTCTTTTCTACTTTTTTTTTTTTTTTTTTTTTTGCCGACTAGATGAAAAAAAAGCTCCACCAGCTGACACGACTGATAGAAAAAATAATAAATTTGTTTGGGTGTGATGAGGTGGTGCGGTGAGAAATATATGAGATAAAGTGCTCGGCTGGGGAAGTTTTCTTTGCACCAGGAAACAGAATATGTGAGATGTTAAGGCATTTCATTTACATTTCACATTAAATTCTGTCCAGATGGTTTTCTTTATGTAGAAATATCTGTGTTTACTGAAGCTGGGAACACACATACAGACTAATGCAAAGCCTCCATGCTCAGGGTTGGAGCTCATTTAACTATCAAATCTGAATCCAGTTACCAGACCCACATGTCCATCCAACACGCTCTCACTCCCAACTTATGTAACACTGAGGATTGGTCAGTGGCTGTAAGCTTCAAACTATGAGGCTCTGTGGTCAACTTAGCAATAATACATACTATGCATATTTCATGTGATGAAAACATTGCAGCTTAGTAAGACTTTACCACAGAAACTACTTCATTAGGTTTAGGTTTCAAGGGCTAGGGTTAAGGTAGGTTAGCCACAGAAACTATTACTGTTATGTTTAGGCACCAAAAATACTTGGTTGGGTTTAGACACCAAAACGTCTTGGTTAGGTTTAAGCAACAAAACTACTTGGCTAGGTTTAGAAAAAATAACTACTTGATTAGGTTTAGGCACCAAAACTACCTGGTTGAGTTTAGACACCAAAACTTGGTCTTGGTTAGGTTTAGGTTTTAAGGGCTAGGGTTAAGGTAGGTTAGGTAAGTTTCTAACCTTGAACCTAATATGTAATATGCATGTTGTTCATGTGGTGAAAACATTGTGCTATAGTATAGGCTCAGCTACAAACCTATGTAGTCATGTTTAGGCGCCAAAACTACTTGGTTACATTGAGTAGGGTTAGGGTTAAGATCATACTTTTGGTTAAAATACATAAGCTGAGTCACGTTAGTATACATACATCACCTTATTTATGTAACATAACATCATAACAAAAAATCTTGACTCTTGGTCACTTGGGAAGCAAACCATCTCCATCCACCTGCTGGTAGATAATTAGACACAAAATCATTAATTTATATCATGTTGAGGAGATGTTCAATACATTTTGAGGTAATTATTGTAATTTGGGAGGAAATTGCAATCATGTTACTTCTTAATTAACATCAATTTATTAAATTTGTGAACCTGTAAAATTAAGTCAACTTTAATCCCAAGAATGCGTCCAAAAGTACTTTCAAAACAACATTTTCTAACTTTATCATATTGTGGTAAACTTCAGCTTTCAGTACAACCAAATCTTTGAATCCATGTACTCTGTGTTTTATGAGTCATATCCTTCATGTTAAAATCCCATTTTAAAAGCTAAGATTGGTGAGAATTAAACTTTGTTGGTGTTGCTGTCTGATTGGAGAACACAATCAACTCTATTAACTCAAACTATTATAGCTCACCACCAGCGATTGGCCCAGAACTGGACAACCAACAGCGTTACAGAAACTATACTTTTGGATGAACGAGGTCAGGTGGTGTGTGATCCTTTACCTTCATATGTGCGACAGCCTTTGTTGCCCTATCACGTACTGTGAGCTGCTAAGTTCCCAGCCTGCGTTGCCCTTTACAGGCAAGATTTAAGAACTCCTGTTGTTTGATCCCAGATTTAGTCTGCAGCTCAGAGTTTTCCTGCTGCTGAAGAGCTGAAGGAGACTCGCTGCTCATAAACCAGCCTGACAGACTTTATTTTCCTTTGTTTTCTCCAGGTTGTTTTTGACGGTCAGGAGATAAAATCAAAAATCATAATGTGTTTAAAGAATCCGATCTTCAGCCTCTGTGTATTCGCCGCGGCAGGAAAGAGAGCTAACAGAGAAATATTGCTCTGTGCCATGAGTATGAGTTTTATTTCATAATCCAGTTCATCCAGGTTTCAGTGCAGAGCTGAGGGGTTAGGGTTAAAAAACAGAATATAGCATATCTGTGGCAGTTTCCCGACTACCACTTCCATGAATATACTGTCTACACTGCAACAAGGGTTTATGTTATTTAAGGATTTGGAGGGTTGCCTGTAACAGAAACCCCTTCATCCCCTTTTATTAAGTGTTTAACTTCTTGTCTTTCTTGGTTAGTTGAGCACTTAAAGTCAACGTTGGTCCACTAACAGATCTAACTGGGAAAAATACCTGAATTTGTTGCCGGAGGCGATCGACTCCGTGCAGCAGCGGGGCCAGCAGCAGAGTAGCAGGAGTCATCTTTAACTTTAAGCATGGAGAAAGTTCAGAGAGCTAACTGCAAAAGGCGATGGCGGGCACACCTGTTAACATGATTGAGGGAAAAAGAGTTGTTATTACCGTCTGTAGATGCATTTCTGATGAACGTCAGGAGCCCTAACCGAACACATTGCATTTCCTGTGACAAATCTACTTCAAAATAAAAGTCAACTTGCGTAAAAACAACAAATGTATTATATTTTTGACATCAAGTCTTGATGGAGAGGGAGGGGCCAGCAGTTTGAGAGCTAAATACAATATAAATACATGGATAACTGTTAGCAACATTAGCTAGCCACACAGGAACATTAGGTTGCTCTTTTTTACACTTTGGTCTTGGAAGAGGTGCCAACAGGTGAGATAACTGCTGATGTTGGGGGCACGAGGCAGTTCTTAAAGTGGACATGCGTCACACTACATTGTACAAAGGTGTCAGAAAATACAGAACAAGCCCAACAGAATGTTTTTAAAGTGCATATTTTGTCAAACAAACTGTCCAAAACTCAAAGATATTCAAATTATAGTAATTTAGAACGGAGAAAAGCAGCAAAATATCTGATTTAAAAGCTTCAACCAGCAAATATTTGTGATTTTTGGTTGATAAAAGATCTTTCAATCACTTAATGAATTAAAGTGTTTGGTTGAATGAGACTAGTTCGGACGCTCAGGCACTTCAAACCGTCTGCATGAATGGAAGTTGGTGGTAGAAGTGATTTCCCTTCCAGTTTATATTTTCCCTTTTTCCCTCCTAATCTCCCATTAGAATTTGCCAGCATTGTCTCAGAACTTGGTGAGCTTTGGACCAGCTTCACTGCTCATGGGCACGGACAGACTGGGCTTCTCCAAATCAAACAAGATTATTGTTGGATTTCATCTGCTCCGGACTTATAACCACCCGGTTCTCCAATTCTGATGCAGTCAGTGCCGCATGAAAACCTCCAGACAGGACTAACTTCCCAAAACTTTCAGCGTGACCTCGACTTTAATTCATTAAAACCGATCCACGGGGACAGTTGTCCTGATGTGGTCACTCGGCCATCCTCTATTGTCCTGTTTAATGATACGCTTCTCATCTAATCTACACAACAGCACAAGAGTGTTGTGCTGATTACAGTTGACCCTAAAAGTAATTGGCAGGCTGCTTGCCAAAGCAGGGAATTAATCTAATGTTTTGGAGCAATGATGAATCAAAAGCATTCGGAGGAGATAAATCACAAGAGCCCCCAACAAACAAACGACAGTGACTGTAATTATCAAGAGGACTTTGTTTTGCAGCTTTAGCGAGGAGCTCGTCGCGCTGAGAGAAAGGCAATAAACTCTGTCCGACAGCCTCAGCAGCCCCGGACATCTGAGGCTGCAGACTAATATCAGCTGAGAGGTGTGAACGTGAGATTGAAGGTTCAAATGCTGAACTATCTGGCTAATATAAAACGTTATCCACCGTCTCTTGACACCTATAATCTGTGGGCTCATGAGCAAGGCACAAACGCAGTGGAACTGCTCAGTGTAGCGCTACGTCTTATACCCCACTACAAACTGACTACCTTTGGAAATCAAATGTGTAGCAGTAAAAAGCTAATGTTAGGCTACAAACAGACGACATCACGGACACATGACTTAAATTTACTTACTACACAATTACTACAAAGGTTTTCTATAAACTGATCAATGTACAAGTTGTAAAATCAGTAAGAATGGTTTGTAACTAAGGTCGGCCTCAGTGTTCGTAGTTTTGTGTTTTAAAATCACATTTAAAATGCCTCCAAAATAGATGAACAAGCAGTTTAAGAGGTGGGAAATAAAAGGAGGTAAGGAAAAGACACATTCAATATTACACAAAATTTATTTGATAGTGACAAAAGAGGTGCTGGTCCCAATCTGGGAAATCAGATGTGGTCATTTACAAGACAAGACGTCTACTGTATTTTCTACAGTGCATTTTGAAGTCTATTGTAACCCTGAAGTAGAAGTGGATCAGAACCTTTAGTCAGAAGATTTTTTTCCAAAAGTTTTGGAGTAAATGTGAGTCCACTTCTTCTCTCTAATGTCACTTTAACTGAGAGGAGAGCCTCAATTTTACACATTAGGTGGTCTGAGAAGTCTTTCTGACACATCTTTCAGTGGCAGAGCTATTTACTATCCCCTTTCGCAGTCAGTCTGACCGCAGTGGAGGGAAATTTTCATCAGCCCTGCTGCCCTGCCAGAACTGTGAAGGATAATTTCCCCTTAATTACACACAAAGGAAGCTTCGAATCTGACCGTTCATTTCTCTCGTCAGGCTAATGACACCCTTTGGTGAGGCTCCTCCATCCCCGCTGGGGTGTTCAGGGGACTGTGAGGAGTTCAGAGGAGCCGTCTGACAAGACATCAAATTGACAAATGTACATGTTGCTGTGTCTGCAGCCGACGGTCCGCGGCTAAAAAACTTGGCGACCGATTCTGGTTCGATTCCGTCATCCTGTCGTTATGCAGCGCCTGCAACTCCTCAACTGACAATAAACACTCAACTGGAAGGAAGGAAGACATTTTACAGACATATAATCAATTTGTGATGTGACAACTTTTATTCCCTCAAATCCCTGTTAGTGATTGTCTGGGCCGTAAAAAAAGAAAAGAAAGAAAGCATGCATCCATTTCCACTGCCTGGATACTGTAAACTGTGATGGACAGGGGAAAAAATAAACAGATTTTTCATTCCATACAGAAATGTCCAGGAAAGAGCCACGGCTAAGCATGCTTGTGATGGCTGTGAAAACGTGGAGAGAATTTGCATATTGAGTGGAATTCTATTATGACATCCAGTATTTGAGGACCTGTTTCTAATGCTTTGTACTCACAGCACTCCCCTCACATATGCATAATTCAAACATACATTTTACTTCATTGCCTTGTTGTGCAGCATTGATGAGTTTGAATTTAGTAGACTTTAAAGCAGAGGCAGACAAAGGTATGAAAAAAAGGTGTACATACAACAGGCCCTGACCCAACTATGTTTACACGGACAATATGTCTTCATTCCAATTTCAGATTTTGTCTGGTGACAACAAATTTAAGCGGAACAGATGTTTGACATCCACCAAAGTGATGTTATGTCATGCATTCCTCTTCCTCTTCAGATATTTTATCTCTTTTGGCATGAGTTTTATCGGCTCCATGTTTTGAAGATAGATATCTATCGCTAAAGTGACAGTTCAAGGTTGTATGAGGTGCTTATTTCTAGTCAGCTCTGCCCCTGTGTGGAGAAGCAGCCTGCCAAGAAGGGGGCCATCGCCAAGATTCTTGGCAGGTGTTCTCACCAGAGTCAGTTAGCTTCATCCTCTGGGAACTATGACTGTTTGTACCAAATTTCATGCCAATACCTCCGATAGTTGTTAAGATAATGTGTGAATGACCTGTGGACCGCCATCGCCATCCAGCAAGAATCTTGGCTTTGGCCACTGCCAAGAAGTAGTCATGGCCAAGACTCTCAGCAGGTCTTCAATGTTTTTTCACCAGATTCAGTTAGCTATATCCTCTAGGAACCATGAATGTTTGTACCACATTTCATGCCAACATCTCCATTAGTTGTTGAGATAATGTCTGACTGACCTGTGGACCACCATCGCCATCCAGCCAAGAATCTTGGCCTTGGCACCTGGCAACAAGGAGCCATCACCAAGATTCTCAGCAGGTCTTGGATGTTTTCTCACCAGAGTCAGTTAGCTTCATCCTCGGGGAACCATGAATGTTTGTACCAAATTTCACACCAATACCTCTAATAGTTGTTGAGATAAAGTCTGACTGACCTGTGGACTGCCATCACTATCCATCAAGCCGCCAGCATGGCTAAAAACTCACACAGGACTGATGACCTCCCCACATCCTTATAACGTGATAACAACAACATGTTTGGTCATTAATTAAGCCAATTTCTCTTCCACAATTGGTCCGACATCCATCTCCTCACGTGTGATTGCTTTAAGAACAGCATTCTGTCAGGACTCCTGGGAGTTTTTCGGGGTGAATCCAGGTGAGATTTGGTCTTTTCTCCCCTCGAGGATGAGCCTGTGTGAGTTTGATGTTTCTCTCTTGAATCGTCTCTAAGTTATAGTGTTTACAGAAACGTGTGTGCAGTCAGGCAGAAGCCTCAATTACTGCATACCATGTGTCCTGGTGATGGGACGTAAAACCTCTCCAGGAATAAATTAACCTGAGGGGGCTGTAATTAGGTTCAGGCTGCCTTTATCAAGTCATGTAGCAGAAGAAGTGATCTTTTAGTTGAAGTAATAATCCACATGATCATCTACATAAATTTACATTTGCGGCACGCTGTAACGCTAGAGGCATTAAATTAACATCCACATTTGCACTTTTAAAAGCGTGGCTCACTCAGATTAATAGAAAACTGATTTTATTATTTTTGTTCTAAGTCTGATACATGTGTATTGGTTTTTAGCCACCGCCCAAATTCAATGGATGCGAAAGTGATTTCATTTGTAGGGCTTTAGAAAGAGAAAAGAAGCAGCAACGTCAACAAAGGAACCACTTGCTACTGAAAGAAATATACATTTGATATATGACGCTGCTGTCCATTTAAAAAAATACATTTCAAGTTGGCTAAGACATTCAGAGATGGATATCTCTAAACCTAGGCCCTTTAAAAAGTACCTGCAGGACTAAATACCACTAGAGGTATGTGAGAAAGTATGTTTCGTGTCTTGTGTCGTTGATTTTGATGAACTGAGTTCTTGCACTTGGTGCAAAAAAGCTGAAGTATGACCTTAAATTAACAACAGAGAGTTCTAGTTTTGCCATTTTCTGTTTTCACTCCACTCCACCTCCCCACCACCGCCCAGTCTTTGCAGATTCACCAGCTTCATCGTTTCATCAGATTCACCCCTAAATTCCACCAGATCCACGTTCAATCCGTCTCCAATCCACCACGGCAGTTACATGTTTATACTCCAGCAGTCCGGATCCTTCCTCAGCAGACACGTAAGGCTTTGGATGACGGAGCACGGTGCATGAAGTCAACTGAATCCAGCACTAACCTTTTGTCTGCTTGTTGTTGTGTTTATAACACATACATATAGCAGCGGTCGTGCATAATTCTGTTGTTACCTCGATCTTGCAACTCCAGCTGTCTGGCAGTACTGCAATCAAAATGGTTCCAGCGAGGGTTGACGGACGACGTCGGAGTCATCAACCGCCGAGTTCTAGTTTTTGCATCTTGTATTTTGGACTTTGGATTACAGCTTCCTTTATTACAGCTCACTTATTGATTGTATTATTTTCCTCCGAGAAAAACAGCTTGTTTATTCACTTCTGGAAGAAATAAACATCTCTGGGTTTGTTTTAGAATCTCATTAACATTATAACTATTACAGTTCTCAGTTTAAATTTCTTTTTCCCAAACTACAGAGTGCCCCTTTAACTTTTTATTATAATAACTTCTGTGTAGCTGTGTTCTTGTTTGTATGTTGTAGGTGTTCATCATGTTCTGAACTTTATTTTCCACCGTTCTGCGAGTATAACCTCCTGTGAACATCTATTTCTCAACGCCAGGCAGTTGAATCTTTTATGAGTTTCACAGCTTGAAAAAAACGATGAAGAGTAAGAGCGGTTAAAATCGTCTTCGACAGAAGACATATCTGATGAACTATTTCTTCAGTGGTGATTTAATACTGATGGAGTGAAACTCATCGCTGTGTTTATCACAGTGAAGATAAATGACGGAGTAACGCTGGGTAACTTTTTTTTTTTGGACGGCAGAATTTTAAACAGTTCTGGCAGTAAACTTTTAATGACAGTGTTTCTGGCGTCTTGCTGTGGAGAGGCGGACGACTACCTTCGCCGACGACGAACATGCATATGCAGTCATATCAGCCTCATCTTTCTCATCTCCCCCCTTCAGTTGTTGGAAGTTGCGTGTAATTCAGTGAAAAGCCTCTGATTAATTATCTGATTATTCACCTATTAGCCTGCTGCATTCAGGGTGTTCTGCTTCAGGACATAATGCAGGAGACATGCGCCATAATTGTCTGGGGACTAATGGCTTTCACAGCTATGAACCACTCCAGAATTGATTATTTCTTTTTCCATCTGCTTGTTTTATTTTGATGGCTGGTCGTCTTTGGCGAGCACGGACCGAACATTTTTAAATAATGAAGTGCAAATCTGCATGTATCCCACTCATTTGAATATGTGAAGGGCTGCGGGGCGTCTTATTATTCCTATTGTCTGTTTGTTTGCACTCACCTCACCGCGAGTGTCGTTTTTTAATGAGGCAGACATGATATTCTCCAGGTCTTGTAGCTGCATCTCCTCGTGTACATCTGTGGGGCAACGCAGTAAAGAAGCTTAACAGAAATACACTCAACACCACCGCCGCCGCCGCCACCACCGCCTCTGGAGCTCCTCTCCCCTCTTATGTGTTCTTAAATCTGTGGTTTTTTGTGCATCTGAAGCCATTACGCTCACAATAGCAGCCGCTCAGAACTGGAGCAGCGAGGAGAGGGCTATGAAGATGAAGATGAAGCGGCGGGGATGTAATGGAGAGGAAGAAGAAGAAGTGGGAGAGGTAGAAGTTGCATCTGCACAGAAAAGGGCAGTGAAGAAGACTTCAGGGTTCGAGATGCAGCTGCACATTTCCCTTTTTTCTGTCCGTCTCTGCAAATCCTCCGTGACTCACTTTTGTCTCCCTCTTCCCATGAGCATCCTCGCGTTTTTTTTTTGTTGTTTTTTTTTTAATCTTTTTATTTGTTTTGTGTTGTTGTGTTGTGGCTCTCTAATCTAGGAGATTGTTAGGCTGACACTGCTGTGTATTCAGCCCAGAACACACACCAGCACACACAGAACCAACATTTTCATGCCTCTCTTAAGTGAAATGATGCAACGCTATTTTATCCTTTTGAAGGAAAATCTGATTGAAAATATCTCGCAAGACTAATCTTTGTTTTAACACATATATATGTGTGTGTGTGTGTGTGTGTGTGTGTGTCTCTGGAGCTGGATAAGCAGCTGCACCATTTTCATCTCTGCTTCTACTTCAAATTAATGAGAAGCACTTTTTTTTTTTAACCAAATTCCCTTTAATCAGTGTCTTTACTTGCTTGTTTTCTTGTGCGCAGCGTACTTCATGATGATACGCAGCAGATGGTTGAGACACAACTGCGAAAGATGATGTTGACACTGTAATCTTGCGATTAATGGCACCAGTTATCCAATTAAAACACTGATGTTTTTTTAACTTCCCTTTTTTTGCAAACATCTATTCTTTCCCCCAGTTAGCAATGAAGAAAGCCTGTTAATGCCAAGAACTAATTTAAGGGTGGAAAGAGACAGGAGACAGGATGGTAATGAACAAGTGGAAACAGGCGCTCAGAGGGCCTCCTATTTATTTATTCTCTCAGCAGGGACGGAGAACAAACTAGATTACGTCTTTCCATCTGCAGTTCTTGACCTGCAGCTACAGAAGATTTCATCAAAAGAAATATATGGAGGAACGTTCAAAACAACTTTGTTACCGAGATCAAAAACACACGAGTGACCTCAGGAACTAAGCAGAGCTACATTTTTTAACGAGAGGTTCCCGATGTCACACAGCAGAAAACAAAATGCTAGAAAGTACAACAGCAGTCTTCTCTTCGCGAGCTGGTAACCTCTAATTTTTCTGCTGTAGCTAGCAGCTAATTAAGTTAACATTAGTTCCATTAGTAGCTTACAATCTTTGATGTTTCTGCTGTAGCTAACCAGCTAATTAGGCTAATGTTAGTTCCATTTCTAGTTGGCAACCTTTGATTTTTCTGCTGTAGCTTGCCAGCTAATAAAGCTAACACTAGTTTCATTTCAAGCTGCTAAACGTTTATTTATTCACTTTAGCTAACCAGAGAATTAAGCTAGCTTGCAACCTTCAACATTTCTGCCGTAGCTGGCCAGCTAATGCAGCTAATGTTAGCTCGATTTACAGCTGCAAACCATCCATTTTTCCACGGTAGCTAGCCAGCTAATGAAGTTAATGTTAGCTCTATTTCTAGCTGGCAACCTTTGATTTTTCCACCATAGCTAGCCAGCTAAATGAGCTAGCATCAGTTGCATTTCTAGTCGACAACCATTGATTTTTTCGCTGTAGCTAGCCAGCTACTTGAGCTAGCATTAGTTCCATTTCTAGTTGGCAACCTTTGAATTTTCAGCCATAGCTAGCCAGCTAATTTAACTAGCATTAGTTCCATTTCTAGCTTGCAACCTTCAAAACATTTCTGCCGTAGCTGGCCAGCTATTAAAGCGAATGTTAGCTCCATTACTGGCTGCAAACCATTGATTTTTTTCCATTGTAGCTAGCCAGCTAATTAAGCTAACGTTAGTTCCATTTCTAGCTTGCTACCTTGAATTTTTTTTCCATGAAAGTTAGCCAGCTAACTAAGCTCTTTTTGTTCCAGCTGGCAAGTTATGGTTACAAACAAATTTGCCGGGTTCACATATGTAAATCAACTGACAGTTGTCTAGAAGTGATGAGAAGAGCCGCCAACATCAGCTTGTACCTCTCAAAGCCTCACAGACTTTCAACAATGGGTTTGCTAAATGGTGCTCTGGTCATAAACAGAGCTTTTTTCGATAAAACCTGGTTATACATTTAGCTTGTAGGTGTCAAGCTAGTCAGCCAGATATGCTAATGATTGTAGCATACATTGAAGCCACTTTAATCCACTCTTGTCACTTTTGTGTTTTGTGTTATGTGAAGCCTTTTTCAAAAATAAGAGACACGCACCACCCACCAAACTCTTTGAACGCTGAGCACTGCTCTTCCTGCAGCCACATAGACACCGACTCAGAGTTTTTGCAGGAGTTTGGCAGCAGAGAACATTTCTGGCAGACTGCTGTACTTAGCTGAGACACGGAGGTCTGGGCCTCTGATAATCCCGGTCCAAATGTCTCCCTTTTGTGCAAACAAATCCCACCGATAGGGCCAATTCAGAACACTATGAAGAACCACAGGCGGCAGATTTCTCAGAGTAAACCCTCGTGTGAGAGGGAGGACTGGAAGGACATGAAAGCACTGGCTCGCATCCTCGCTCATCTCTCTCCCTCCTGCTCGATTCTTTCTTCCTATCTCCTCCCTCCTCCCCTCCTCCCCTTCCCACTGGTGTGTTTGCCCAACATCCTCTAATTTGAGGTATTTCGTGACCGTCTCAGTCGTGTTGAGGGACCGCTCGTCAGCGTTCAGAAAGCCCTCCAGAACCCCTGTGAATACCCGTGTTTATGCTCTTTAAAAAGGTCCACACGGAGCACCTTCGGCACGACGTCTGTAGGGAATCGAGGTCTCTCGGCGGCGGCCAAAGTGTCTCGCCGAGCAAAACTGTAGCACATCAAACAGATCATCACAGCGTGCCGACTAACCGGCTCGCTTTCTGGCGTTTTTCCAGCTGATATACTTTCATAATTCATCAGTCATGATTGGTAATTGGATTCAAAATGATTTTTTTTTTTTTTATCGTTAAGAAAAAACAAAATCAATGCCACCCATTTAAATCTGATTTGCATTCACCGATTGATGACACTCAGTGATAATAAAATACAAAACAATGGATTGCTGATTAAAAAACAAGCGGCAAAGCACAGAAAACAGAATCATTCAGCGGCGTCCTTGTTAACCTTTGTTTATCTGAAAGAAAGTAGACAGAGCTGCTGATTCCCAAAGTATTCTGCCTCACTCTAAATTAGTGGTTGTTTTAGTTTAATGATCAGCGTTCATCAACGTAGGAACACAGAGGTCTCCTGGATAATTACAAGTCTATGGTATGGCTGGCAGTTTTAATTATTTTTACTAAAAACAATCCCTTGATATTGTTGTTGGAGAAAAACAAAGCTGAGATTGAAGTCGGAAAAACATCGAGTAGCTTGTTTTAATTCATCTCACAGATTGTTTCCTCCAGTAGAAGTTCAGATAATTGTGTAAAAGTAGAAGTACTGATTCAGCTCCTTTACTCCAGTAAAGTAATAGATTACAGGCTCTGACATGTACTCAGAGTATCAGAGTAAAAAGTCTCCCTCTGAAGGACATTTGTGCTCAAAGCTAACTGAAGCTCGCGTCATATTAATAGAATTCAAAGACTATTAAAGTTAAAGGTAGAATCAGTAGGATTTGTCCCAGCTGTTCCTGAACGCACCACAAAGACAGTTGATTGTTGAGTCTCATTCCCAGGACGTCAAATAGACACATGTTGGGTTGGTAAAGCGTCCCGAGCAGCAACAAAGAGAGAAAATCAGAAACTCTCTGCAGATACGAGACACTAACACGCCTTTTCTCCACATTCCAGTCTCCCTCTCTGTCTGTTTACGCCTTCTTACGTCTTTTATGTCTGAAATCAGTCTCGAGATGTTTTGTTAATTCACCTCGAACGCCTCAAACTGAAGTAACGAGCCTGTTTTGAAAATGTGAGGAGGAGAAAGTTCAGGTACTTATGTTCAGACGTCGGAAGGAGAAGTCAGAAATACAGATACCTGAAAAAAACGTGTCTGTTAACTAAACCTTGAAATATTACCATTAAAAAAAATGATTAATTTGATGTAGAAGTAACAAACACATCAACACAGCTTGGTTTTGTTTGAACATAAAGCCTAATTTAATGAATTATTGAGCTGTATGTTTTGCCAGGAGCCATCTGCCTCGTGTAAAGACATCCAAACACACTCAATCTAAAGTTTTCACTGTGTGCAGTCAGACAACATATTTACCATCCTGCCTGTATGTCTTCACGCCACAGCCTCGACACCAGAGGTGCAGTGGTGTGTATAAAACAGGTGGGTGGATTTACTGTACACCTGCCTCCACATTAGCTCCGCGTACATCCTGCAGAGGACGGCTGCGTCCAATTACCTTGTAAATCTTAAGTGTTGTGGGTTTTTTTCAGTCGCCTGCAGGTTTAAGCCACCAACCGTGACCTGCAAACAGTCCTCGTTCGCATGTCGTCCCCGATCTCTCTCAACCCTCAATCACACAAACAGCGTCCTGCTGATGAGATACTCACCGGAGCATCAGATCAAGAGAAACAGATTTTCAGTGTTAGTGTGTAGAAAATGAAAACTGGTCAACTTGCAGGCAAATGTCTGTTGCATCAACTACAGATACACTTTTTATTTTTGAAGTTTCGAGTGATGGCCGACTTGGAGAATGAGAATCTGTCACTATGCTGCTGATTTCTTGCCTCAAATTTTTTCAGAGAAACAGTTTAGCTGCAGAAGGGAAAGATGGCTGACATGTTGTTTCTTTTTTGTGAGAACGGAGGCTGAACAAGGTGGTACTACTACAAGGATTGTGATCCGCAGTTCAGTGTTTCCTCTACATTCGGCGGCTCGCCACTCCTAAATTCTAGCTGCCGCACCTTCAAATTTCTTAATTTTTTATTATTTTTTTTTTAATTGTCGCAAATACACCACCTCCGCATCATATCTCCACCTTCACAGAAGAGTCCTGTACTGGGCCGGGTGTTGTGAGTGCTGAGGTAAACTAGATTACTATCTTGCTCAGTATCTACTCTTTGGAGTAGATTCCCCCCGCCCTTCCCCAATAACTTACTGGTGCCATCGACGTTAATTACTCGCGAGAGCGCGGCCTTGAAAGTGACATCACGTCAAGCACCCAGGCACCAGGTCGGAGAGTCAGAGGAGTGTCATCTTGAAAATAGGGCAACGACTCACCGGAGAAAAGGTAGACTTATTAGCTTAAGAAAACTTATAATAGATTTTATAAGTTCAATAGACATTCGCAAAATATTGATGGCCAGCTAAGGTTACGTAACATATCGGTAGCTTAATTAATTGGGCCCGGTGCCAACTCAACTCAGTGTCGCTAACGTGAGTAAACTAATTGATAGCATTAAGCGAATATATACACGCCATGATGTAACTGCTGACTGCATTTTCAGATGAGCTTGTTCAAATATTTCTCAAAACCCAGAAAAATTCATTGTTCTGAGCCTGGGTGCAATCTTTGCCACTGATTCTACAGCCCCATCAAGAAATTATTATTTATTGTTTATTGTTATTTATTTTATTTTATTGTTGTATTTTTGTTATTATTTTTTATTTTTACATTCTGCCTTTAAAAAGCCATTTTCCATGCCAGCTATTCAATAACAAGGGGGATTATGCTGGGCATAAAAGTAAAATCTGCAGTCAAGTGTCATTTGTTTAAACCGCCACGGCTCCCCGGAGAGCCTGCCCCCGCTGCTGAAAAAAATCCTAGAGGAAACACTGGTTTTCCGTGAACATGCTGACTGTTTTGTTGTGTTTTTGAGCCGCTTTTCCCTGCTGGAGTGTCTCTAGGCTGGAGAGAGCAGACAGGCAGGGTGGCTGAAGTGTTGGCTGGCCTTCTACGAGCAGCCCGGTTGAAAAATCCCGCCTTGATGAAACCAAGTAATGTTTCTTGCATCCAAGTTTGGTGCATGAGGATGGAGAGTCCGCTGTGCGTGCACCCGGCCTGTCCGCTCTGCTCAGCCTAGAGACACTAGAGTTGGTTTTTGGGGAAAGTAAAACTGTCGGTCCAACCAACCGCCACAAAAACACAGAAACAACCAGAGAATATCTGAATAGTCTAGTAGTTAGAAGAAGTTAGTTTTGAAGATATGATGGTCTTAAATATCCTACTAATTGACTGATAATCGATTGTTAAGGCGATGATCACTTAAACGAAACTGCTTAAGATTTGCATTCCTGTCTGAAACCCTCCAGAGTCGGTCCTGTATATAAGCTAGATTCTCCTGCAGCTGTCAACGTGGCCAGAGCTATTGTGATTTTTACCTTTTCAAGTAGTTGTTGGTGACGTATATTGAGAAAAATAAGCTGTTTTACACAAAACTAAATGGTAATTAAAGCAAAACTCTCACCAAAGTGCAACCTAGGCTTTTTTTGTGTTCAAAAACTTTCTTTTTAGTAAACTCTGTGTACACAAACAATGTTCTCAATGCTCGTGTTCATGTGTAGAGACCCTGGTGATACTACCAGCAAAGTTTCATGTTGTGTCGAGACTTCTTACTGTTTTAAAAATAAAGATTTTGATGCTATCGCTAAAGTGCCCGTAGCACTCCCATTGAAAATGAGTTTGACCTGAAAAACGAAACTATGGTCAATCTTAAAAGTGCCTCTTTCATCGTAATTATGCTTTTACATGAAGGTTTGACTTGGGTACATTTACAAAAAAAACGTAGGTTGCATTTTGGTGAGAGTTTCACTTTAAGTCTCTTTGCGTCAAACTGGGACTTTCTTGACTTGCTAAATGTCCCATAAGACTTTGCCGCTATAAGTCACCCAACAGCGGGGGTTTTATTGGTTCAGTGCCGTGCTTTGTATTCTGGTTGATGTAAGTTTTTACCTTTTGAGCAGAATGGAATACAGCAGCCCTTTCTTCTCTGTTTTCTGAGGTCACGTTGCACCGATTTGATAAACATTAGCGTCTTTTTCCACTGCAGAGACAGCCGAGTTTTATTCAAAGGGTCAAATGAAATTCTGTATTTTCGAGGTGTTGATAAAAAGATTCTTGTTGGCTGCGACAGTGTTGTTGGTCTGGCTTTGGGAATTCTTGACAGTAACACAAAAAAAAAAAGAAAAGAAAAGAAAATGTCGAATAAAAGACAGCCTTTCAAACTCTTTCAGACATTTCGGTCCTCTGTGTGTATCTGTCAAGGCGCAGAAGCTGGAGAGACGTCGTCCTCACTTGAACTGAACAAAACAAAGATTTTTTAAATTAACTTCTTTAATTTTACTCAGTGCGAAGACAAATCCTTTCACCTCCTCATCAACACCTCGTTTCTTAAGTAGCTGTTTTTAAAAATAACAGGAGAGTCTTTTCAACACTTCTTGTTCTCTCACTGGAAATCAAGCTGAAATCCAGCTGCCTGTTACAAAGAAAAGACACAATTGTTGTGACACATTTCTTGCCTTTCTTTAATGTCTCACTCTCGGGCTTTCAGACAAGTTTTTCCTTCATCACTTAATTTCTTCTTCGAATTCACACACCTCCACTTCCTCCGCCTCTGTCGCTATCCTCTCCCTCGATTTTCCTTTTGTCTTCCGAGCTACGCCGCCTCTGGCATTGTGATCACGGCTTCAAGGTCCCCAACGCCTGAGCTTAAGCTGCGAGGAAAAAAAAAAGGAAGCTCCAATTAGGTTTTTTTTTTTCCTTCCTCACATAATTTTCTTTTAAATCACACAAAAAGAATCACATTGTCCTAAAGAAAAGAAAGGGACATCATCTGAGCTCAAACATCTGCGAGCTCCTGCAGGTACTGGAGGTAATTTGACATGAGTTTGACGATTTCCTCCCACTCTGCAGGCATTAAAATGACAAACACTGACAGACCGCGAGCTGCTCTCTGTTGGCATTAATTCTCCCCTTTTCTATTAGTTGTGATTTGTAATTTAGCAGCCTACTGTTTAGCAGAGGGGGGGTTTATCTGCAGGGAGCCCGGGGATACCCAAACTGAACCAAATTACAGTAAAGCACTGATTATTTCGAGTTTTTAAATACAGACTGCAGGGGAAAAAAAGGCATGTTTGGCAGGATTTCATCCCTGAACTGGCCTCAACCCAACTCTAACATCACACAACACACACCACTGCTGCGATAAATCTGTGATGTGAGATGGAAGGTAGCGATGGGACGGATTCACCATGTTTACAACGACTTGAGGCACTTCTGTGATTTTCAGGACTGTTTGTAGGAGGATTAAACACACTGCGAACTGGCAACACGGAACCACAGCCATAGAAATGTGGATTTAATTACCCTGAGAACTTCCTGCTGGATGCAGGACGTTCATTTTGTTGTTTTTTAAAACCCTGACTTGAGATTGTCAACTTGTTCTTGATCAAGACTTATGAAAAAATACATAGACATAGACATATTATGACTTTCTGGACTGTTTTTAACATTCCAGAACCATCGCAGTTTGGTCGAGTTTAGGAAAAGATCATACCTTGGGTTACAATTACTACATCGAGTCACGTAACGTACGTAATATTAAGCTACGAAATGTTAAAACCACCCCGACCGCCCTTGACTCTGATCTTTCTACTCCAAGACTTGACCCCAGAGTAACTACAACTTCAAGAACGTAAAAGTGAATTGTAATTGTTTAATTTAAGTTGTAATGACTGACTATCTTCTTCATTTGCACTTTTCGGACATGAGTACAGTCTGGAATATTATTTAGGAAGCACCTGGTAGCCAATAGAGGAACTGCATCTGAGGGCATCTGAGAAAAAAATCACATATTTGCTTCTTAATTGCTCATTAAAACTTAAAGTACTCATTCACACACACTACGATGATCCCCCGCTTACACATTACAGATTGCACTCGATGTGCATTTTCACATCCTCGCGGAGGTAAAGCATCTTCCTCTTTTTTCCACCTAGCGCAGCACTTCACCACAACAAACATCCTCCCCTCCACCGTCTCATCACTCGTCTCTTATGATGCTCGGAGGAGGGGGGAGAAAGGTAACAGGCTTGAAAAGTCAAAGCCAATCAGTGTTACTCCGCTCCTGCCTGGATGTTCAGTACAAGCTGACATATCTGATCATCGCTGAAAGGCCATACGTACCCCCTGAACCTGCCTCCCCTCCCACCCGGACACCTCGTCATGTCACGTTAACCTCCTCCCACATGGTGAAAGACATGCGTGCATCCCACCAACCTGGAGTCATCAGGAATTTAGCTTCATGCGAGGAGAGCTTTCATCGGCAGGATCATCACGTTGCAGCTCCTCAGCCCTCGAGGCAAACACTGTATCTCCTCTGAATTACTTTGTTAGACCTGCAAACCGCCTCAAAAATAGGTAATGTCACTCCAGGGATCTGCTCACAACTCTTTCATCTTACCACTTTATTTGCTTTTTCTAAGATAAACTGAATTTCTTGCCCAGAAATGTGTTTTCTTTTTTACATAAATTTGCACGTTACTCTCCCCTAAATGCATTACAATATTTACATTTTGATTCATTGTGAATTTAACAGCCGTGCAATGAGATTTTTTTTTCCCTCTCATGAAGAGAGTGGAAAAGCTGCTTTCGAAATAACAGTGAGGGTTTATTGATCTTCTCGGGCAGATTAGGTTTGTGTAACAGCATGAGTAGGAGCTTTTCCTCTGCAGAGAGGAGCGAAGTGTTCAGACTGATGTTAGCACTGCATGAGAAAACACAGCTGGGTCATTCATTTAAATGAGACCACTACTCACTACCATGAAACCAAATTAGACCCTGGAGAGCCCGCTACACCCTTGCAAGGCAGGGGTTAACAGTTTCAGTGCTCCCCAAAGAGGTTTTTATCCAGCACCAAAGGAAAAATCATCAGATGCAAAATGATAATAATGAAAAAGAATGAATCGAAATCAAAATGGCAATTAAGAGTGTGTTTAAGAGCAATTAATCAAACAGCTGTTTGAATAAATGTCTGTGCTGAATGTCTGGCTCCGATACAAATTAAAGTAAAAGTATGAAGTTAAATGTGTCAGCAGGTTTTACACAAACTTGTGGAGTCCGTGCAAGCTCGGTTGCATGCTCTAATTAAAGAAAAAGGGAGACGTGATAGTAACTCAGTTTTCTGAAATTAGTGTACAAAAAGCTCTTCAAATCGCTGTCAAATCACACTGGGATAACATGAGTCATCAGGTTCTACACAAACTTGTGGAGTCCATGCCCGCTCGATTGCATGCTGTCATTAAAGCAAAATGGGGAGATGATGTTAGGAAGAAATCTAAAAATCTGAAATTATAGTCCAAAAAGCTCTTTGAATCACTGTCAACATGAGTCAACATATTTTCAACAAACTTGTGGAGTCCATACCAACTTGAATAAATGCTGTCATTAAAGTATAAGGGGGACACACCAAATACAAAGATATTCTGAAGTCCAAGGTTGAAAATCTCTTTATATTGGTGTCAAATCAAGCTGGGATAACACGAGTCAACAGATTTTACACTGACTTGTGGAGTCCATGCCAACTCAAATGCATGCTGTAATTCAAAGCAAAAAGTGGACTGGATAATTACAGATATTTTGAAATTAGTGTACAAAAAACTATTGGAATCGCTGTCAAATTATAAAAAACTTGTGGAGTCCATGCCCGCTTGAGTGAATGCTGCCATTAAAGTCAAAGGGGGACACACCAAATACAAAGATATTCTGAAGTCCAAGTTTGAAAAGCTCTTTGAATCACTGTCAAAACATGTTGAAGTAATACGATTCATCAGGTTCTACACAAACTTGTGGAGTCCATGCCCTCTCACTTGCTTGCTGTCATTAAAGCAAAAGGGGAACATGACAGTTTCTAAGAAATTCTGAAATTACAGTACAAAAAGCTGTTTGAGTCGCTGTCAAATCATGCTTGGAGAACATGAGTCAACAGATTTTACACTGACTTGTGGAGTCCATACTAGCTTGAGTGAATGCGTCCATTAAAGCCAAAAGGGGACACACCAAATACAAAGATATTCTGAAGTGAACCTTGAAAAGTTCTTTGAATCGCTGTCAAATCATGCTGAGATAACTTGAGTCAACAGATTTTACACAAACTTGTGGAGTCCATGCCAGCTCTATTACATGTTGCCATTTAAGTATACAACGTAGCATTAAACACTACTGTTCACGTTACGTCACCAGCTGTGGGTTCAATGAGGTTTTTGTGTAAACACAATTTCTGCTCAAATTCAGCATTGAAAATAGTTTTTGGTATTGACATTCTACTTAAATAACACTGAACTGTGGCCTCTTCACAGTGTGATGAAGTAGTTATAATAAACCTTTTTACCTTTGGAAACTCCAAAAAGTAGTAGTCATAGTAGTAAAGAGTTGGATATTTGTGCTGATTTTTCAAGGACAGGTTGTTATACACTTCTCTACCGGTTGCCTTACAACAGTACAAGTAAACATTTACTGCTTCCTCCATCTGTTCTGACCTTTGACCTGCAGGTTGGAGGATCCATAGAGACTTCAGATGCAGAGCAACTGGGCAAAATTTCACAAGTTCTTCCATCAAAATACTGAGAAAGGATTCACCTTTAGCAAAGTCCCTCAAACTATGCATGGCTGCAGAATGAACCGGAAGTCATCACATGTATCCCCTTAAAACAATTTACTTCCCCTCCAGGCAAATTTTGTGTAAAACATGTTTGTTCTGTGATACAGTTTCTTCCTGTATTCTTTTTATTTCCATCAGTTTTCTAATTCTTTCCGAATCCCTGAAGTAGAGATGTGTTTCTCAGACAAAAGTATCCCTTTCAAGAAGGCTCTTTGAAATGTATTTCCCTTCCACTCAAGTCAAAAGGGTGTTTTTCTTCTGAATCTATGGTTTCCATGGCGGTTCTTTACTTCAAAAGGAACCAAAAACTATGTACAGGGAAAGATTCAGCGCTCTGTCAGCGTGTGTTTGCTCTTGTGATCTACCTTTGTGAGGTTTTTACCAGACCTTGGGATGTAGGAGGTTTTGGCCAGTTCAAACTTCATCAAGCGTTACATTCGTTTGGTATTAATGTTGGGGTCTTCCCAGATTTCAAAAATACAACAGACTCCTAAATTCTTCCTGCTCTAAATGTTTCTTTAGGCCAACTAAAAGCCAGCATTACATTTATCACCTGTTTTTCATGTTAATGGACTGTAATGGCAACTTTTACGAAGCTTTGTTTATGTTTGGGTCATCATGAGTCATCAGGTTTCACACAAACTTGTGAGGTCCATGCCAGCTGTCGCCAGGTTCTGTCATTAAAGCAAAATGGAGACCGAAGAAATACTAACCTATTCTGAAAATAAAGCACAAAAAGCTCTTTGAATCACTGTCAAATCAACCTGGGATAACATGAGTCATCAGGTTTTACAGAAACTTGTGGAGTTCATGCCATGTCAAGTGCATGTTGCCATTAAGCAAAAGGAGTACAAACCAAATACAAAGATATTCTGGAATTCACCTAGAAAAAACTCTTTAAATCACTGTCAGATCATTCTGGGACAATAAGATGCATTTGGTTTTCCACAAACTTGTGGAGTCCATGCCAGGTCGAGTGCATGTTGTCATTATAACAAAAGTTGGACAATACACAGACTAAAATAGTCTGAAATTCAGAAGAAAAAACTATTTGAATCACTGTCATGTAATTCTGGAATAGCATAAGTCATCAGGTTTTTCACAAATTTGTGGAGTCCATGCCAGCTTGAGTGCATGCTGTAATTAAAGCAAAAGGCGAACAAACCAAATGCCACGATGTACTGAAATTCAATCACAAAAAGCTTTTGAATCACTGTCAAACAATGCTGGGATAACATGAGGTTTTACACAAACTTATGGAGTCCATGCCAGGTCGAGTGCATGTTGCCATTACAACAAAAGGCTGGACAAACCACAGACTAAGATGTTTTGAAATTCAGTAGAAAAAGCTCTTTGGATCACAGTATAATTATGCTGGAATAACACAACTCTGCAGGTTTTATACAAACTTTTGGAGTCCATGCCAGCTTGACAGTGCATGCTGTTTATGGGCATTTTATGGGCATTTTTCAAAGAATTGCTTTTCACTCAAACGTGAAGCTGATTTGATATTTTTGATTTAAAAATGGTTTTACAATCCGAAAAATCATCTTGGTTTGTGGTCTCAGAATTTTGGATTCCGTACATCAAAACATCCTTGTTTCTGCTGCACTGCATCTTATTTTCCTAGTCATGTTTCCGTCAGTGGCAAAACTCTTCTTTCTCTCACATTGTGTTTCACAAACACAAGGCGACAGGGCTCCAAAAGGAAGTGTTTTATCTGGCTCTGCAAACAGCGACAAAACAAAGACGTGTTTGTTATACTTTCCTCTTTTCTTGGGAGACTTGAAGTTTGTGTTAATAAGTACGACAAGCGACGGGGTAACAGGAGCTGCCTCTGTTTCTTCTTCTGTTTGTTTTAGGGAAACATTGTTATTATGATGTCTCTACAGTGAACGTTGAAAGTCTGCCACAGACAGGTCACAGCTCCTCGTATTTGCACATTAAAAAGCCTCACAGTTCCCTCCTGATTATTATTCTCTCTCTCTCTGTACAACAGTGAAAAAGGTCCCCGCAGATGTTCCTCTGGCTTTCATGTCAAAAGCTATCTGACTGATACGAGCAAATGTCAGCCGAATCCAAACGTATAAAAAAAGAAAAAAACATGCTGATTATTCCTTTTCCCGTGAAAGGTCACCTGTGACACGGTATCTCGAAATTTGTAAGATAAATTTGTACATTAGGTGTACCAAGCCGTACCGACTTGTACCCGGGGTTGCTCACATGCGCCGGTCTGGAAAAAAAAAAAAAAAAGAAGCAATTGTTTGTAGACACGCTCAGCTTCTTTCATTTGTTTGTAAAATCTACAGCTCTGCGATAAGCTCCGACTCAGCATAGGACTCGAGCTGAGATCTGACGTCTCCATCGGGCCGATTGTGCACTTGCAGCCATTTTGTTTCTTTCCACAGGTGAGCGCCTCGTTCGCTCACACAGGTAATGGAAGATGTGAGGAGATTGCTTTTTATGGTCGGCAGGCTGAACAGCTGGGAGCGATGCTTTTCTCCGGCTGCACAGAAAACACAGCGGGTGATGGAGGGGCCATGCACTGAATTTCAGAATATCTTAGTATTTAGTGTTTCCTCTGTTTGTTTCACTGACAGCATGCACTCAAACTGGCATGGACTCTACAAATTCATGCAAAACCTGCTGACTTATATTATCTCAGCATGATTAGACAGTGATTAATTTCAGAATATCTTATTTGGTGAGTTCCCCATTTGTTTTACTCACAGTGTGGACTCAAGCTGGCATGGACTCTACAAGTTTGTGTAAAAAACCTGCTGTCTCATGTTATCCTAGCATGATTTGACACTGACAATTCAAAGAGTTTTTCTTACTTGAATTTCAGAAAACATTAGTATTTCATGTGTCCCTCACTTGCCTTAATGACAGCATGGGATCAAGCTGGCATGGACTCTACAAGTTTGTGTAAAAAACCTGCTGTCTCATGTTATCCTAGCATGATTTGACACTGATTCAAAGAGTTTTTCTTACTTGAATTTCAGAAAACATTAGTATTTCATGTGTCCCTCACTTGCCTTAATGACAGCATGGGCTCAAACTGGCATGGACTCCAAAAGTTTGTGTAAAACCTTCACACTCATGTTATCCCAGCATGACTTGAAGGTGAATCAACACACTTGAATTTCAGAATATCTTATTTTACGAGTCCCCAATTTGTCTTATTAACAGCATGGACTCGAGCTGGCATGGACTCCACAAGTTTATGTGAACCTGCTGACTCTGGTTTATCCCAGCATGATCTGAAGGTGATTCAAAGAGCTTTTTGCACCTGAATTTTAGAATACTTTATTATTTAGTGAGTCCCAATTTTGTTTTACTGACAGAATGCACTCGTGTTGGCATGGACTCCACGAGTCTCGGTAAAAACCTACCGACTCATGCTACCCAGGCATGATTTGAAGCTGATTCAAATAAGTTTTTGTACTTGAGTTTCAGAATGTCTTACGCTTTTGTGCCTTAATGTCAGAATTCACTCGAGCTGCATGGACTCCACGAGGCTGTGTAGAACTTGCTCACTACGGTCTTCCCAGCATGATTTCACATTTATTCAAAGGGCTCCTTGCGCTTGAACTTCAGAACATTTGGTTTGTCCTCCTTTTGCTTTTATGAAAACATGCACTCAGGCTGGCATGGACTCGACAAATTCCTTTTATTTTGGTTTATTCTACAACTAAAGCAAAAAATAATAAAACTTACAGTCCATTTTTGGTGGTGTTTCGTTCCACAGGTAATGGCCTTGTTCACTCATACAGACAGATGAAGATTTGTTTTTTATGGATTGCATTGTGAACAGTTGGGGAGTGATGCTTTTCTCCAGCTGCACAAAAACACAGCGGGTGATGGAGGTGCTTCGCATTGTGCGTCGGTGCAGTGCCTTGTGAAAAGGTTCGCCTCGCAATTTCAAGTAGCACCTCACAATCATCTTTGCGTGAAAATTGCAACACAAAGGTAACGCTGTTCTGCACGCTCTTTTGGTGATTTACTGTTGCGCTGAAGGTAAAACGGCAGCCAGTGTCGGAACAGAGCGAACGGACGGGAACAAAACATACACTGGTGGTGTTTCATATGGCTCCCCGCTGAGGATGGCACACATTTCCATTGGAGCACTGACAGTGAATGCAACACAGCATGCCTTTTCCTCCTGACTAACGATGCAAATTATTAAAATGATTTTCCCTCCACAACCTGTTTAATGCATTTCCTTCCAGAAATAATTGAGGAATCTTTTTATGTTTTCAATTAGCCACTTTTTTTTTTTTCCTTCCTCCCCGGTTGACATTCTTTCTAATTGCTGAAAAAGATTCAGGCTTTGCTCGGAAAATGTTGCAGGGCATCACAATAACAGACGCTTTTATTTTTTTTCTGTCAATCCTCCACAATGAGAAGCAGAAGTGAGCGAATGGTGGGGATGTGGATGGGGGGCGGGGGGGGGGGGCTTATACCAGTAATTACTGGAAGAAAAACATACATTTTGTTCTGGCCTCAGAAAAAAATACGCAAATATTCCTCTCAGGGAGTAATTACAGTCAATACTGATGCATAACAACTGCACAATTCTTCTTGTTTTCATGAAATGCGCTGCACTCGCACCTGATGCTCATACATCTCAGATCCTGCACACATTTATACGACCATATTGCTCTCGTTTTTAGTGTTTCAGTGGCGTTTTCGTCTTCTCTTTTTAGTCTCAAACTCTGCATGTTCTAAAGGTGCTCATGAAGAGTTTTTTTTGTCCTTGTGGTCAGTTTGAATTGACGTCAGTAACAACATGTGACTCCGTCTCACTCTGATATATTATCCAGCTGCCACTTAAGCTGAAAACGACACACTTTCATTATAATTATTCGCTCAATTTAGATGTATATGAATGCAGGAAATAAGCGTATTATTGGACAAAACCAGTCCCTGCACTACAGACACCACTTTACACTTTTTATATTGTGTTCAGTACAAAAAGCAAAGTACAGGTTTGTTTGCAGGTGGTACGCTGATCCTTCTGATTAACCTTAGTGGAGAGTAAATCCATAATCAGGAGACATTTTATCTTTAAGGCTGACACAAAGAAACACACAACGGTCGCAGTTTGGTTCAGTTCAGTTGACTAAACGACTACTTAGGTTGAGAAAGACTCCAGCTTTCTCCTCCTGCAGGTAAATTCCCCGAGTACGGCTCATCAACACAACCCGACCACCCTCCTACGTGGACATTTCTCAGTATAAAACCCACCACACATCAGGGGCGCTTCAACAAATGATGCTTGAAAAGTAACTACAGCGCCAAACTTAAAAGCATCATCAGGCTTATACATATTTGATGCACTGGGAAGGAGAACAGGCCAAAATTCTGAATTTATGATGTGATATTACGGATAATAAATACTGTAAAACCCGTGCACCGTGATGTTTTCTGCTTAAAGTGTAAAGCCAAGTGTTATTTGGACTAAAACACACACATATGGCGCCTGACGAGCGTATGCAATATTTAAATTGAACCCCAGAGGAATGAATCACCGCTGAACAGCGTTTATTTAATGTACATCCTCTGCAGCTCCAGTTGATGAGAATAAACTCCTCCAGAGTCCTGATGGAGGTGAAAACTAGGCTAACCTTCCTGGCGGTTTCCCGTGGGAGGAAGTGGCAGATGTACAGAACCATACTTGCCCTCCCCAGCACATACACACACACACACACACACACACACACACACACACACACACTAAACCCGAAAGCTCTCCAGGGTTCTGTCTCAAGCGGAGCCAAAAACCCAAGCTGGGGTAATCCTCCGGGGAGCTCAACTCTACCAGCGGCTCTCCCTTCAAATCCTATTGGGTCAGAAAATCCAGAGAGCGCCTGCTCCACCTCTGGAAGGAGGACGGCGGGGAGGGGGGCGCTTGTTTTGTCCACAGGCGCACTTACGCGGTGCTGTCGTCCCAGTGGAGGACGAGCAGCTCGGACACACGGGGCGTTTTCGTGACTTTGTGAGGCCCAGCTGTGTACAAACACGTTAATACAGTATACCGACACACAGTCAGCTGTCTCCCGGGGTTCAGCAGCACATACGTTCACACACGAGATCCATCAGCCGTGATTATGTCACAT
Organism: Sparus aurata; assembly: GCF_900880675.1. Lineage (NCBI taxonomy): Eukaryota > Metazoa > Chordata > Actinopteri > Spariformes > Sparidae > Sparus > Sparus aurata. Next base: position 26,423,225 of record NC_044205.1, read on the forward strand.
AAGAGAGGTGGAAACAAACTCATCAGGGAGCTGTTTGCCTTCATCACTCGCAGCGCTCTGGAAGCACAACAATCAATTTTCAGAGTAATCCGACAGCGGTCAACTAATCGGGAGCGAGGCCGCGAGGTCCGCCTTGAATCATGGCACGGCAGCGTCACGCCGGATGTCTGGTGCTGCCGTGGAAAATCAGAGAAAACACACAGTAAAGAGCCCAAAACGTGCCGAAGAAGAGGCTGTTTAACGAGCCGAGAATGGAAAAACACATGGCTGAGCTGTGGGGCAAAGGACGGATACTGGGAGAAGTTCTGTAAAGGCAACCGGGCAGCGGAATGTCGTTAGGAAGACAACGTGTGTCACTGATGTGAATTCTGACATTTTACCTCCTGTCTTTAGGCAATTAATAAATACACAAGCAATTAATTACCTTAAAGGATAATTTGATGCAGAAATGACATTTTCGTTCAGAAATGGCTCCATGCAGCTCATCCAACGTAATCCAAAGTCTCTGGACCGGTCCAAAACCTTAATCGCTATTTTAAAAGCCGGTTTTAACGCCAGAGTTTTTACTGTCGCTGCCAAATTCACAAGTACGTACTCGACCGTGTGCCGAGTGTGTAAATGACTTGAGTTGTTTGAGAAAGTGGCTGTTTTGCTGTGAAGCTCCAGAAATGTTTCATGGACGACGAAACTTTCCATCGGCATGTGGGTGAAGAGATAATGACCATGTTGGTGTTGTCTCAGATTCAGATCTGCTGTAACCTTCGAGTCGTTTTTACACTTCAGAAAACATAGCGACAGTTTGCTAATTATGACTTTTTCATGGCGTCCAAAAAAAGAAAAAGAGAAAGTTCTGCCGTGTGGCTGTTAACCAGGACCGACAGGAGAGAGCGCGTTGGTCCAGTTTTAGCCGCCCTGCACTGGCTTCCTGTCAAACACGCTGTTGGCGGTTCTATTGATCACATTTGTTCAGAAGAAACTTTAACGAGCTGCTGAAACTCCTGTTTGCACTTTGCTTGGTGCCGCGGCGCTTCTAATAAAATGTTACATTCAACTTCATATTCTATGTTTGCTTTTTATCCCTATAGTTGCTAATTTCCAAAATAAAAGCTTATATTTAGCATTATACTTACTCTATTTTCATTTGTATGGTTTCACCTGTTTGTCTGTTTGTTGCTTGTTTTGTTGGTTCGTCAGCAGGATGACACAAAAACTACTGAACGGATGGAGGACGGGTCACAGCCCAGAACAGACTTTTGGTGCGGATCTTAACAAGGAGACGGATCCAAAAACTTTGACTCACCTTGCTTAACATCGTGAGATGAGGTGTCTTGGAAAATGTTTGTAATATTATTGGAGGATAATACACGTAATACATTACAATCCTCGTTACAGACCGAAGTGAAGCACTTATTGTTTGTTTTGTTAAGGATCCATACACACCAACACGATCATATTAACATCAATTAATAACAAAACAAGGAAAGAGGTTTTGGTCTTGTCGGGTCATTATAGGCTGCATTATGTAAGAGATAATGTATAGAACGGTGGTCATTATCGGGAAAATAAGTCCCGACAGGACGAACCGGACCCAAACGCGAAGGGACTTATTTTCCCGATAATGACCGCCGTTCTATACATAAGGTGAGTAAAATTACCCCGCTTATTACATGGTTCTTGACACAGTGTGTCTTTTTACAATTTATTTGTTACGGTTCATAGTGTTTTTCAGCAGAGAAATATAGTTCGCCAAACCAACGCCGTTTCTCTTCTCCCTCTTCGCTGCTTTCCTCTCTTTTTCTTTTCTTGACCGGTGACGACAACTCAGCCTTTTGCCAAGAGTTGAAATCACCGTATTTTCCAAAAATATTGAAGTTAATGTGAAACTCATCCATACTAGTGTCCTAGGAGTATGTTTTTCGGATATGAAGTAGACTACAGATCACCTGACGTGGCTTAAAGACCGAAGGCGCTGCGGTGACAAGTGACCGGACTACTTGCGGAGCAAAGATTTTAGAGCGCGGAGTGATACGAAACACGTGAATCAGAGGCAGAAAGGCCACTTTCCTTGACAACGGTCAAATATGCTGAGCAGCGGTCAATTATACGAAAGTAATTGACCGCTGAACCCATTCAAGTGAACGGAGCATTCTACTGCATTAAGAAGAGCCGTTTAATAAAGAAGGTATAGGTCTATTGTGTTTAATATAACTGAGCCTACAATAAAAACATTTATTCCAATCTCAAAATATATCAGACTGTGATCCTTTGTCAGCCTGCTCATCCCTGAGTCCAGGGTCACTCCTTTATTTAACAAGATCCACGCTGTTTTAAATGTTCTATAGAGGATATATGTGGATATATATAAGTATTGTATCAGTACTACATTCCTCCAGGCAGACAGAACATGTATTATATTGCATTTTTAATGTATCTCGCCCAACATGTGGATTTGAAGGTTTCATTTGTTACCTGATGATTGAATAAAAGGCGAGTGTTGTGGCTTGGCGGAGGTTTGCGCTCTACGCTTTAAATCTAGTTTCCACAATTATCACCAAGTGGATTTTACTTTCCATGATATTTTAAAGCCTTCTATCCCCGTTTTTAATGTTCATTTTGTCTAATGAAATACGTTCTTTGTTATTATTTTCATTATTACATTAAAGTTTATCTTTAATGAGTTTTCTAGCACGTGTACAAAATGTCCAGATAGGACGAATAACGCCTTTCATGGCTGTGTTTCATTTGTACACAATCAATTCCCATAAAAAGAAACAAAGAATTAATTATTGATTAAAATTAACCCCTGCAGGTATAAAAATACAGCATTAAATTACCTCCCGCCATGAAAATATGCAGGAATCCATCAACTTTCGGGGGTTTTCATACTAACGGACATGATTTACAGTCATGAAATATTTACACCTAATAACCACATACAATCTGTGAGCCGATGGAGTGGCCTAATAACGCCTCATTTCCTCATCCCCCTGTGCAAAGCAACCAAAGGTCAACATCTGCTCTCGCCAGTTTTGAGCACACTAGGAGGCAGAAGGTGACGGAGAGGAGGAGGAGGAGGAGGAGGAGGAGGAGGAGGAGGTGTCATTAATTGGCAATCAGACTCTGAATCACTTTATTTGCTCTGTGCGGTAAAAAGGACGGATATTTGACTCAGGCGGTAATGATGCAGGGGGGATGTATGAGCTGATATACGAGTCTGGAGCTGGATCGTGGAGGCACATACAGCATGAAGAGGCCTTTTAATGCTGCGTCGAAGGAGGAAATCATTGTAGCGAATCCTGTAATTTTTTGCCACTCATCTCTTCATGTTTTGCTCGAGTAAAAGAAAGAAAGAATCGATATCTGTTCCGAGTTTTTTGTGGTGGAGAGAAATCCATGAAAGCCTCTCAAACATCTTGAGGAAGTGCAGGCGAATCCATTTCAACGCCGTCCGTATCAGCGCTCACTATCTTTTTGCCTATTTTTATTTTATTTAAAAGGGAAGACTGAGTGATGGTACCTGTAACAGGAAGCTGATTGGATAAAGACTAGAAAACCTGCTATTTTTAATAAGTTGCCATGATGCTTTTCTGTTTTTATTCCTTTCCTTCTTTGTGTCACTTTTTCTTGCGCCTGTAAAAGATCTTGAACGTTTCGTCAACAGCACCAACAGCAGATCCTCTGAAACGCCTCGTCAGTAGTCCCGCCTTTAAATCTGTGACCTTGTGACATCACACTACATCACCATGTCGCACATTTGCATAATCGCACCGAGTTTGGCAACTTAGAACTGATTTAGCTGATCCGAAGCTCAGAGATGACTTTATCTTCACTCCTGTTTATCAACCTGACTGCAGCAGTGATCCGGAGATGACATCCATTGAACGTAACGATACAGAGAGGAGACAGAGAACCAGAACCAGAACCAGAGTCTCTGCTGAGGGCTGAGTGCAGTCAGAGGTCGACCTGAACCGACATTAGTTTACGGCTGGCTGAACAACACACTTGTTATCACTAATAACTATTAAGTTGGCTGTTCCTGAACGCACCACAAAGACAGTTGATTGTTGAGTCTCATTCCCAGGACGTCAAACAGACACATGTTGGGTTGGTAAAGCGTCCCGAGCAGCAACAAAGAGAAAATCAGAAACTCTCTGCAGATACGAGACACTAACACGCCTTTTCTCCACATTCCAGTCTCCCTCTCTGTCTGTTTACGCCTTCTTACGTCTTTGTCTCGTCTCTGATTGTGATGTGCACCGATAAATAAATGTGAAATAATCCAGAATGTCCCTCAAATGCATCAAACTGAAGTAACAAGGCTGTTTTGAAAACATGAGGAGGAGAAAGTTCAGATATTTGTGTCCAGAGAAGAAACCTGAAACATCTACTGTAAGTACATAAATAAAGTCTTGTGTTCTTTGTATTTTCACCTCTGAGAGCTTTTAAGATTACATTCTGGTAAAATGTGGGTATTTGGATCGAGTTGTGTATCGTAAAGTTTTACGAGACCTTTCTGCTCCCGTGAAAACGTTTAAATTCTCTCAGTTTATCTTGTGAAATCGGAGCTGATCTCTGCGGAGACGTGGACGCTGATGACTTGTGATAATTGCGAGTTCGGTTGAAGAGGTTAACACGAGAGAGACGATCACTTCATGCAGAAAAACTGAAGCTGCAGTGGACATATTTGCATATCTGGCCCTTTAATGACAACATTAAATGATTGTCTCCTGTGGCTTTGAGCTCTTCACTACCCAGATGTCTTTAAACCAGCCGACCCGCCCGCTCTGTGAAGCCTTAAATCAACAGAAATCCATACAGACAAGAAGAGGAAACATTTGCATTTGTGTCTTTTTGCAGCAGACAAATAGAAAAGACAAAAAAAAAGGTTTGTTTCTTCCATCTGCTGCCGTCAGTGCGTCAGATCCGCCGGGCCACGTTTGTTCTGATAAAATGTTAAGATATTGGATTTGATTTGCGCACAGCATGTATGGATCACGCTCGCATTTCACACATGTCGTCACTGCCGAAGGAGAGAGACGGTCCCCGCGGTGCGACTCAGCGGCGTTCTGCCAGGGGTCCGCCGTATGAATAAATACACAAAACACAGACGCACACTCGCCCAGTCATGCTGCGACGCTCGGAGCCGGCTGACAGAATGTCTGACTGAGGAGAAGAAGAAAAGCAGTCCGGTTTATTTGCTTGTTGACTGGCAGGTTATTGCACATCAGCTCTGTTTGCGAGACGGACTGCGAGAAACTTGCAGCTGGCGCCACATCGAGTCTGTTGTCTTTGAGTCGTGCCAGCCGTCACCTCCACAACTCCTCCTCCTCCTCCACAGCAGCAGCAGTGAACGTTCCTCTCCTTCCCAAATTATGCATCGGGTCAGCGCTCGACGATGTGCTGGAACATGAAAACTGAGAGAATGCTAACTAACTGTCAGGACAGAAATCGGTCAAGCCCTCCTTCAGGTTCAAGATGGCGGGAGGAGGAAAAACACATCAATCTTGCATGTTGTTGATATTGGACACCTTTTCCCGCTGAGTTGCTGTCTGTCATTTGAATAATTTGGGCCTTTGTTTGTTCGGACCGTATCAACAATTTACAGCAGCTGTGCCGCGTCTCGTTTGGTCTTCTCAGACTATGACAAACTTTATGTGACAGTTGTGTTTGCAGCGTTGCTCGCTGATTCAATATGGAGGCGCGCCGTGTTGCACAAAACCTGATTTGCCATTTTGCAGTTCCCCCCCGGTGGCTCGCGTGTTTCTCCGCCACGATTCTCTAATTTTAAATTCCCCTCAGACGTGTAACACAAGCAGTCAGAGGAGAGGAGGGTTTCTAACCTGCCGCTGAACTTTGCGCTGAACTTGTGCTCTCTCGTTATAATCCGTTCTGGTCTCTGACTGTCGTTTACTCTGATTACCTTTCATAAATGTGCATTTTAAAAGGTGAAAATGTAAATCATTAGATATGAAGAGAGGGTGTTCGGCTGTCCTTAGAGAAATTTAAAAGCAAATCTGAACTGACAAACTTGCAGATTTCCTTAGAGAATGTGTAAAAACGCTCTAAAATAATTAATATAAAACTAAGAGCGATAATTAAAAGTAAAACAGAAGCAGCAACGTTTATAAAATTGACTGTCTCTTGGGAGAAAATCTGCGAGAACGATGTAGAGAACGGGTTCTGATTCTTGAACGTCGAGCCGCCAGTTTTCATTGTGGACAAACGGTGTAATTACATCTTCACGTGACGCACTGCGGCCCAAAAAGACGGTCAGAATTAGAGCCACTGAATCCAAAAACATTTGGAAAGTCTAGAAGAGCTGCAAGATTAAATCATCTTGTCTGCAACATGCGTGCATCAGCTCTCTGACTTCACGGCTCCGCAGACTGAAGCTCAGTTCTCACGAGACCTCATGAATCACGGGGGAGCAGACGTAAACAAACTGGTGGTGCAACAACGTGTTGTGGTTACACGTTGCAGTGTGATTAAAAACTAAAAGCAGAAGGTGAAACGAGTCAAGGATGCTGTATTAAATGTGGAACAGTATTGATCATGGTGGATGCTAGCTTCCAGGTTTAGCGCCCGGCTAACTTGAATGGGGATAAAATAATATAATGGTGCAGCTCTTCCGGATTTTACTCGACCTGATCGCAGTCAAACAAATCAAAAGTCTTCTTTCAGGGTTTGTACACATTTTTCAAGGTCAAATTCAAGCACTTTTCAAGCACTTTTAAGGGTCATTTTTAAGATTTTCCAGCACCTTACTGCTGGGGTAAAATACGTATCTAAAGGAATATATATACACTTGTGATTTTTTTCTTCACTTTTTATCACAATTATGTACATTGTATTATGCTGTAAACATCTAAAATTATATTCTATAATAGCAAAAACTTGAGTTATAATGTCAAGCACTTTCAAGCACTTAAAGTAAAATCCAAGCACTTTTCAGACCTTGAAAACACAACATTGAAATTCAAGCACTTTCAAGGATTTCAAGCACCCGTACGAACCCTGTTCTTTGCATCACATGACGATGTAATTACACGGTTCAGTCACTACGAAAACAGGTTTCAAGGCCTTATGCTCATCCAGGGAGCTTTAAAATAGTAGCATGCTAGCTAACGTTAGCTTTAAGGGCCAGGATGTTTACGTTTGCTCGGCAGCACCGTCAGCTGCTGATTCCTAATATCAAACATGTTTAATATCAGAATATCTTGCGCTGGGTATGTGTTGAACGGGCACTGAACTCGTCTTGATATGAGCCTTGAAGCTGGATTTTGTTTAGTTTTTTTACCAGGACACAAAGATGTCGTCATTTTTCTTTTAGTTGAAGTAACGCTAACTTTGTAAGAGAGCATGAAACCAATAAAAACTCAAATAAATAAAAAACCTCTCTTTGTGTATTTTGTAGTCTGTGTACCAGACTCAAAGCAGAATCCTCCTCAGAGCTCGGCCTGACAGGTCCAGTCTCTAGATGCTTCTTACGGTAACAAGGAGCTGAACCATGAATCAGACGTCCAGCAGCAGCAGCATCCACAGCACATGTCCATCACAGCACACATGGCACTTTGCATGACTGCAGCCCCAAAAAGCCGCCGTCAAATCAAAGCGCCAGCTCGTCGCAAAACAGACATCTGTCACCGGGACGAGACAGAGCCGACAATTAGGAAGCTGTCGCTGTCATTCACACATGAAATTGACCAGCGGATGGACTCCATCTCGTATGTTTCTAATGTTCTTTGCCTTGCTGTTTTCTCTCATTATCTCCCGTTGGCGCTTCACAGAGATTTTTTTTTTTTTTTTACCCAGCTGTCAGTTCTCACTAGCGTTTTGGCCGTCAAACGTGCAACACGCAGAGGGAATCTGGCTCGTCTGTAGTTCTGCCTTCGTTTGACCGCTGCGTACACGAATGAAACGGCGGAAAACTAGACGGGCGTGTTGAGGTGTCGTTAGATCGACTCCTGCTGTTTTCACATCCAGATTAACTCAGAAAAGGAGGAAACGATAACTCATGATCTATTTAACAAAACAGTTTTGTTGATGAGGTCCGTCTTCCACTTTTACATTAACGCAGCGTGTTCATGTTCGCTGCATCCGAACATCTTCGTCAATGGACTGACGTCTTCTTCCACCATTAAAACCTAGAAAGCTCTCTCTCCATTGGCGTCTCTTCCAAATCGGAGGACGGCTGTCAGAAAACTCCAGACGCTAGACGGTTTTGAATCACTGAAATATATATCTGATGTGATTCAGAGATCTGGAGCCGTGATAAGACCAGACAGGTGTAAAGAAGTCTTATCTTGCGAGGTAAGTAGATTCACAAGATCAGAAATCCATCTCGCCAGGCGTCAAGTCAGGCGATTCCGGACAAACCGACATGTTCTTACTCCAAACTCGTCAAATATGGCAACGTCTCCCGAGGCAGTTTGCTTCTTACATTCAAAAAAAAGAAGTAACCTCACATCTAACATATGCCGAATTCACAAGAAGGCCCGAATAATTCAGAATTTGTTGCAGACATGATTTCCCAAAGATTAAAAAGTTCCTCCTGAATCAATGACACGCAAAATTGAGCGTTTTTTAAAGGGAGTCTGGGGAATTGGTGTTCAAAATAGCATTTTTTTTAGCGCAAAACGTTCTCAAACTGTTGCGGATTGTTGTTAAAAGCTACCAGATCCTAGTTTTTCATCCTGTCCAGATTATAGGAGGCTGATAGACTCCAGCAGACTCCTCGGGTCAATAGAAGTGGGTCAGGGTTACCAACAAAAACAAAGTCGGCAGTGGAGAGAAGATATATGTGAGAAACAGAACCTGCTCTGCCCTAAATTTAATGATTCTTCCCCTGACACCTTCAGCTCCTGCACCTTCGATAGTTCACACCACCACCCTTCATTTTTCTATCGTTTTTCTATCTAGGTCTTACTTTCTTTTTGTTTTTCGTCTCCGTCTCTCTCTCTCTGTACGTCTGTGCAGGTTTACCGTACTCCCTCTCTAATTGTTTTCTCACATCGCTCTCCGGGGATGTGTAGGCACGGCCTTATTATCCCTGGCTGATCGATGTGATTTATAGGTTTTAGGGAGCGAGACATGCAAACTTTCTCATCTCCTGGGGTTAAACCGAACAAATCAATCACACTCGCTTTCTCGCTCTCTCAGTGTGTGTGTGGGGGGGCAATCCAGTCCTGAAAACTAGTTTCTCCAAAGACCATCATGGAAGCGGCGCTAGCGATCTTCAAATCGAGCTTCTTGTGCGTCTAACTCGTTCTTTTATCCCCCAAATACTCAATTTTCATCTTTAAACCAGCGCTGTGCTAAAAATACTCTCATATCGTCATGTAAGTCAGCTGAAACACCTGGAAACCTTTTTTTTTTTTTTTTAAAGGTAGGATTTCTTAACACGACAGTCACGCTTGATTAATTTCATTCATGCCGTTGCAACATAATCACGTCGGCCCCTCATCAGGACGGCAGGAAACCACATAGCTGTGGAGATGATTCCCGCCAAGATTTGATGGTAATTGCTGTCACTTTTCCTTTTTTTTTCTCAAAGACTTGTCCTTTTTTACAATAAAATAATATTCAGCGTCATTAGAGAAGAAACCCAGCGAGGAGTATCCCACTTGATTCAGCAGCAAACTCGACTGTAGACTCGCAGCTTGTGTTTTTATTGATTTTACACTCGACTCACGCCGGGCTGATAAAGGATTAAAAGGACAACAAAAGCATTTCAAAGACAGCATTGGATTGTGTGATTTTTTATTTCGATTTTTTTTTTTTTATAAGACCTCCCCCGTTATCATTGATGATGAATCACGCCGTGCACCTGCTCAGACAGGTGCGTGACGTCAAATCAACACACGGCAAGCTGTGTTAGTCGCAGCGTGACCTCCGCAGGATCAATACCGCGCGGTTTAGCATTCTGAATAAGCCTTTGGGCTAAACAGAAGAAGTCTGACGTGTCAAGCATTTAAAAGGAGACAGGAAATCATGTCCATACAGCTCAGCACAACTCTGAGAGCGCTCTTTAGCTTCCATTCAGCGCTAGCTTTCAAGCTAACGTCACTGACAACTGGTATGTTGTGAGACGGGCTACAGCTGTTGTGTTTCTGATCTGATTTTTGATTTAAGTCATCAAACACTGTTATTATCATCTACTCGGCCTCATCTCGGTGGAAAGTCGCTTGTCCGACTCAATCCAGGAAGTCCTAAGATGCCAGATTCACTTTTCACAGTTAGCTTTGTACATGCTAATGCTAATTTTCTTTCCTTTCTGTATATAATGTTTTTGATCATTTTAATAATCACCCCAATGTCTTAGATAACCATTAGCCACATTAGCTAGTTATTCAGTTTAGCAAACTTTAGGTCGCTATAGCTGTTTTTCACACTCTGTGCTTGAAAGAGCTGCCAAAACCAAAAAGTGACCCACTTACAATGTTAGCAAGAAACTCAGGTAAGCTAACGTTAGGTCGCCCTGACTCTTAAATACACTTGGTGCTTTAAAAAGTTGCAAAACAACAAGGTAACTCAGCTGAGCTAACGTTAGGTCGCTATTTGTTTTTTTCACACTCTGTGCTTTGAAGAGCTGCCAAAAAGTACGTAAGTAAGTATTAGCAACAATAGCGATGAACTCAGGTAAGCTAACGTTAGGTTGTCATGACTCTTAAATACACTCGTGGCTTCAAAAGAGTTGCAAAAAATCAGATAACTGTTGGCGACATTAGCTAGTAACTCATGAATGTTAATGTTAGGTTGCTAAGGCTGTTTTTCACACTTCGGGCTTGAAAGAGCTGCCAAATCCTAAAGTGACTGACTTACAACGTTAGCAACATTGGCAAGGAGCTGAAAGAGCTTGAAAAGGAGCTTGAAAGAGTAAATGGTTTACACTGTCTCAAAAAAGCAAGCAGTGAAACTCCTTCCACATTGGCATCATTAGCCGATAGCCAGGCTGAGCTAACATTCGGTCTCTATAGCTCTTTTTCATAGTCTTTGCTTGGAAGAGCGTACAAAATCAAAGTGACTGCTGTACAGCGTTAAAGACATAAGCATAAACTCAGGTAAGCTAATGTTAGGTCGTCATGACACTTAAATACATTTAGTGCTTCGAAAGAGTTGCAAAAAAATCAGATAACTGTTGGCGACATTAGCTAGTAACTCATGAATGTTAACGTTAGGTTGCTATGGCTGTTTTTCACACTTGGGGCTTGAAAGAGCTGCCAAATCCTAAAGTGACCGACTTAAAACGTTAGCGACATTGGCAAGGAGCTGAAAGAGCTTGAAAAGGAGCTCGAAGGAGCTGCCAAAAATCTAAGTAACTGATGTACACTGTCTCAAAAAAGCAAGCAGTAAAGCTCCTTCCACGTTGGCAACATTAGCCGGTAGCTAGGCTGAGCTAACGTTAGGTCGCTATAGCTCTTTTTCATAGTCTTTGCTTGGAAGAGCTGCCAAAAACTAAAAAGCTGATGTACAACATTAGCGCCATTAGCGAGGAAACTCAGGTGAGCTAACTGTTGGTGGCATTAACTAGTAACTCATCAGAGCTAACGTTAGGTTGCTATGGCTACTATTTACACTCATCAAAGGTCAAAATAACGTTTATTCAAATCAATCGGGGATCTTTGGGCTTCTGGAGTCTTTGATTGTGCTGGACGAGCTGTCTGGAGCCATTTGATGTATTTCTTTTGTTAAACTTTACGTTTTAAAATGCACATGTCCATTTCTGACAACAACAAACGTCACAACGGAAGAGGTTGTGGTAATATACATGTAAACAAAGCTTGGTCGCTTATCCGTGTACGTAGCTAACACTTAGCATATATGAGCGTTTAGCTAACATGGTACAAAATTGTCCTGACATCTGATTTAAAAATATCTTGTTAAAAATATCCAGTAGTTTCTTCCTTTACAAATGTTGAAACACATGTTGAACAGTGGTCTCTGGCTTCACATCTGGAGAACAATATGACTAAAAGCAGAATATGACGATGAGTTTGTGTCATTAAATCCTCTTTTTGAGCTATGTTTTGAGTATTGAGAGCTACCGACAACCACATTACCTTGTTTGTGTCAACAAACTGTCCGCTGAGTGTGATTCTAATCCTGTTTTTTATAGACGGGAACGTATAATTGGCAGTAATTAATGTAAAATCACAATCAGAGAGCGCTGACGTGTAATTGAAGACTTTAAACTGCACTTTTTTCTTCCTCACAGACTTTGATTCAAGGACACGAAAACACTTCAGCTCGCTGTCATCTGTTTCCCAATGACTCAATATCTTCAATTACCTCCAATTAGACACATTTAAGGACAATTAACCAGTGATTAACCAGAGGGAGCAACGGTGGTAAATATTTACTCACTCATCGTACATATTTCTTGTTTATTTGCGCATGATTATTTTATGAGCTAATTTCCCTCATAATGTGCAGCGTTTCTAATCCGGCCGGCGTCCCTTCATGATCGCACATTCGTCGAGGTAATCTTTCATCCCTCCCTTCAGACGGCGTGTGGATAAAAAGAAAAATAAACCCAAGTGCAGAGCCAGGAGCCAGAAAAGTTAATAGACTATCACTCCCCCCTTTAAGAAAGAACTGATTGTAGTATTCAGGAGGGTCGCGTACACACTGAGACGGGTCACTGCACACAAAAAAGAAAAAAAAAATGGAAAAGTGAGTGTGTTTTTTGAGTCCTGCGGGTTAATTCGGGGCTTTTTCAGCGTGTCTAAACATTCATGAGCCGCAGAGGGATGGATGGAGAAGCGAGGGAGGGAGGGAGGGAGGGAGGAGAAACGAGAGGGTATGGACGGAGCAACAGCACAGCGCTCAGACACAAGAGGGAGAGCTGCTGCGAGGGCTCGTCCACAACGCTGTCAGCAGGTAGAGAGAGAGAGAGAGAGCAGGAGGAGGAAGAGGAGGAGGAGGAGGGAGGAAGTCTGTCTTTTCACCTGAAGATTACTTTGCCTCACACTTATCCCTCTCTCAGTCCTGAGCGCCTGGAGGAGCAGCAGCAGCAGCAGCGAGGAAGGAAGGAGTTGATCGGGAGGTCTGTCGCTCTCGGTTCTGTCTTTTTTTTTACATTTCTTTTTTTTTTTTTAAGCTGGACTTCTCTGCAAGAATATAAAAAAAAAAAAACACCCTGGTGATCATCCTCCACTGGAAAAAAAACAGAATAGACTGAGAGATAGAAACCAGCATGTCAAGGAGAGAGTGAAAAAGTGAGAGAAGTTCCAGCTGAAAGGTAGGAATCTTTGGGAATTTATCTGTTTATTCATTAAAAAAAAAAAACAATCCCCATCACGTTATCGATTTGTTGCACATAATGAGCAGCTTGGAGGTAAGTCTCTGAACAAGACAAATGTGATTTATTGGCTTTTTCTGTGTTGTTTTGTTTTGCTTGCTTCGCCTGCTTTATTTCAAACCCCCGAGAGCCACATGTGCTGGAAAACAAAAATGTTGTGGTGCTGAAAAGGAGGACGGAGAGAGTTTGTGTCGAGAGAAATCCGAGCCAGTTTAAGAGTGAAGCGAGGGGAGGTGGACGGAGGAAAATAGAGTAAAAAGAGGAATAGGAGGAGGAGGGAGGGATGGATGGAGTGGCGAGGGGCTCGCTGGCAGCCAACTCAGTAACCAAGGCAGCTGACATGAGGGAGAGCCAACAGGGGACAGTGGGATTTCTATTTTTCACCCTTGCCGAGATACGCCGGGGCTTTTGCCAAGTCCCCTGCCTCATCCCCCTACGGATAAAGATTTCATTGTGCGGCGCTGCGACCGAATTCATTAAGCATCAACATGTACTCTCCCTCCCGGCCGCACTTTACTCTATCTCCTCTCCGGCTGATGCTCACTCCTCCTCCTCCTCCTTCTCCTGCTCCTCTTCTCGCTTTCATTACGGTCTCGGTTGCCCCGCCGATAATCAGCTCAGCTCAACAGTTGTGCTTCCGTAACGCTCTGCGGTTAATAATAAAAACATATTGCTGCGATTCTTCAGGGAGGATTTATAATAACAACAACAAACAACAAAAAAGGAGAAACTCAAAGTTTGGCAACCTTGAGTTTTGGGGATGCCACATGAGGGTCTACGGAGATTTAATAGATGGCAACTTGGGGGTATTTTAGGAGAGTAAAAGGTCGTGAAATCTGGTTGATGTTTAGCAGTTTCAACAGAAAGACGTGGTAACATTTAGACAACGTCTGACGGCACAAACGTCCACATGATCCTTTGTCGATTACGTGTCAATCAGGGACAGAAACTCCCTAAAAACAAACTTTATAACGATGTAGGAGAAAGTTTCCAGGTTGTCGTCGGGTTATCCTGTGTTGCAAAAGCTGGAAGTGGTGCCCATAACGACGGTTGATTCCACATTTTAGTGCCGTCTCTCCTTAGTTTCCGCTTCTACCTCTTCACCAGCGCCATTTGTATCTTTGCATCGGACAACTCTTGATTAAAAAGTGGCGAATTCTGCTTTACGGTAACAACATTTTGTGTCTCTCCAGTCCCTTTTCGATTGAGGAATATAGACTACTGCCACCTGGTGGTGTGGAGAGTTATTTCCTCATATATTTTCCAGGTTGCAGTCTTTGCGGTGTGTTCAAGTGCAGCTTTCTGGACAAAATAACAGATCACATGACAAAATGTGTGAGAAAAAAAGGTTGTCTGCAGTGACAAACAGAGTCCAAGGAGCTTTCTAGCGTCTTTCAGCTTACTGTTTTGATTTTATTACAATATGCAACTTTACTGTGTACAGGCAGCTGTTTTTGGTGAACAAATGGACAAAGAACATACTTACAGAATTAGCATTTAGCTGGCGAATATTGACAAGCGTTCAGCTGTTAGAGGTGAATGTCACATTTTTGGGTTTTAGTTTGATTGTTTCCTGCTTCATTTCTATCCCTATCCGTCTTTTTCATAGTGTACACTTCCTGTCTTTGTCTTTTTCCTTTTCATCTGCATTTCGTATGTAGTTAAGTTCTTAAATTTCCCTTCAGATTGTGAAATTTCCCGGTTCTGCTTTTGTCTGTTGTCTGATTTTAGCATTTACGTCATTAAACCTCGACTTTAGTTCTTCACCCACCTGTCTCGATGTTTCCCTCAAGAGTTGGCATAGTGTTGAGACTAAATCAGAGCTAAAAGTTGAGTGACACTGCAGTTAAACTATCAAGGAAGGCAAACTAGGACGCCAAGTGAATGTGAATTAAGTTTGTTAGTAAGTACACTTCACAGTCAGATCTGGTAATTGGTAATCCTGACCCAATAAGTTCTCACTGGTCCCCAAAAGCCTCTTTCCATGTAGTCAATGAGTATCAGCTACATTAGCATCTTTATTTGCCAAGCTCAAGCCATGTGTATTGTCCTCTACTTGGTTGTCACACGATATCGGATGCTGTGAGAGAAAACTGACAAAGTTTTCTGTTATTTGGACCTGGACATCAGTGGAAACAAAGGATTTAATGGGTCAAACGTGATATATACTTCCTGGAATCCATCCAAATACAAAAATCTGTGCTTAAGTCCAACTTTTACACCCTTAAGAGATCGTATTTAAAAAGACACTTGGGTGAACCCCTCAAGTTTTTGGATCCAGCCCCTAATTTCACCAAACTTTCGGGATAATCCCAAAAGAAATATCCTTTTCTCTTCTGAAACATGATCCAAGTGGCTCCACATGAATGCCTACGTTTGAATATTTCCTCACAGTTGTCTTACAATAATCACAGCTTATTAACAAGGTCACAGTGAACACAAAACAGGAACCATTACATTAATGAATGAAGGGAACGAGTGAAGGACGAGAAGGCCGTATTGAAACGCTTCTCATTTATATCACACATTAGTCCTCTCATGCCTTTCTTTCTCCACGCTGAAAAAACCAGAGTCATTAACCCTTTTAGCTAAAAGGCTGGTAAAAGGCTCCTTATTGTTTCCAAGATGTGAGACACTTCGGCTTGTGGTGAAATCAATAGCCCAGTAAATTCTTAATTGAATGACTGCAGGGCCCGCAGCCTGATGGTGCTTTATGGGCTACCAGACGGAGCCTCTGAGAGCACGCGGAATAACAAGGACCCTGACGGCATTGTTTGCGGTCTGGGAAACAAACGTCACGTCAATCAGGCGAGCCCTGGCAAGGCGACAGCGGCGGTGGGAGTGTGTTGGCGCTCTCTACACCTGCTGTGTTACGCTCGAGCAGAGGCTGGCGTCACATTACCTCCAATTAGCTTTTGTTCCTTTGAAACACTTTTTCCTTTTGGTTCATTTGATCATTACGCCGCCTGTTTTGTGTTTTTTTTTTTTTCTTCAGCATTATCCGACACCCGGTGAGTAATAACGTAGATGTCACGCAGCTGATGGAAGACGGAGAAAACACTCTAAGGGTTTTATGAAACATAGTTGTTGGGGGGGGGGGGGAATGTCACAACATGATGTATGTTTTCTGTACACAAAACGCCCTGACAGGATTTTGTAGCAGAGAGCGAAGCCTTTTGTTGGAACGGTAGCTTATCTGTCGGCGCTCATGATGGATCGACTGACCTTGGGGCTTCTTGCTTCCATTTCAACTAGGAGTAAAGACTGCGGTGCATACTTTTGTTGAGTGTCATGCTGGTTTCACGCTCACCATTGACATTTTTTTATAACAGTGGAAGTAGAAATCGTATACTGGATTCATATTCCTTGCAGCTGAAATGAGAGAAAGGCTTGATAATTGTGTGGATCTGACAGTTAAACTAAACCGGATGAAGCCAATTTTTTGTCCTTTGCTTCCTTGTTTCAGTCGGTTAGAGAACTTTAATACATGTGCACTCAGAGTAGCCTGAAATTGGTGTAATTATCTTTCATACATTAGCCATCCATGTAATTTTCTCCACATTCCTACCTCTGTTAGGCTTCTCTATGCCTTTGCGTCAGTATCTCCGGTTAAGTAGAACAGATTGACATTCTGGACAAAAACACTTCAGCCATGGAAAAGTCAGATGAGGTTTGATCGTCCACAAAACATTTCTGGAGCTTCACAGCAAAACAACGTTGCAGAATAAACAACTTAAGTAGCTGGAAAACGCTAAAAAACAAACTAACCTGGCTCCTTCCAGTTCGTAATCCAAGTCTCTGGAAGCCCTGAGATTGTAAATTTATTTGAAAAGATGTTACTTACTTCCTGTTTTAAGCCAAAATCAGCTTTCTTCAGTAGGTGTTTCACCGCTCCAACGTACCTGACTCAAGTTTATCATCAAGCTCTGCTGAAGCCTGAAGTTAATGACCTGATCAGGTGAATCAGGTGTGTTGAAGCACAGAAACACTGAGGTCCAGGACTGAAGGACTCCGATGTAAACAATCTGGCTGCTCCTGAATTATTCGGCATGCAGTGGCAGTACAGCACCTTAACTCTGGTTGTCACGTGTTTAAAAACAGGAAAAAAGGAAGAAATAGATCCGATAACTAGCGCGTGACTACTACTGCTGTACGAAATTATGTCGGAGGAGGTGATAGACGAGAGTGAGACCCTCACAGTCGGGTAGATATCGCAGAAATATCGTTAACGTGGATTATCTTAACGATATAAAAATCTGATATTGTGACATACGTATTGTAGCTGCTAAGCTAAAAGCGTTAGCACAAAGGTGTGAATAGTGTCTTCTCAAATCAGTTTGGGATCTCAAGACTTCCAGGGGTTGAAATATGCTGCTTCAGTTGTCTAGGAGACAGCTATAATACTGTGTTGCTGTGAAGCTCCAGAAATGTTTATTGATCTGTACCTTCTGATTATCTGGTCTCTAGTCAAGCGAGCACAAATTTTAAAGGACGCCTTTTAGTCTCTTTTCTTGCAGTGTGCTTTGTGTTCTTTTGGATGTTAAAGTTAAAGTTAAAAGTAAAAAAAAAATAAAAAAAAAAACCTTCTGAAACACCTCGTTTGTAGCCCCGCCTTTAATTCTGTGACTCTGTGACATCACACTATGTCACCGTGTCACACATTTGCATAATTTATGCCTAGTGGTTAGTTTGGTTTAGAAAAGCTCCTTTGTTGTTGTTTACTTTGCTGGCTCAGGCATGTCTGTGCTGACCAATCAGGGCAGACTGGGTATTTAAGAGGGCGGGGCCTTAAAGAGACAGTAGCCTTTTTAAAAAAGAGTGTTTAAGGCAGAGAAAACAGACGTTTTTGTTTTATGAACCTGAAAATAAGCATTTATCGCTCTCATTTAACTAATTTTCCCCAAAAGATAGGACAAAGAAAACACACATTTTCTGCTTCCATCTACTGTTCTTGTGCGAATATTAGAAGTTTGGTCTGTAAATCAGCACCAATAAGATCTCAAACGATGAGTGATGATGTAGAATATTTGATGAAAATATGACATTTCCATTTGTTTCATGTCTTCATGTGAGGAACAGATCTGAAGTTTTTTGTCTGACACCATTTTTCATCTCTCAAGCTTCAGTGGAATCGATCATTCACTTGTTTGACAGTTGCTTATGATTTATCTGATATCTGTTTCCATTGCTCTTGCTCACATTATGCTTTTAACCAATACACCTAACTTTATCCTCCTCCAGTCAAGAGTAAAACCTCTGTTGTCGACTAAAAAATTCAGGTGTTACCAATTGTGTTTCGCTGATGCACAATTGGATAGATTTTTTATCCAGACTGCGGCAAGAAATTCAAAATATTAGTCTGACAATTTCAGTGAAGATGTCATTTTAAAAAAACAGTCTCTTTAACAAAAAGAGTCACGACCAGCACTTTTCCTGGAGGCATCTGCTCAGAGCTACAAGTTAAAGTAGAGGCACACGGTAAACAAATGGACCGAGGCAGCTAAAAATACAGAGTGTAATTTAAACTGTCAGCCCCGATGCCGCTAATACATCCTCACGACCTTAAAGAACACCTACACCAAGTAATAACTTCATTCCCTTGGCATCCTGTGTATCTAAACACCGGCAACACTCCCCCTTTTTCAGCGTATACATACTACAATGATGTACACCTGTGTGTGCATGAGGCCATTGTTTGTGTCGGAACAAATTCCTCGACGCCCGAGCTTGATCATGCACCAGAAGATGCCAGGTTTTCATTTCATTAAGCTGCTCCTGCAACTCCCTCTAAGCTCAGACAGTGAATTATTCCATCCCCCTCTCGGGTTGAAGAAAGCAATCATGTTTTCACTTCATTTCTTTTTTTTTCCTTCTTCCAGGACTGACTCTCAGGCACTGGATCTATTGAAAAATGAGAGTTGCTTAAAGTAATAGACAGAAACACCTCATCTCTGAAATTAATTTGAATTGATTCTCCCCAGTCCTTTTCCCCCACCAACGCCGCTGACGAGGTTTAGAGAGGGAAATTTCAAAACGTTCAAGGCCGCATGTGAAAATCAATTGCTAAATGAAGCTCATTGGAAAGATGAGCCGTCTCTTCTAAATCGTCCTCATTTTGGACTGGAGAGCAAACCAGAGCTGATGTTTTTTTCTTTGCCTGTGTTTATTTGAGCGATTGTTAAGTATGCACACACAGAGCTCTTTGTAATGATCACGATGACAAATCTCTTGCAGTTTGATACCATCTGGTTCGCTTTGAATCTTTCGAGCAGTGCGTCGGCGCCGTGTGCGGACACGTCATCGTCCAATGACAAACAATAGCGTCAGTACAGCTGGGGAGGTTTTATTTGACAAGAAACAGGTGAGGACTGTGTACATGTAAGTACAAAAAAACTGAACCACAAAAGGTGGCTGTGATCAAAAGCTGCTATCAAACTGGAATTTGAAAAGTTTAGCTCCTGGCAACCCAGAGCACAGTCAGCTAACAGGACCGCTAACGTTAGCTGGATATGTAACCGTCTAATAGTAGCTAAACTACTGGCCACAGCTGTGTTCACCTGGAGCCCAGTGAAGATTGCATTTAAGTTGCATGTACGTTGCAGAACTTCCCTGCTACTGAAGACGAGAGGTGCCGTGGTGGACCAGCAACGGACCGTGCACGGCCGGGTGGCTTTTAGGGTTTAGCCACTGTTAGCGACTACTTTAGCAACAGGAATTTCATGTCATTGGTATCAAGTGATGCCAAAAGACCTATAGAGATAGAAGATGAAAGAGCGATGTCCGATTTGTAGCTGTAGTCGATTTGCAGCGACTGTTTTTGTGCGCGGAGAAAGTCTGAATCAAGTGACCTGCAGTTCTTACCTTCACTTGCTCACTCGCGTGAGCACCAAAAGTAAACAAGTGCGATGTCAAACTGTTTAACATCTGCCAACAGAGGCGACCGAGCACTCGAGGAGAACGTCCACACACTGAAATGTCACCCGCTTAATTCATGCAACAGCAAATGTGCTCACTGTCAACCTGTTCAAACATCCTACCTACTCAGTTATCACACTCTGGATTAGAGCACCAGGGAGAAAACACCTAAAATATAAGTGCAAACTGTGATCCGTAATTACTTCAAAACCAAACATCCCCCTGTTTAATTTTTTAACAATCCATCTCCGGGGCATCGGCGAAAAATAAACAGCTAATCGACCTTCAGCGAAGGCCGAAATAATCATCGCACTGCAGAAGGAATACAGTTTGACCTTCGTCCTGACAGACAGTGATTACGTTTTATTGGCCCGCACCAAAAAAAGAAAAGGAGTCCAATACTCACCAATGTACTCTGGCTGAATAAAATGGAGCACAGTGGGGAATGAGTTATCGTCTCCGGAGTCTGTGGGCTCCAGTCAACTTTTCCTATTGCAATGGAGAGGATGAGCCGCCATAAATCTGAGCCACAGATCCATTAGGTTTCTGTTCTCTGCAGCACACAGTGTGAGGCTACTCTCTCTTTTTCCTCACTCCGTCCGCTGCTCTTTGCACCAACGCCGACAGCAACACAATCTGCGGCGTTAATTAACGTTCTCCAGGAGTTCATGCAGGATCTGTCGCCGTGTGTTTGTTCCATGTCGTCCCGTTTATTTTTCTTGTTAATTGGAATACGCGAGTTGTTGCAAAGAAAATCGCTGAAATCATTTATTCCTGTATTTAAACTCTACGTACGTGCTTGCAAATTAAAAAACACCCCCAATCTGACGGATCCAAGGACAGTCAGGGCCCAGTCCAAAACAGATCACAGGATAACTAGACCCAATTAAAAATGCAGTAGGCACAAAGAAACCCAACCGCGATCGTGATACTTGGACTCTTCCTACAAGTCAAGTGCAGAGCTGCTGTTCAACACACGCCAGCAATTGTGACTACACTAAAATACAAGCAGCTGTTTATTGACCTATTAATGTAATAAAGTATAACATCTGCCACATTTTGACAATGAAACCCACTGAACTGGAGTTTATAGCTGAGCAGCACTCGACTGAAACAAGTATCATCCAAATTAAATGTGTTTAAAAAGAATCTGCTGTCAAAAATAAAAAATTTATAAGTGAACAAGAAATAGAACTTCTTCTTATCAACCCATATCAATTAAAGTTCAAATTAACAAAGTACGGTGTAACGATGAAGCACCGCCCACTTCTGGTTTAAGCCACACCCACTCTGAGTACGTATACGTATAATTAAGTTGGTTGTAGAAGAAAGGATCCAACTAATTAAACTTCTGACAAGCAGCTTAACATTTGAATCGAAGCAACACTATTAAAAATGTTATTTTCACTTGTTAACTTCCGACTTATCTGAACTGTTATTTTGTGTTTTGTGATTAAATGCGACACGTTTCAATTGACTTTACGTATACGGATACGTATAATGTAGTTGGTTTAGTTAGCAACTTTTGATTTAACCGCCTGTAAAGACGGACTACTGAGTGGACACTTATTACCAATTTTTAACACACGTAAGAGCTTTATAATTAAACTGTGGCACGTTTAATGATATATTTTATGTCGTAGAGCAAAGATGTTACTCAAAGAGTGGTCTGGAGGTGGTTAAAAGGTTTTGGTGAATGTTTTTTTTTTGTGCAAAAGCGACTGATTCATTTGTATTGATCCGAGGTTTTCAGAATAAAAGTATTTTTGCAGCAGGAGGTCAGCGGTGGTGAGTGTGAAGTTTGTTTAAAAATAGCCTCTTTGTGGCGCTTAACAAAAAAGAAAAGCAATCAGTTCTTGCTTGGCTCGAAGCCGCACCTTCCATTAAATTAAAAACGGTGTTGATATGTATTTTTTTACTTCTCGTGCAGCCAACTGCAGCTGCGTTCGTCTCTCATTTCACGTCCGGGCTTGATGTGAAAGCTGCTGCTCTCGTGTGAGTACATGTGTGCGTGGGCGAGTGTTTGCATCAGCGCAGATTGCTCATGAAATACGACCTCCGGAAAAAAAAAAGTTTCCTGTCCGCGTCCTCCTCCTTGAACTCCAATCCATTATCTATCTCCAGGTATCAGATTCATCCCAACAGGTGTTAGTGTGTTAAACGATACGGGCCCGTGGCAGCTTGCCACAGACGCCGGGGATGAAAGCGAAGATCAGAAGAGCGCTTATACACACAAACACACATATACCTGCGTCGCCGTATATGTTTCACAGCGGCCCTCATCACCCACATTACCTGCAGCTGCGAGGGGAAGTGAGAGCGACGCTGCGGTGGCAGTCATCAGATGGAAGTTGGGTGAATTTCTTCTTCTTTCTAAGGAGATGGGACTCAAGTTCTGAAGACGCGTCGCCTTGTAAAGATGCAGTTTGCTCTCTGATTGGCTGGACGGCTTTTTTTATCTTTAGCTTTTCCCTCAAACACCCTTTTTTTTTTTTTTTCTTTCCATATCCTGAAGCATCCGATCAATAGAGCGAGAGTCACGTAGACAAAGAAAAGACGAAGTCAGATAAGGAAAGTCTCGCATCTGTTTCTCCTCCCCGCTGTTTGCTGAGACAGCCGAGGATTGTTGAGTCGTTTGAGGTGGAAAGAAAAATGAATCTTTTTCGGCTACACTTTCTGCTTTTACAGTACTAGAAATGAAATAGTTTAGACTCGCCCACTCCTGCCAAACGCTCCCGCACCAACCATCCAATAATCACAGCCGCCTTCGGACAATCAATTCTGTAACGTTGCAGAATTCGTCCATTTGTTAAAGTTAATGGCTTCTTGACTTTTAAAGCGGCTATAATCAATATTTATACGTTAAACGATGGAGCAGATGACAGGTTGTAATGTGAAACGGGGTTGATTCTAGCGATGAATCGCACAGATAAACATCATCAAGACTCGTTTCAAAGGTCACGCTAACCGCTCGTCTTCCTACGGCGGCAAGTTTACATCAATAACTCGGCTATAACTGACATAGTGGCCTAATTAGCCTGGAATTAAGCATTAAAGGCAGATTAACAGATTTCAGTTGGATCTGCACGGTGGAAACACCTCGGCCGTCTGCTCTCTGTGTGTTCAAGAACATTTTCAAGTTCCATCTGCTTTAATTACCTCTGAAAGCTTTTGTCGTCTTTTTGCGTTGAGTCAGTTCTTCGCGCTGCCGTCTCCAACGTCTCACCATCGATTCATTGATGCCAAGCTTACGTGCAGCAGCTCTATTTCTTTCTTCGATACCCAGATGGATTGCCTTTAACTTAAAAGCTGCATCAAATGCATTTCTTCGTGTGTTTTACATGAAGAGGGTGCGTGCATGATGCGCAAAATGACTGTTCAAAACCCCATCAAACTCTTCCTCTGCGCATTGTCTCTTCCACCTGTCTGTCTCGCTCTTGCGTTCCCTGCTAGAGCGCCCCCTGGAGGCCAATAGCCCATAAAAATCTATAGATTAGCCGCATCATTGTTTAGGCTGCAGTTTCAAAGCGTGTGAAAAAAAGTAGCGTCTTATATTCTGGAAATTACGGTAGTTGTGAAATAGAAAACTAGGAGGAACTGAAAAGCAACTTTTAGCAGTAAAATTTGAGGCTGTAACTCAATTAAACCACACAAAACTCACGGTTAATGAGAAAGAAGCCTCTCACAACATAAAATGGTCTTTTTTAACCGTATATATATTTGAATAAGAAATGGAAAATGGCAGCGTAATGGAGCGTTTTTAAAATGATATATCATCAGCGTAAAGGAGAATGTAATTAGTCCTGAGCAAGATTTTAATTGTTGATTGCAATAGATAGATAATAGTTCTTTATGAGGAACATAAATATGACACATTCAATCCAAGCTGAGTTTGTGGCGTCAGATTTTAGGTAATCAGACTTTCAACCTGCTTTTAAGAAGAATAAGCTTAAAAAATATCGGATTAAAGATGAAGTTTTTCCCTGCACTTGAATGATGCATGCTGTTGAAACAGCTCAGTCAGACCTCTCGCGCCGGGTTCCCTTGTGTTGTTCATGCTGTTTGATGAGGCCGACATCACCGGCGCCGTGTTGCGGTGATGGGTGGGAGTGGTGGCGGGGCGGGGCGCCGCCCGCCCTCCCTCCTTCCTCTCTCTGCACAAACACAGACGAGCCGTTTGATCTCGCCCTACCTCGCTTCAAAAGAGATCTACGCCTCAACCCGCAGTCATAACCCAACCTCCCCCCTCTGAAAACACACACTTCAACCCTCCTTTCCTTTTGAAATCACATTACCTGTGTCCTCTTTTTCAGCGGAGGGGTGTTCAGCAGCAGATGAGACAGAATGGATGATGTAGAGGAGGAGCGAAGCGAGGAAACAACCGCGGTTGAGTTCGGTGTCAGCTGTCGGCAGGAATCCCCCGGTTCGGATGGGAGGATCAGTTCCTCTTCCTATCGTTACGCGCGTCCCCCCGAGGATATTTGAGCGTCTCATGTGGCGGCCGTGAAATCAAACTCGTTGCAAAACGGGAAGCAGAAGCTCTTAACGCTCGCCAGAAAGAATATTAGATCATGTAGGTCAGAAAACGTCGCCAATTTGAGAATAAAAATTGAATTACTATGTTTTGTTAGCGGATGCAGAGCCTCAAAAACTACATTTTCATTTTAGAATGCTTCCATTTAGTTTGAGCTTCAACAGCGAGTCTAACTCTGACGTTTTGTGTTGATGGATTTGATTTACAGGAACTTTTTCTTTGCGTTCTGCCCCACTAACCTAATTTGAACTTCCGTGCCTTTTGACCTGAATACGACCAGTGTTTACTACTTTCACGTTTCATACCCAAGAGAGCAGCTCCCCCACAAGAAACAATGAATATATCATCAGTAAATAATGGAGTCACTCCGGAACACGAGCACGAGCACGACGGCCTCAGCTTTTCCTTTCTTTAACGTCGGCGGCGAGCTCTCGTGGCCGTATGTCTGCGTAAGTGCTTGTCTTGTACGACAACCTCTCCAGCCTTGTCGAGCGGGCCTCGGGATCCATGTTTGCAGTCACTTCAACTCTTAAGTCCTACCTTTAAATATTTGAAGAGTCGGGCTCGAATTAAGAACGAGGAGAAGGAGAATAGGAGTGCATTCATAATGAATGCGCCGCAGACTCTCTTGATTTATTTCAAGGCGAACGACAAAAGCGAGAGTGAATTAACTCGTTTTACAACATCTCCCGAGTCAGGAACGTATTTGCATCTGATGGTTATTTAAAGGAAACTTGCACCATTTTCTTGGCGTGTTCCCAGGTGTGACATTTAGCGCTGTAGTCCACAGGTGACCTCACTCCCTCCTCACTCCCTTCTGGCTTTTGTACGTCAACTTCTGTTTGTCATTTCTGACATTTCCCAGAGCTTTTATTCTGAAAAGCGCCAGAGAACATGCTGTACACAGCTGTGGGTTACATGTGAGCAACAGTCAAGAAGAAATGGGAGTCGTGTAGCGCGGCCATGTCCTGTAGCTGTGTGGCATTATGCTCTACTGAACCCGCTGCTGTTTTGAAGAAATTGGTCTCCGTCTCACAATGGATTTATTTTTGTTTTTCTCTGTATGATGCTTCAGAAAAAAAGGGCCTGTGGATCACGACATCGAGACGCAACCACATGAATAAAAGAAACACGAGAAGAGATTTGAGGGCGTTCAGGTGGATTTATGGTTTTAAAAAGGGACGTGTTATGGAGCTGGGGTACGTACATTTGGGTGTCCGGCTCAGGCCTGTTTTGGCCGACCAATCAGAGAAGGGTGGGTCTTCTTAAAGAGACAGGAGCATCTGAGACAGAGCGATAAAACTGATGTGTTCAAAACTATTCCAACAGTAAGTGAACCTGATAACGAGCATCATGCGTCTCACTGGATCCCAATCCTGTTCATTCATTCAGAAATAACTGCAAAAATACTCCTGTTAACCATCATTTACTCCTTATTTTGTTCTCATGTTCTGTAATTGGAATTTGAAGCGCTCACTGTCAACCTGTTCTGAAAGACGCAGTTCAAGCCGTCGTGTTTTACGCGCTCGGCCGACACGCTCGTCTGTCATTTTCCGCCGCCGACAGCTTTACACATTCGGCGTCGGCGGACGGATTTGTTTTTTATGGCTGAGTGTTTATTAGAGCAGCTGAAGTAAACGACGTCTCCTGAGGAAAAGCAGCGCAGTTCATTCCCCCCCCCCCCCGCCCGCCCGCCCGCGCTCCCTACAATTACACTTCTTCTTTTTTTTTTGTTTACTACGGTTTTGAAAATCATAATTTGCAACTTTACAGCGTCGTGTTCCGCCTTGTAGGAAAACCATGATTACTATTGAAAAGAAAAGAGAGAGAGAGAGTGTTTGTATCCATGAAACTGTGCCAGGCTGAGACGAGGAGGAGGAGAAGAAGTGTCAGAACATTGATATAGTGCGAGTAAGGAAAGAGAAAGCGAGACACAGACAGACGTATGTAAACAAAGCAGGCAGAGAAAAGGGGGGAAGTGGAAAAGGCTGCTGAGTGTTGGACTGTGGATTTGTCTCCTCAGCTGCTGGCTAAGTCTGTCATCTGTTCAACGGTTGAATCAACATCTGGTGAAAACCCCGCATAAACACAGCTCTCTGAGCCACCGACGGAGAGGCAGCGAAGGAGAGGGAGAAGCTTATACACTCGACTGGGTGTCACAGTTGTAATATACCTACAGAGAAAAACAGCGAGCGGGAAGCAGGAGTGATGCAGCACTTTCTCACAGTCGGCTCTGCTGAGAGAAATTGCATTTAGCACGCAGCTTCCCTCGCCGTAATCACATCACTGTTTCCTGCTGTAGAGTAAGTAAGAGGCATCGCGGCACGTTTACTGATCCTATCAACAGGTCGTGACTCGTATAAATAATTCTCGAATGTCGTACGTATGTGTTGTTTACTGAAACACTCGCAGGAAGAGGATGCGCGCAAGACGAGATCGAGGAGGAGGAAGACGCCGCTAATAGCCGGAGAACAGATTTTAGTTTTTGATTATTACATCTGGCAAAGCTCAACAGGCATGTAAAGCATTTCCATTAAACTGAATACCCCAACGGACCTTAAAGGGCGACATAGTTCCATACTGTTCTTTGTTTATGTGTGGCGGACCCTGCCACGTTTTTAGCTTCAAACAGGTGTTCTCACTTTTGGAGTTTGTGTTATTAACCCATGCCATTAAAAGATATGACACAGAATAAACAAAAATTACATTGGGCTTGTATTCCAGTCCAGGCTTCAGTTTAAAGGTCAAACTTGTACAAATTTTCGTGTCTTTAAATTTACACCGGAATATCCCTTTAATCCATGGTCTGACACACCGTGAAACTGTGTTAGACTCCCTCTCGAGAGATCAAGTTAGCAGACCGCTAATTTACGGAGTTTTATCAACCTCAGAAACGACCGCACGACAACAATACTCTGCAGTAAATGGATCCAAATATAAACCGCCACCAAAAAGCCACAAATAATGCTCAGAACAGCTCCAAACTTCAGCAACAGTACAAATAGGGTCTCAGCACATAGTCCGGGGCATCTAACCTGCGCTAGCTTAGCTGGATTTCTACTGAAAAGCTGACTAAATTTACCACTCTTCTGCAGCAGCTTCCTGTTGGCGGGAAGTCCCGACGAGTCGATTACCGAGTGCAGTAGAGTTCCGCGGCTCATGGATGAAAATGTATGATTATGACTCCATGGAAAAGCAATCAAAGTTCATATGTGTCTTACCTGCCAGTTTATAACAGTTATTATCGAGAGCGGACAGGGAAAAGAACGGAATTGAGCATTTCTAACCGCACTCGGTAATCGTCGCGTCGGGACTTCCCCGACCCGGAAGCTGATGGAGGAGAGTTGAAATCTGTTTTTAGCTTCACAACAGAAATCCAGCTAAGCTAGCGGAGGTTAGATGCCCCGGACTATGTGCTGAGACCCTATTTGTACTGTTGCTGAAGTTTGGTGCTGTTCTGAGCATTATTTGTGGCTTTTTGGTGGCAGTTTATATTTGGATCCATTTACTGCAGTGTATAAAAAAACCTGCACATTAACACATGACCACTGCACACAAAGGCCCAATCTTAGCGGGTCACTAAGAACAAACATGGCACTCCATTTACAAAATGCTCGGGTCGGCCTTGATGCTGTTTGAGAATGAGAAATACGATCCGCGGAGGCAAATTTGAGTAATGGGTCGTTATAGATGGAGCCGTCTGTCTGCACTCTGCCTTCATTTAATCTGACCCGAGTTCAGCAATTAAATAGAAAAGCAAACAGCATCAGAGACAATCAGAGACTTCACTGGTGAGCGATACGGGACGATCAAGATCGATGAGCGATAAGGATTGATTGGATGGTTGGTGCTTGGCGATGCAGACGCAGCGATTTGATCGGTGACGCTTTTAAAAAAAAGGCTGCAGAAGGAGGAACACTTAACTCTATCATGAAGCGAAGCCCGCTCTCTCTCTTTCTCAGCTCCTCCGACCTTTCAGCCACCTCGCCACCGGCAGGTAATTTCCCTCGTTTAATCTGCAGGCAGGTCAGGGCAACAAAGTTACTGCGTGAAGATACGGCTGATTGCTCGCCGGACCCTCATTTGTTTTTCAGTGGAGGAGAGGAGTCAATTATAAACTTAAATAGCCAAACTTTTAAAAAAAAGTCACACCACCACTTAACGTTGATTGCACGAGTCTTTCCATTGTTTTTAGAGGAGTTTCCTGCGGGTATTATAATTGCCTTAACACGCAGAGCCTTTTTATCCCGCCTCGTAAAAAAAATAAATAAAGCCAGGCGCATTAATCATGTTGTATTGGTGTTGGTGAGCTTATATGAGATGATTGGGACAATAAGTGGTCCGTGTCTTTGAGAAATGTGACACTCAGAAACGTGTCATCCGAACCATTAAATGTTACGACACCGTACCGCCATTAAAAACCCGGTTATTACTCATATCGGCGCCTCGGAGGGAGAAGAAAAAAAAGACGTCTCAAACTGTTCCGCGAGGCTCGTTCCTCGGTGTCAATCTCACGTCTCTGGTAATTGTCGCGTAAAGGGTCATACGTGGGGAAATAACAACGGGAGAGGGGGGGAAAAATAGCGTCCACAAAAACATGGCAGATTTAATTTGTTAGCGTGGATGAAAATTGTCCAGCGGAGAAAACAAACGGCGGTTACATGGGCCGATGGTACCAATTCGTCAGAGGGGAAGATTGAGGAGCCGGTCTGGAGATAGCTCACGTCTCCATAAATCATGTTGACAATTGACTTGAACTGCGAGAGGAGGAGGTCTCCCCATAAAGCGAGCCTGAACAGACACTGATATAGGACGCGTCTCTGCCTCGGCACAGAAATAGAACGACAGCTTGATGCATGGTGGACGGCCTGTGATGGCTGACTGAAACACTGTCTGCACACTCATTTAGAGCGCTGATCTGTGAGACGCTTTTATTCAACTGGATGCCATCGGTTCGGTCCAAGTCTGTGCCTAAAGTGTGTTTCTGCTGGGTCGAGATGTTCAGATACTGGTGTCAGGCGACAGGAGTACCGGACATTTGTCGTAAGCTCACAGTAGGTAATGTTTTCACCTGTGGCGGCTTGTTTGTTGGTTTGTCAGCAGGATTAGACAAAAAATACTGAATGGACTTTCAGAGAACTTAGACGGAGGATCGGTCTAACCCAGAATAGATCCTAGTAATGTTCTTTAACAATGTGAGATGGGGATGTTTTCCACATTTTTGTCTTTTCAGGGCAGAAAAACGTGCACTTACATCTTGCGTCTTGTCATTATGACAACAACATCTTTACAACCACCGCCACGTGATCGCCTTTGCTGTTTACTATCAGGCTGTCAGAGCAAGAATGTGGTCAACTAGATCAGGATAAAGAAAAAAGAGCGACATTGACGTCACCAGTGCATTTCTGAAATGTTAAAGTGAAACTCTCGCCAAAATGCAACCAAGGCTTTTTTTGTGAATGTACCTGAGTGTTTAAAAGCATAATTATGAGGAAAGAGGCACTTTTAAGATTTACCGTAGTTTCGTTTTCAGGAGTGCTACGGGCACTTCTACGATAGCATCAAAATCTCTATTTTTAAAACAGTAAGAAGTCTCGACACAACGTGAAACCTTGCTGGTAGTATCACCAGGGTCTCTACACATGAACACGAGCATTGAGAACATTGTTTGTGTACACAGAGTTTACTAAAAAGAAGGTTTTTGAACAACTCACGTTAGCAGTAGCTTGTTCCGCTCGCCGCCGTCCTGCCAGTGGAGAAGTGTCGATCTCAGAATGTGACGTAACCTGGAGGACAGTTAAGGTGGAACGCTCCTAAAGCTTAGTTCCATATAAATGCAGGATAATTTGTTGTTTTGTCGTTAGGGAAAACAATATTGACCTTGAAGTTGAAAAAGGAGCCTCATATAAGAAACAATACTAAAATCAAAAGCCTGGAAAAGTCACGTGAGATCTGCGTAGATTGGTTGTTGCAGGAAGACAGTAGTTCCACCTTAACTGTCCTCCAGGTTACGTCACATTCTGAGATCGACACTTCTCCACTGGCAGGACGGCGGCGAGCGGAACAAGCTACTGCTAACGTGAGTTGTTCAAAAACCTTCTTTTTAGTAAACTCTGTGTACACAAACAATGTTCTCAATGCTCGTGTTCATGTGTAGAGACCCTGGTGATACTACCAGCAAAGTTTCATGTTGTGTCGAGCCTTCTTAGTGTTTTAAAAATAGAGATTTTGATGCTAGCGTAAAAAAGCCTTGGTTGCATTTTGGCGAGAGTTTCACTTTACGAGAATGTCTACATGAAGGCGCCTCATTGGGAACAATTGGGAACAGACTATGGCGCTATCGGAAAAACGCTAAGTCGATACAGGAGCTGAGGGAGGGAGGTCGTTGTTCAAGTCAACAGTCAACATTTACCTCAACGTAAATTTAGTTTTGTTTGTGATGTAGTTACGACCGTATGACAAACGGCTGCGGCTGCAACGGTTGCGTAGCTTTAGGGTCGGCTGACGATCGACCTATTCAGTCGTTCGGTTACGAGGATGCGTTTGCAGGAGTCTCATAGATCTGATTCAGATCTATGTAAACAAGAATGTTAATTAAACGCTTGATGTTAAGAACTTGACGTGTAACCTCAGCTCGACAGTTCGCGTGTTTTGGTGGTAAAAAACACTTAGAAGAAGTTAAGAGAAGTTGGAGAATTGGGAGATCGAGATGATGAAATAAGGAAACGATGATAAAACGAGCTAAACATTCACTTTCCTGCTCGAAGCTTCGTTGACCTGCGAGACCAGAATCAGAGCCGGATTCATGCAAACAGAATTACTGAGAAAGACGTGATTGCAGCACATGTCGTCAAATTAAAGCAGCGAGATGTTGATTGTTGTCAATTCCGAGTTGTTTGTTATTCTTTTTTTTCCCGCTGACCACCAGCATAAACTGCTGGGAATTAAATAACCTGTGGAGCGCTGGAGGGGAAAAAAAAAAAAGTAATCGGGCTAAAAACAGCAGCGATGGTGATTCACGAGCGCTGTGAATTTCAGGAGACAGGAAGAAAAGCTTAAGGCTTTCAGGACTCTTCATCACCCTCCTCCTCCTCCTCCTCCCCTCCTTTTTCAGTCTTCCACTTCCACACACAACACAACACAAACGAAGGCATGTGCAATCACACTCTGGAGTATCACCACACATCGTGCCAGCTGAGGGAGATGGATGGAGCGGCAGTGGTTTCTGATTTAGTCTGCACAATGAGGCTGAGTGATTTTCTCTGTGGAGCATGTCTTGCCTCTCTTAACCTGGCGAGGGGGGGAACTCGCCTGCCTCAAACTAAAACCCCCGCCCTCCCTTTCCCTTCCCTTCCTTTCCCTCCGTGCTGCTCAGAAGATTGCCTCCTTTTTCCCGGTGTGATTGGGGTGATAAGCGCTAATGGATGGAGCCCGGGGCGCATTTAGGGGAGAAGAAATGTTGGTGAATCTCTCTTTAGGTCCGTAATAAGCAGGAAATACAGAAAAACATGTCAAGAAGGTGCCACATGGTTTGTGTCAGGAAGACAAGGATTCGTTTCTCATGTCACGTTAGCCGGCGAGCTTTGATTTACTGAACATTAAAGTGCAAACTACAAAGTCATCTCTCATCCCATTCATAAATATCACAATCAAAACCTTGGAGGAGATCAAAAAACAGCGATTCTTTCACATTTCTGTACAAAAACCCTTTGAATGAGCAGGATAAGCAGCAGCTCACCTGCAGCTACATAATCATGAGTTCATTTACGCCGGCATGAAAAAACAAATGTGTACAAACACTGATGCGCCTGCACAGCGTGATCTGTTTACAGGCATCTTTCAGCTCGCCTGGGGGGTGAGCAACCTCTCATTGTCATGTTGAACAAATCTGCCGTCAACGCTGCACTTTAAAGATGGCGACGTGTCACGAGGGGGCATGCGAGGAGCCGGATCTCCTGGAGGCATCACGGACGAACAGAAACAGACGGAAGGGAGGAGGAAGTAAACACAACAGGCGGCGGCGACAATCCCTGACATTTCGCTACGAGCACTCGTCTTAGCCGCTGCTGAATGCGTCCCCCGAGCGGAGGAATGATAAATGTCCTGCCGGGTGAGCAGGGAGAGCTGCAGCCAGACCTCCAGAGGGGGAGAAGACTTATTGGGTTTGAGGTGAAGAGCCGGAGACACACAGGGAGTCCATTAGAGTTTTCATCCAAACAGAGACAAAATCAGATGATGGGTCTGGGCTCGGGGGCGGTCGTTCAACAGAACCTTCTCAGTAAATAAAAAACACTCGTCTGGAGGAAAGCATGGAGCGCTCTCCTCCACGAGCATTAAAGGATCACGGAGCTCGTTATGTTCTGACAATTCTGGGTGTTTATCAGTGTTGAGAATAATACATGAAATGTAAAAACCCTCCAAAGTAGCTAATGAAACAGGTCAATACCCCTCATGTTCGAGGGTCCACTCGCCCCTCAGAACAGACTTTTAGAACAGAACATCCTTTCAAGATACTCATACGTCATCAGCTGAGTCCTCAAGTCGTCAAATGAAAGCACACTGCTGCATCACCTGTCCACTACCGGATGTGTTACGGGCTAACATTAGCAACTTAAGCCCCTTTCGCACGAGACTAGTATTACCTGGGGATAAGAAAAGTCTGTGTTAATTCGAATTTACTGACTTATTCCCCGAATCGATCTCACCGGAGCCGTCGTTGGAGCAGCACAACAGTTAGATACTGATATTTTTAATATAATAATAACTGCTGAGCCTGTTGAAAGATACAAAAATGTTCCTTAGCGCAAGCTGCCATGCATGTAATCCATGTAATCATCTTTCAAGATTTTGCTCTTCTGACGAGCTTCCTGAATTTGCAACCAAAAATGCTGTCAAAACTTTTATTTGTTATTCCCAACGCAGCCTCCATAATTCTCGACCGGGAAAAAGACAGAAAAATGGCGTGGAAAACACAAAAAACCTCAAGAAAAAACAAAAAACGACCCCAAATCACAGAGACGCCGACACGCACGGGGCTAATATTATCACATGACCTCTGTGTTTGGCGAAAGGTGGTAGGTAATTTGGAGTGGAATTTTTACTTTACAAATTACGGACATGGCAGATTCGCACGGGATTAAGATCACAGACGGCCTCCGCAATTATTACAAATGACTGGAGGTCCCCAGGTTATACTAGTTCCGTGCGAATAGGGCTTTATCCACTTGACTTTTGAAATATTTTGGGCGCTGTGTGCCATCACAGTTGGGGGGGGCGTGACAGTGAGATATGTCAAAATGCAGGATTGGGATGCAGGAGTCAGCAATAACAACATAACGTTAGCTAGATAGCTAGTTAGCTATTTGTTTTTCAGGTATAGACTTCATTATTCAGTCCCAATCTTATTTCCTAGTTTCCGAGTGAACTAATTGCCCCTCAGAACGATGTTACAATGAGACGACCCTTCAAGACCCTCAGACAATGTCGGTAGTTGTCGGTAGCGTTTACGTAAACAGACGCGATCAGACATAGTTTGCGTTAATATCAAGCAATGCAGAAAGTTGAGGTTACCGTTAAAGGTCGACTCATATTTCAAGGATATTTCAGAAGGTGAGAACTTTTGAGAGTATTGGTATTGGATGTAACAAACGCTGTCACCAAATATCCGTTTGGTTGTTTTGTGAGGACAGTGTTTCTTTCTTTCCATTACAAGAAGAGTTTCTGAGCTGCAAAAAAAGGATTTTGTTTACTCAAACTCAAGGCCACCACTGATAACCGTCGTCTCTCAAGAGGACCACTTCAGTATTCGACTATGTTCAAGTACTACAAGAGTGCACGATACTTCTGAGCAGATTTTTTCTAGTGCTTAAAAACAAACAGCAGTTTCTGTACATTAATATACATTAGGTTTTAGCGGCAAGTGCACATCTTTATTTTAATTTTCAATGACCTACTGGTATCTTGCGCTGAACTACTGCAATTACAAATACATCTTTATCCATTCCATATCTTGCCGGCCACCTGGCAGCACTTTGGTTCACGCAGCTGGAGGCCGCAGTTGAAACAGTGGCACCACTTAGACTGACCTCGACCTATTAAAGTTTGTAGTTGAGGAAAGTTTCTCGCAGAAGTACGTGTTTACAAAAAGATGCATTGCCCGATAGCATACTTTGGGAAACATTCACTAGATGCTGTGCAGTCATGTCAGCTTTTCTCTGAGCCTCTCTGAGTTTGGCCTTGAGCTCACTGTTGCACTAAAAGTTAATAGATATGCAACAGACTTTGGAGATTGTCCACCACATCCACACCATGGTCTGCAAACAGCTGGAAAGTGTCACTGAACAGAACCAGTCCAGATTCATACGGGGAAATTGTTTAGAGTGAAGCAGCCACTCTCCTGATAAATCCCGAGCTCCATCAGAGCTGTTTAAAAATATTTATATTAACGTCCAGGAGAGTTTTCTCCGTCCTGTCAAGTTTATAACTACAACTTTTATTTTTACAGCTTGAATGCCTCAAGATATTTGCTGCAGTGACATTAACGCACACACTTCAAAACTGAACGCAGCCTCTTCAGTCATTAAAATATATCATTAAAGAAAAAACTCTGTATAAAAGGGCTTCGTTTGTGCTGTTGTTGACATCATGGAAATTGCAAAACATCTGTTAATTCCCTCCATTGTCAGTAAATTTCTATTAAAGGAAGAAGAAAACCAAACATAACTTTTCTTCCTGGAAAAAGAAATTTCAATAACTTTCACTAATTAATATAATTATTCCATAATTACAGCAGAGATGCGAGAGACTTTGAGTAATTCCCTCTAATATTGGAGGCGACTGCTCGACAGCATTGATGTCGTTTGTTCTCCGGCTCGCACACGAAGTCTTTTTGACATCTGTTTGCTGCACATCGCGCCGGCCTCCGCAATGAACAGTTGAGGAAACGATTAGTCTGGCAGAGAGTCGCAAATCTCGGCACCTGGCAGAGAACCTGTCGCTAGATTTTAGGGTCATTTTTGTGTAATCAGAAAACGACGACGCAGGGACAGTTGTTTTTCGTGCTGTGGCTCCAAAAATTGGAAGAAAACGATGGTGTAATCTCCTCCCAGCAGCTGAATATTTTGCTTGTTTTAAGAGAAGTTTGGAGACCTCGCTGCTGGATTTAACAGTTTGTAGGAGATAGGTATATATTGTCCAGGTCTCCTCCTGTTATCCTGTTCGTAAGCCCCCATCTATTCAGTCTGTCTAACACAGGGCTTTCATGCTTCAGTAGGTCTACATGCACCTTAGATGGAGCTTTTTAAATGGGCAGATAGGTCAAAAACTAACAGAAGCAGGAGTGGAGTCGACGTCGGGCTTAAAGCCGGACGCACGGACAGCGTGGCCAATTATTTCTTTCCCCCGCTCCGTTCCGCGTCTTCTCCTTTTTCGTCTTGTACAAATTCACTGATGAGTCCAAAGTTAAAGGGTTTTGCAAAAAGAAAACGTGTCGAAGGGAGCAGGGAACGATGTGGGTGGACGGCTTTTTGTGCCTTCTTATCAGTTTCATCCTTGCTGACATGTTTCTCGGCTATCCTGTGAAAAAAATGCTTTGGCGTCGGAGGAGGAAACCAACCCAGCGCTGGCCTCGCTACGAACGTGTGAAAATCAATGATGTTTAGATAAGCTTGCTATCAATCTTGACATCTGCTCTGCCTCCTCTTCATCTCTTTCCTCCGCGAAGCACAACAACAAGAAAACAAGCATCACAAGCGTTGAGTTGTGTGTTTGTGCACATATCGGATCGCGGCGATGGGAGGGGTTGGGGAGGTAGTTCGAGAGCGGAGGGAAGTTTGTGGGTGAGGTTGCAGACTGGGGGAGCACTCACTACAAATGATGCTCATTTCACTCAAACGCCGAGCTGCACACCAGCAGCGGTGGTGAGAGGCTGAAAAGATCTGAGACGCTGAAAGTCTGGTGAAAGTTTGCAGATATCTGTTGTGAAGGATGTGAGCGAACAGGGACGGACTGAGGAGAGAAATACTTCACACAGTCAGCCGGAATCTGAATCTGGAAGGGAGGAAGAATTAAACATACAACATTGGTTAACATCCTAGAATGTTGTTTCTGTATTATTTATTTTACTTATTTAATTTATATTATTTGTATTATTTTATTTATTCTGTTTTTATCATTAATAGATTTTTTTTACATTTAGTTGTATCTTTTAATTTAATTCTTATTTGTTCATTTACATTTTTCTAAACATTTTTCATTAATTTAAGTTTTATTTATTTTTATTTTTATTCATTTTAGATGTATTATTTATTTATTTTTATTTTATTTTATAAACCTCTTGATAAGTTTTCAATAGTTTTATGATGAAGGTTATTTTTTGTAATTATTTATTACTAATTTTACATTTCGTATTTAAAAAAAAAAAATGTCTTAATATTTTTTACAATTATTTATTTGTATGAATTTTCTTTACAATTATTTTCATATTTATTTCATCATTGAAGTGCATTTTTATTTAAATAAAAAAATATACTTATTAAATTTAACCTTTTTATAATTTATGTTCTCATAGTTATGTGTTTATTTTTTAATTAATAATTATTTCATAGTTTTTTATGGATATTTTTAGTTTTCTGTTATATAATATTTTTATTATTTTGAAATAAATAACAATTGTAGGATTTTTCTTCTCTTTCAGTTGAATTTATTTAATTTATTTTTTCTTTATTATTTTATACTATTATCATCATTTTCTCACTTGGATGATACAGTAGTGTCGGTCTTAAATCCGGAGCTTCCTTCTCTTTTATCCTTCAGCCCTACTTGATTTCAAACGTGCCGAGATGCGACTGAGACCCAATATTCTCCCTCCTCTACTCACAGAGGCTAACAATAAGACATGACGGGAGGCAGGAGATGGAAGATTCGGCTCCTCTGCAGCACAGTAAGCCTCAAATTACCAGGTAGATTAGAAAGTAGCATCAGAAGGGCTCAACAGGCCTCTCAGGAATTGGAAATACCTGGCGAGAGGAGGTATGGGGTCGACGTTAGAGTGCATCCCGGAGCCGCGGCTGCATACGAGCCCGGTCGCTGGTAGCAGATGGCATGTGGAATTACAGGTAATGAGGGATGAGGAGTACTTGGTGCTGGCTGGGAGATGGGCTCCCGGGTCAGGGTGAAGGTTCGCCGCACTCGTGTCTCATCCAGAGCTCGGCGAAACAAGCCAGGTAAGTTTCTGATGGGAGATACTATCTGTTCTTTTTCGAACGTGGAGAATGATGTTATTACACGGCCGAGTGGAGAGGAAGGGCAGGTGAACAGAGGACTAAATGAGGAGTGGAGGTGTAATTATGGTTGGACAGCAGAGGGGGATGTGAAGAGCAGCTGACACTGCAGCTCCAACATGTACAATACTTCAGTGTTTGGCTACAGATTGTTAGTTTACGAGTGACAGAGCTGCTCTTCAGGCTGGAACAACCGGATTTTATAGCAATTACAAAGTTTCAGTGTGACATTTGGGAGCTGAGTTACCATCTGATTGGGTAATGTTGATATGCAGACACGTTTTATTGGACACATTTCTGTTCATACTTGTCGCCCTCTGTATCGGATTGATTATAGCTCACTGTTGCAGTGAAAGTTAACAGGTTTGCAACACACTTTGCTGAAGAGGGGGTCTGCAAACAGCCAGAAAGTGTCGCAGCCTGTCATGAACTGAGCAGAACCAGTCCAGATTCATTCGGGGGAAATTGTTTGGAGTAAAGCAGCCACCCTCCTAATGAATCCCGAGCTCCATCAGAGCTGTTTAAAAATAGTTGATGTTACTTTTTATTTCTGGTAACGTCAGTAACAAGCATACGGAACATTTATGGCGTGTATGCGACGGAACTTCACAACGTAAGTGAGTTAAAATGAGTCAACGTTAACTCACCATAACTTTTCTTTTCACACTAACAGCGGCCTAATAAATGAGTTCCATCCTCTCTCTTTATACAACCTGTCCTGACTTCCTCCTTTGCTGCCGTAATAACTCCTACAGCAGCTAGAAGTCGCACTGACAAGAACACGTGAATATGGATCGTAATAAGCTGCCTGACTGAAGGAAATCTGTCCAGCTGCTCCTCTTTTACATCCCTAATGATCGTGCTGTATCCCATTTATTAAAACCGCACAAAAACAACAAGTTCCAGCGTTTCTTCTTCAGCTGCTCCTCCTTGTTTTTCGGCCTGACTCCAGCTTAATATTCAACACGCAGCCGTAGAAGAGCGGTATCGATCTTCTCGTGTAACACTCAGCAAGAAAGCAAAGTAAAGTTGATGAGCACTTCGTCTGTTCAACTCTTTATATTTGAACTTGTAACCTTCGATGCTGTGAGAGAATGTGAGCGAACTCGAGTAGGAATAGAAAGAAGAGAGTAGATGGCACCCTTGGGCCCGTGGTTGTGTCATTTCGCTGCTCTCTGTGCCAGTCCCTATTCCCTTTGGGCTCTATTACAGCCTATACCAACTCCTGCTGCCCTGCCAGATACAAACATAATCCCTCTGCGGTGCGCTGAAGCCAGCAGCTCGGGGCATGGAGCATGTTTAACATCTCGATTCTTCTTATTCCACCGTGGGGGGAAGCACTTTTTGGCAAGATTGTGCTCCAAGATCAACACGAGGTTGACGGCCATCTGGTGTACAGCGCTGGAAATCCTCAGATGGCAAATACCACCCACAGCCTGGGCGCCGTCTCCCAGCAAACAGAGCCGCAGAAGGCTCCAACAATCAGTCAGGGCCCGGCCCGGCCCAACATCAGACCAGCGGCCCCAGACCAAACCGGGGAGATTAGATCAAACAAACGATCACGCGTGTGTGTAGGTGGCACGTCTCTTTAAACAGAGAGGTGACTTGGCTTTGTACTCTTTTATTTATAGCAGCGTTTATCAGAGGGAGAATAGACTTTGTGAAGGCCAGGAGGCTCAGTCATCCGAGGGAGCAGAGTTTGTGAGGCAGTCAAGGCTGCGTTGCACCACACGCCACGCTGGATGGAGAGGAGCTGTGCACAGGGGTGCTATTATCCTCCCTCGCTAACATGCCCCCTCTGGATCATCGTTTCTGTGAGAGCTGCTATAAATCCTTTTTACTGCAATGGAAACATCTATTGTGATTGCCTGCCCTTCTATTGGCAAATGTCATTGTCATAATAATACCTGGGAGGCTTCGCTTTAGTGTGATTATGAGTGCCACGCTCATGCGGCGAGGTGGGCAGCACAAAATAATCTGAGTGAAGAACATCCTCAGGGGGAGGATGACTTTTAATACGGCAGTTGGCAGCTGATGTGATCTGTGTGAAAAAGTTCTGTGTGGAAAGTTGAACCCAAACAGGAGGAATCAGAGCAGAATATTAATGTCCTTAAAATGTATTTTTTATTATTTAGTGTGGGAGGTGGAACAGTTTGGGTCAGCTCACATGAGAGATTTCTGTCTTTGTTTGAAGTGGCCGAGGGACAACTGTCATAATTGTTGTTTTTAACATTTTTGAACACCATTACTGTTGTAAACTTGCGATGCGTTCATGCTCAAAACTTGTTTAATACAGCGGCTTGGTCAGTAGCCATAAGCTTCACGCTCTTCTGAACCCTCTAGCGTCAGTTTTGGGTTAGTTTTAGGCTACAAAGCCACGTGGTTAGGTTTAGGAAAAGATCGTACCTTGAGTTAAAACAACTGCTCTAAGTCACATATCGTAAGTGACATAACTTAGGTGAGAAAACTCAATCATTTAAAGACTTTAACTTTCTATACTTGGTCACATACAGAACACAAACTCTGGTCTTTGTAGGTTTTTCAGTCTAGGAAAAAACCCCAACCCTAACCGCAAACTACTTGGTTAGGTTTACGAAAAGATCATTCTCTGGGTTAAAATAAGTACTTTCAGTCATGTAACTCACGTGATTAAGTTGATTCACTGCCAATCAAATCGGACAACTCACAGCCTGATAATCAAGCGGGTGGGTTTAACGATAATACAATTCTTTATTATTATTCTGTAAAACAATGGACCAGCAAAGCGTCTCCCTGAGTAGTCCCTGAATATAAAGTAGTAATAAAATAAAACAGTTATTGAAGAATATGATGCTCATTCTCTGGTTCATTCTTTTATTTTATTTTTGCTACTAGCATGATTTAATCCTCAAAAAACACAAAGCAGTTTTTCTCGTACTGTCGTCTTTCTTTAAGACCCCCCATCAAGTCTCCTCTGATTGGTCAGCTCACACATATCTGACTCAGCAACAATCGCTGTGTCTCCAGATGGCTCGGTTGTATTTTCAGGTTCAAGTTCGCTTCACTTGTACCGTGAATAAAGGCATAAATTATGGAAATGTGAGACGTAGTGTGACGACAAGATGTCACGGATTGAAAGCTTTGTGCTAAAACTTTTCAGTGAGCACAAAAACTTTCTGATTCTTTGAGAGGAGATCTCTTCCTAACACAAACACACTATCAGAGACAGTGTACTTTAAATAGTTTCCTTATTATGCAGATTTAAAACCTTACAATCCAGACAGCAATACTTTTCCCATCAAAACACATTTGTTGTTGCAAATTACTAGAATATTGTCCAAAGAAAGAAACAAACCACACGCTCGTGACCTCCTGAAGTCAAATCTGTGCACACATACTGTAGGTGTGGAGGTAATTACCTGTAAAGCTGATATTTGCTTAAGTGCAGTGAGACACGCGGAACAGCCAAATGATCCGAGCTGTATGCAAAGGTAGAAAAATATCCTCGGCGTGCAGAAAACCAGCTCACAGCAGCTTTTTTCTTTTTTGGTTGTAAACAATATCTTCCAGAAACCTATATGTCAAACATTAGCATGCAGAGCAACTGAGTCGTGCACAGAGGAATTCTGTTGTTTGGGACCTGGGATGTGTCATCCTGAGTTAACAATATGTCGGCTGCGAGGATGGTTTCCTGCTCCTCCACCACCCTCTGCTGCACCCGATACATCTGTGTAATTCCATTTCCTCGCTAACTTTTTCTTCTCCTCTGTCTCTAAATGTTCACAGCCACATCTCAGGTTGTTGTTCTTTACTTTCCTGTCTTCGGGGAGAGGATCCTGCCCGTCACTCCGGTTAGCTGCCCATTGATCACTCCTCAGCCTGTTTAGCTAATTGCCGGCAATTGTGAGCGGTGTGTAATTCATCCCCGGGCGTGATCCATCAGCCGATCGATCGTATTGACGGGCAGAAGTCTCAGGGTTTTTCGACATGTGTTTATCACAGTGCCGCAGAGACGACATGCAGAGAGGATGATGGATGTTCTTCATGTGGATGAACGTGGTACAAAGAACTACAGAGGAGCCGAAGTAAACATGATTATGGGTTGTGCTCAATGGAGTATAAGTTTATTTGATTTTTACCTCTTGCCTTGATCATCCATATCCTAGTGTTTTTGACAGACATGACTTAGCTTGGGTAGCAACAAAATTTGAAATCAGGACCAGTAAATGAGTAGTATGTATGAAATCTTCATTCTAGTTCCATTTATTCATTTTCAGGTAGTTCAGTTTTCTTAACCTAACCAAGTAGTTTCGTTAACTAACCCTAACAAGTAGTTTTGTTGCTCAAACCTAACACGTAGTTTTGTTGCCTAAACTTAACCAATAAATGTTGTTGACTAATCTTTACCAATAAATGTTGTCGACTAAACCTAACACGTAGTTTTGTTGCTTAAACCTAACCAAGTAGTTTTGTTGACTAAACCTAACACGTAGTTTTGTTGCTTAAACTTAACCAATAAATGTTGTTGACTAAACCTAACAAGTAGTTTTGTAAACTAAACCTAACCAAGTAGTTTTGTTAAATAAACCTAACCAAGTAGTTTTGTTGACTAAACCCTAACCAATAAATGTTGTTGACTAAACCTAACACATAGTTTTGTTGCCTAAACTTAACCAATAAATGTTGTCAACTAAACCTAACAAATAGTGTTGTTGCTTAAACTTAACCAAGTAGTTTTAGTGCCTAAATAAATGTTGTTGACTAATCTTAACCAATAAATGTTGTTGACTAATCTTAACCAATAAATGTTGTTGACTAAACCTAACAAGTAGTTTTGTAAACTAAACCTAACAAGTAGTTTTGTTGACTAAACATAACCACGTAGTTTTGTTGCCTAAACTCAGAGTCGGTCGATAGAGTCGTACTGATAGCGTCATAGCTCAAAGCTAAAGGCTACTGGACACGCTGACTGTATTTTTGATGAGTTTGGATCACTTGTAAAGCTGCGCA
This sequence comes from Sparus aurata, assembly GCF_900880675.1. Lineage (NCBI taxonomy): Eukaryota > Metazoa > Chordata > Actinopteri > Spariformes > Sparidae > Sparus > Sparus aurata. The sequence continues at coordinate 26,466,243 of NC_044205.1, forward strand.
TGCAGCCAGTCGAGGTTCTGGGTTCTCAATTGTGATGATTTGCTGCTTTTCTCAGGTTTATATTGTTATTTATTGAACATATTTGGAATTTGGAGCTGTTTGATAGGTATGACAAGCAATCTGCAGACATAAATTTGGGCCTTGAAGAACGTTTGTTGGCTTTTTAAAGAATAAACGATAAATAAATAAAAAGAAATCCATAAATGAATCAAAAGTATCAGCAGTAGTTGGGAGCTCTTGTCAAAAGTCAGACAGAAGCCTAATTCTGTAAACAGCAGCAGTTGCAACTCACCTTTCCTGACAGACGTATGAGGCTTTAGAAAACCTGAAATTGTTCCCACAAATCATTGTGTGAGTAATGAGCAGCCGGGCCCAGAACTCATTTTTTTCTACGAGACGAGATGAATTACTGAGAGGGAGCGAGAGAGCGAGAGAGAATGGAAGACAAAACAAAACCCAACACAACACAAAAGCAGCTGAGACGCCGACTGACACACACCGCCTCAGTGCTCAGATCTGAAAGTCCAAGTCTGAGACAACAGAGATGGCAGCGCCTGCACTGGGTGACAGGCCCGATCCATTTGGCGCCGGCGAAGACACAAACACAAGCTGTCTAAAGGGAGTAAGGTAGACTTCAATCAGCTAAAAGGTGATAAAACATAATTAATTCAATCACCCACTCACTCTCAGTCTCCCTCTCTCTCTCGCTGCTTCTCCTCGTCCTGAGAGAAGAAAAAAAATTAACTAAACCGGAGCTTCTCCTCGTGATGCATTCACACGAGTGTGTTAATGGGAAACTGCATTCACAGGTTCTTACAAAGAAGTCTCTCCCCTCTCTGTCTGTTTACCCTGAGCTCAATAACTAGCTTGTATCTGATTCTGTGCACCTGTCACTGAACACACAACCCCGAAAATGATAAATGACCGAGTGTATATATATATATATATATATTTATACACGATTGTGTGCGTGCAGTCACGCGTGAATGCAAAGCTAAAAGCGATGCGAGAGGGCGGCCATTAGCGCTGCTCGGTGCCCTCACACCATCCGAGGAGACCATTAACACCCTAACCAGCCCAGCCTTTTTCCTCCATCAGGGTCAAGTAGGCTGCGATTACTCCACCACGCCACGCTCCACATCCCCCCCTCGAATGAGAGAGCGCGAAACTAGAGACTGTGAGGGAGGAAAATTGAGTTGGCATCAGATTTTCTGGTGTGAAATATGCGCCCGGGAAAAATTAGTTGTCTGCGAGGAGATCACGACGGCCTGAAGAAAGATGTGGAGATCAGAGAACGTGGCGAGCGAGGTGAAGTGGCACGGCGGCATATATATCCCTGAGAACTGGTGCACTGGAGAAAGCAGAATCCACTTTCCTCCCCCCGAGGCGCTCCTCTCTCCCACAAGAGCAAGGTGTGAGGAACGAGAACAATAGCTGTCGAAGGCAGAGTCATGTTTCAGCACAATCGGCCACTCCGCTGTAAATACAAGGCCGCCGCATCCCGTCTCCCGTGACAACCGAGCCCGCATCGCGCCCCGGGGACTGGCTGGTGGCCGCTGGAGGTTTCATCCTCTCCCGTTGTTAACCTGACCACACCGGACAGTCGCCACCAGAGAAAAACAAAACCGGTAAACAAAAGCTCGGAGGGAAAACAACAAGCCTCCTGTGAGCAAAGGAAAACAGCTGCACGTCGATATACAAGTCAGTCAGGTTACTTTTAAAGCTATTTTCACCTAAAAGGACACAACTTTACAGTTAGATATCGGTGGATTTGAGGGGTTTTTTATCTACTTTTAAAAAGCTCCACTGATAATAATTACTACTGAGCACTGACTGTAATGTGAGAAGGATTGCTGGACACTTCTCACCAACTCTGCTCAGCTTTTTAGCGTCTTTCAACACATTTTTTTAGGGTCTTGCGTCTATTTTCAGTTCCGTCTCACATTTTTAAAAATCCAGTTTCAAGCAGCAGTGTTGAAAGTGATGGCGAGGAACAGTTGTCCTGCTTAAAATACATATATCTGTTTAGTTTTAACATCTTAGGCGCTTTACGTTGCCTTTTCCTTTGGCGCTACCTTCCCTCAACCGCGCAACGTCCGTATTCCTACGCACAAGCGGAATGTAGCGCCAAAGGAAAACAAATATATTTTTTAATAGATTTAGCTGCTTCCTGTTGGCCAAAACGAGCGCACCAGATTTCTGTCAGTGCTGGTTTAATCTGTTCGGTCGTGGTGCAGCCCGCTTCTGGCTCACTTCTTTGGGGAACCGCCCAAGTGGACCAGGATGACAGCAATTTTTTCTATCTGGACTCTCAGTGGATGAAAAAGATGCCGAATCTCAACAACTAGCTTGTTCTTATATCGACCAAAAAGTACGTGAGCATCTTTAGATCAAAAACATGTTTTTTTAGTATATAACATCATAATAAATCTAATACAGCCTTTGAATTCTGTTTAAGACGTTGGTATTTACGCTTCGCTGCTCTTTGAAGCCGATGATTCGCTCTCCGTCGGCTCGACTTTGATGTCATTAACGAGCAAAACAGATAAAAAAGCACAGCGCGTAAAGAAAATACTAATTTAATTGCACTTTTAGACGGATTGATTTTCTGCCACGCGTGATTAAAACTTAATTTCAGTGAACTCAAATCACTGTAAACCCACTTGACATAGATTACTTTTTAACCTGACGAGCTTGTAAACTGATTTTCAGCGGCTCTTCTTCTTTTTTCCACCTGAAGACTTAATTCCCACATCACGGTGCAACGTAGCGTAGCCGCCCCCTCCGCACACAGGACAGCGCATTATAATCCCATTACAAACAAGTCATTTAGTTTGAATCGAGCCTTGTAATCTTGTTTTTCCTAAATCCGGGGTCAACAATATCTGGCAGCGGGGGGCGTAAACGTAATGAATACAATCATCGTTTTGTTGCTACGAGAACATCCAAGCTGTAATAAACGGACTTGAAACAGGTCAGAGGACAACGTGCGGCGAACAAATCGGTTTCAGATGGATGTTGTAGCTGAAACACACGTTTTGTGGAAAGCATAATGGCTTCGACAGACACACAATGAGACGGAGAGAGCGAGGGGAAACACAGGGAGGGCTTCCGTCTCAACGTGGATAATTACATTTCTACCTTTCTCTGGCAGCCGCATCGCCTTAATGCTCGTAATTAATTTCATTATTTTTGGCCCTGGCTGTTGAGTGCAGATTAGTTCTCTCTGAGTTGTGGGGATAAACACACGGTAATTGCTTATTACTCTCAGAGCCCGAGTTAGATTATACTAAAGCTGGCGAATTAGAAAATATCCAATCACCTTTAGCTAAAAATGTAAAAAAAAAAAAAAAAAAAACTACTGTTATTGTCGTCGCTTGTTTTCATTTGTCGATTTACGCCTTTAATTGTGTCGGACGCTGCCGCGGATACGCTCGTAACAATCCTTCCGTCTTTGTTCTGGTTTTTGTTTGAAACTTTTCATCAAACTCTTTTTCTCTTCTTCTATTTCTGGGAAGGTTATTTTATGCCCTTTTTTTTCCAGTGGAGTTTCATTCCCCCGACAGGCAGGGGATGCAGCTCCTTTCTCAAGGGGTCCTTCAATCGTCGTGGTTGTTTATCTTTAGCTCCTGACTTCTGGGTATTCACCGGTTGGACTCAGAACCAGCAGCCCTCTGGGGCGGTACGGCTCACTCATTAGCTGGTGTGCTGAGACAATTCCTACCTGAAATAAAAGCACATTACAGATTCTTGATAGATAACTTCATACGCTTGGATTGCTGTTACTAATCTTACCAATTAATTCTCTCACTACAGACAGAGCTGAATATTATTCATCAATAAACTTGGACACGCTCAGAATAGCAGATGTGTAATTACGCTGATGTATATTTTTCTTTTCACCCAAAAAGAATTAATGACACTGAATCTGTAAAAAGACCGTATTAGTTTTCTTTAGACACACTTCACCACATAACGATTGAGCAGATTGATCATCAAAGACCACAAAGTGAGTTATTGGGACTTTTCTTTGAAGCATATTGAGGGTTTGACCTCAGCACTGTATTGTCTGAGATTGGACGAACCAATCTCGTAGCATTTGAGCTAACGTGTTGAGGAATTGCCGTTGCCGCTGTCGCTTCTCTCGCTGGTCGTCACAACAAAGGATGTTACGTTAAATCTGGACGCGACGTTGGAGGCGGTTTGAAGCCAGGAGAGCTCGACAAGAGACTTCTGGTTTTACGTTGTCAAACGAGGTTAAGGTTGTGACCGTCAACCTAATGCTTCTTTCCCAATGTAAGCTTGTAGGGAAAAGTCGTCATTGGCCACAGGGAGCATCGTGACGATGTAATTACACGGTTTGGCGGCTATGAACCAACTTCTTGGGGGCCACTAAACCAGACTTGTAGCTGCCAGTGTTTGGAAAATTATTTGTATACGTGTCTACAAAAGCCTTAAGCATCCCTCTGATTGTTTTCTGTGTGTTTCTGCCTCTCTTCTCACATATATCGATGACAAAAAGCACCGTAGCGACCGGTCGTCCACAGGGCCACTGGACGAACCATCAACCAAGCTCAACATCAATCTTATAGCATTTGAGCTAACGTCTTGAGGAGTTACAATTGTTGTCGCTTCTCTTGCTGGTCATCACAACCAAGGATGTTACGTTAAATCTGGATGCGGCGTTGGCGGCGGTTTGAAGCCAGGAGAGCTCGACAAGAGACTTCTGGTTTAACGATGTCAAACGAGGTTAAGGTTATGACGGTCAAACAAGTCTTTTCTTTGGGGTTGTGAAGCTCAAAAGAATTAACCTGATGCTTCTTTCACAATGTAAGCTTATAGGGAAAAGTTGTCATTGGCCACAGGGAGCATCGTGACGATGTAATTACACGGTTTGGCGGCTATGAACCAACTTCTTGGGGACCACTAAACCAGACTTGTAGCTGCCAGTGTTTGGAAAATTATTTGTATACGTGTCTACAAAAGCCTTAAGCATCACTCTGATTGTTTTCTGTGTGTTTCTGCCTCTTTTCTCACATATATCGATAATGAAAAGCGACAATAATCTTGTGATTTCGCACCAACCGTAATGGGAAATTGGTGAACCTTTGCACGGTAAAGTATCGTTGCGTCCACAGGGCCACATTAGTTTTTAGAGCGTTTATACCAGGTAATACTTGGCAGGCGACTGAATGAACCATCAACCAAGCTCAACATCTTGCAGCATTTAAGCTAACGTCTTGAAGAGCTGCCATTGTTGTTGCTTCTCTCGCTGGTCGTCACAACCAAGGATGTTACGTTAAATCTGGACGTGACATTGGAGGCGGTTTGAAGCCAGGAGAGCTCGACTAGAGACTTCCGGTTTAGCGCCTGGCTAACTTGAACAGAACTGAAATAATCATGCAAGTCACTTCTTTGGGGTTGTAAAGCTCAAAAGAATTCACCTGACGCTTCTTTCACAATCTAAGCTTTTGGGGAAAAGTCGTCATTGGCCACAGGGCGTCACGTGACGATGTAATTACACGGTTTGGCTGCTACGAAAAAAAATATTCGTATATGTGTCTACAAAAGCCTTAAGCATCTGTCTGATGTTTTCTTTGTGTTTCTGCCTATTTTCTCACATATATCGATGACGAAAAGCGACATTAATCTCATGATTTCGCACCGTAGCGATCAACCGTAATGGGAAAGCAGTGAACCTTTGCACGGTACAGTATCGTCACGTCCGCAGGGCCAAGGAGGCAGTCAAATGTCAGCCGTGCTCAGAAGCCTTTTTTGACAGCGCTCGCGGCTCAAAGGAAGTCGACTTGAAGCCTGAAAAATGAGCTTGAGGTTCCTGTTACACTCTGTAGATGTCTGTCAGAGCGCGGGGAGGAAACGGGTTGGACGTAGACCATGTGGAAGAAGCTGATAACAAGGGAAGGACGCTTTCTGACGTACAGTAAAAAAAAAAAGATATAACCCGAGAGCAGTAAATGAGAAGTAATCTGTTACAACCTCCTCCCGTCGTATCCTGATATCCGACCCGTGTTATGTGGTTGCGCTCCGGTATCTCTGACTCCGGGCTTCGATATATGTTACCTCTGCTCAGAGGCAGAAAAACCCACTTATCTGTCAGCGGCACCAGCTGAGAAATCTACCTGAGGAACACATCAGAGGCTGTTGTGAACAGATCATAACTCCGGTAACAAGATCTCAACACAGACACCTCGTGTCCCGTCAGGCGAGGATGATAGTTTGAGAAGGACGGAGGCTACGACTTCTGACAACGCTGCTTTGTGTGGAGCACAATAGTTGATGTGGCTTGTTGAAAAGGCGACGTAACGAGATCCAGCGGGCGAGACAATGACCCAACGGAAGAAAGAAAGAAAGAGGAGGATCATGTTGGCAGAAAAACATGCTTTTTATGTCCTTCTTAGTAATAACAACCTCTGTGTTCCTGCAGCATCCTGACACCTGTGAGCTAACGAAGCTAACGGACACAGCGAGCGTCTGGGTTTATTATGATGAAGAGTCACCTGAGCTTGAAAACAGTTTCGAGACATTTATAATATTAGTTTCTCATTCCATATTCCTAAATTAAAGCCTAACCACACAGTAAACATGAGATTTGAACAGAGTTTCTTGCACTTATTTTGGCCCCAGCAGCAGAATTTTACCCCTCAAGTTAATCCAGTATGATTTCTACATTCCTTTAATGAATATGTGATGGCGGCAGCTCCTCCACCTCTCACCACACCCTCCTCTTCATGCTTAGCAGTCGGGGGGCATTTTCCCCTCTAATCACTCGCGGAGCTAACGAGCGTAGCAGCCGGCCCCTCCGACGACTTTAAAAAAAAACCGTCTTATTATAGTCTTGTCTTCTTATTGAGGTTGACGGGCCTGACACGTCGGCTTATTAACATAACTTGACTCGACTCGCAGATGAAATCCAAACCCTCAGCCCTCCTTCTCTCGCTGTCAGGTCCGCATGTACACACTACAAACACATGCAGAGATGCAGAGCGCTTTAAAGCCTGACTGAATTTTCTCGTGAGGAACCGGGGGAGGCCTCCTGGGATGCAGCAGCCTGGCCCTGCCACTAAAGGTAATAGGGTCAGACAGCTGCGTATTAGCTGTGGATCATCTCCTTTGACACAGCCGTTGATCTCTCCGGCGGCAGCAGTGCAGAGCCCATACCTGTACCTGCCAGGCATATCTGTACTCGCTGCAGTGAGGAGAAGGGGGGAGGGAGGGTTGGGTGGGTTTGTTAAAGCAGCGGGGCGGCGAGCTTCACGCCTCGCGGACTCCTCGCTCTCTGCATGTGGAGGATGGCAGGTTTGTTTCTCGCAGGGTGCAGTGAAGCAGGCGTACACACCGGCTGCAGTCTCTACACTCGCTCTCATATTCAACTCTTGACTCCCTCGTCCGTGGATTTTTGTCAGACGAGGATAAATCCTCGGAAGATGGGAGGTCAGGCCATTCATTTCCCAGGAACAAGAAACGGATCAGACTTTGAGAGCTGCCTCTCCCGAGGCCTCCCGCCCCCCCCCTCCGACTCCTTCACTTGAACAAGACAAACACAAGGCCTGTAATTAAAGATGTAACAAAAGCTCTGTCAATTCTTTCTCCTCTCATCTCCCGCCGGCGTGTCGCCTCGCATTACGGCGCAAAGCTTAGTCTGGCGTGCGCGAGGCTACGAGCTGAGGTTCGGCCTGTCCTCGCTTCCACTTTCTCCGAAGAAAACAGCACCAACAGGCTCTGGTGTTGTTCGTTTGTTTTAAGCTCCATAATATCACCGATGGAGATAATGAAATCCTTCAAAGCTTCGGAGTGATTCATATTGCATGACTGAGCAGGCTGGGATTTGGAGCCTCGCTCAAGGACACTTTGACTGCGGATGTTGACGGACGTCTGCTGGCTGGAGAGGGAATTGAACCTGTGGGCTGATATGAGTTTTTTTTGTTGCTGCAAACATTTCTGAGACGGAGCTGCTCTGGAGGCGGAGATAATCTCATTGATTAAGTAAAACCTCAGTGGGCCGAGCCAAAGACTCGCAGTGTTTCAGAGCGTGCTGAGGTAACTCACAAAAGACTCACTATGGATTTTACTTCGTGAATAACTTTTCTTTTTTCCGGTCGGGCACAGAGCATCTAAACTTCTCGCACTTTAACTTTTCGAGTTACTTTCTCAGGTATCGTTGAGGGAAAATACAGATACCGAGATCCGTCAGATTAATATTTCTCGCCACGGATTTGACATTTTGATGGACGTAGCTGTCGTTAAGCATCTAAGGACTAGTTTATGATAAATCCAGAACTCTGTCTCGTTAAAAACACACAGTTAAAAGGACATATCTGCTGTTTTTAATTGGTTGGAAGTGTAAATCAAATGATTAGCAGTAAAAAGTTAATGTTAGGTTACAAACTGACGACATCACCGCCACTAAGAGTCTTACTACATAATTACTATCCAGGTTTTCTATAAACTGATCAATGGACAAGTTGTAAAGACAGAGTTAGAATAGTTTGTAACTAAAGTGGGCCTGTCAAGACGGACAACTGAGTAGATGAGTCTTTAATGTCCTCGAAAACCTCTGTAGTCTCATTTAGACACTTGTTAGCAATCGCTAACTGTTGCTAACACACGGAAGAGCTTTATAATTAAACTGTGGGACGTTTAATGAAGAACAAAACATGTAAATATCTTCAGTCTGTCTTCACAACACACCTTATTTCAGGCATTTAACCGAAACCGATTCAAGAAACATGTTTTAGCTCCACCCACTTTTGGGGCCAAACTCCGCCCATTCTGAGAACAGATGAGGATGCGGATAATGTAATAATGTGTGAAATGTTTTATAACCCACTGAAATGTTTAAGAAAGCTGTGACAATTGTCCTTTAACCCTGAAGTTTCACAGGAGGAAGGTGAGAATTAGATTTTTACCTGCTGTCTCCGACAACCTCTGACGTCTCATTTAGACACTTGTTAGCAACCACTAACTATTTTGAACACACGAAGAGCTTTATAATTAAACTGTGGGACATTTAATGATGGATTTTAGAACAAAGAGCGTAAAAATCTTCAGTTTGTGGGAGTACGCACCTTATTTCAGGCATTTAACCGAAACCAATTGAAGAAACTAGTCTTAGCCCCGCCCACTTTTGGGACTACTCCGCCCACTTTTGGGGCCCGGGCTATCGGGGCTATCGAAATGTTTAAGAAAGCTGTGATAATTGTCCTTTAACCCTGAAGTGTCACCAGATGAAGGTGACAATTTGATTTCTACCTGCTGCAAGTGGATTTTTAAGGAATAATTTTAAAGCTTAATCGCAGAATTAAAGTGTAAATCTTTCATCTGCACCATAATTGCTCCATTTGTTCTTTTTCTGTCATGACATTCAGCAACACTGAAGCAGGAATAAGGGATTAAAAACACTTACTGGGTCTCTGAACTTTAAAATCCTGTCGACACGAGCTCATATTCTGCTCCTAATATTTCGTGTCACTCTGACTTTCTTGCTGCGGCGTCTCGACTAAATGTGCAGATGTCAATCCGTTGAATGCGGAGGTGTCACATTACCCCACTTTTTGTGCATTGGGGAATGAATTTGGATTTAATTTCCCCCCGCAGATACAATGCCCAGATCAGTCCCAAAAGTGTCACATCTTTGAACACGTCATTGGCGGCAGCGTGATTAATTCAGACTTTTATGAGCGCTGGCCTGCTTTCCTTTTCTTCTTCTTCTTCTTCTCACGTCAATACCAAAATGTTTCCACGTTCTTGTGGATAGTTTCTGTCAGCTCCGTAAATGAGGTATTAAAAATTCCCCCCCTTTTCTTTTTTTTTCTGTCGATCCAGCACGCAAATGACTCTCTTTTAGAAAATAACGGATGGTGACGTTTCTCAAGACGCCTCCGGATTTCTGCAGCCCAGAATGCCGCTTCACTCCACCGTCGGGTGTAGCTGAGCGCAGTGGTGGAGTCATTAAAGCAGTCAGAGAGAGATGATTTCAGATCAGCCTGTCACCGACCCCTGGGTGGAAACCCCAGCGCAGCGTTAATGGGAACATTATTAAATCAGCTAGAAAAACAGGTGCCAGATTTTACTCTGAGTCAAGCAGCCTCTTGAAGCATTGTTCCATCCTGTTCTCCTGTTGTTTTTTTTTATGCCCTCCAGCAGTTTAACAACACAGTCCGCTCACGACTCCATAAGATAATAGATCAAGAGTTTATAGTTTACTACACGTGTTATATTCTGGGTCAACCGTGAAGGAAATGTGATTCAAAATGTCCCTTAAACCCACTTAAATAAGGTTTTTGTGGGTGTAAACTCGGGTTTTTATTACCTCGGCTCGGCTTTGATCCAAACGTAAGACAACTGGGTGAAGGCGCCAAAATCTGGCGTATTTCCCACCACGAAAAGAAGTAATGCAAATTTGGGGTGCAGTCTATTGTTGTTTTGTCTTTGTTTACGACGTGGACCTTCGGGTTTCCTGATGGTATGGCAGGTATTAGCAACAATGCTAACAAGGCTAAATCCTGTGCAATCCTGTCTGCCGAGGCCTCCAGGAAAAAGAGAGGTGCCGGCAACATGCGGACTCAAAGACTCAAACTCGGAAGACGTTGACAGTTTGTCGTCTGTCCATCGTCGTGTTGCCATGACGTTTTCAGATTACCAGTTTGCCGCTTTATGAGAAAAAAAGGGTGCTGATGTTGGGGAATCGACTCGTGGCTCTGCTTCAACTGTTAACATAGTGACTGTAAAGAATTAAAAATACTAAATATCTTTACAACAAACTTCCTGTAAGATCAATTTAAAGACTGAAAGTGCGCCCTCTGGCTTTGAATGTGCACACACTGAACTTTCTGTGGCTCATAACTGATCAGTTTCCTAAAACGTTCAGCTCCATGAGTCATCTTGTGACAGTAGTCACAGCCTCTTTATCTGTCCTCCATCCTCAAGTGTTCACACAACGATCACAGACTCCGACCACACATGAAATAAACACACGCACCTTTTATCCAGCGGCACCTTGCACAGTTGCCAACATGGGAGTCTTCAACATAATCTCCTTGAGTGCACAGAGGACAAAGTCCCGTTCTGTTGGTAAAAGGGTTCAGCGCCTGCGGTCCGAGTCTCTCTGACCCCCGGGACGGCGTGTTTGTGAGAATAAAGCCGGTGGCGAAGCGAAAAGGTTTTCATGGATCTGAGACCTTCTGAGATTAGAGGGTCCTTTGATGCTTTTAGTTGCCAGGTGACAGAGAAACATAAAAAGTGTTTTTGACCGGAGACTCCGGTTGGAGGGACGACTTTACTACTACACTAATAGATTTTTTTTTTTCATGCCTCAGTAGTTAACGAGGAGTTGGCAAAGATTTGGGCTTCAGGTTCCCTCAGAGATGATTCTTAATAGAAGGAGAACTTTTTTTTCCTGCACGTTTCTCTCCGGGGTTTTTGTTTGGAGACGTCGGTGTTGATTTTTAAAACCCCCGCTGAACTATTTCTTCCTCTGATCACTGGATCAGTGTGGAACTACAAACACACAAACCAACAAAGAAGACGTTTATCCTGTGTGTGTGTGTGTGTGTGTGTGTGTGTGTTTGTTGCTGGTTGGACGTGGATGCCTGTGCATACACCCGCCGCATACCAAACGTGTAATGGAGCGCGAGCACTCCCCCCCTAATTGTTATTGTGTTGACTCTGGGTGGTGTTGGTGGTGTTGGTGGGGTTGGTGGAGGCTTTAGAGTCCAACCTGCTGATTTGAGACACGTGCACTCGCCACCAGGACCTTTTGAACCCGACATATTGTCCCCATTAGTTCTGAAATAAACATCTTTAATGCCTCGGTGGGGCTCTGTGAGTTAAAACGCTCCGGAGCTGGATGTTACTCATCATCTGGAGAGACGTGTTTGCCTTTTCGTTTCATTTGCCGCACGTAAATAATTAAGCGGGAATAACGCAGCAGACAGAATACATACGAGTCCATTCATAATTCAGGCGTGTCATGTTCTGCGTTTGTGTTTGCTGCTTGCGTCAGTCACAACACATGTGGTGGTCGCCCCCGCCTCCCTTAATTTATACTTCAAAAGTTACTTTCAGTCTTTCATTTGCGATGCAGCCGACAGGGTCACGGGGCGCAGCGCCGAGTCGGGGTTATGAGGGATGACAGAAGAGGGAGGGGTAGATATCAGAGCGAAGGCACTGATGCTGCTGAGGTTTTTGTGGTCCTGCTGCTCCGAGGGCCCCACGTCTCCTCCGCTCCTGTCAGCTCATCAAGGCCAAGTCCCTCCCTATCCCCGCTGGAAAACTGCATCAAACGGCCCGGGGAGCCTTTTATCCCAAACAGAAACGCCGCCTCGCTTGTCACGGCGGAGCTTCTTGCGACAAGCCCCTCGCACGAGCAGGCGGCGAAGTTTAACACGGCGGAGTGAAAGTCGATACCCTGCCGAGGTGGCAACGGCGGCGGTGGCGGCGGCTCGAGATGCAGGAGTCAGGAGGGGAAACGGTGAAAAGGTCACCGGGATCTTGAAAAGACGCATGAGGCCGGATGACGGCAGGCAGCCAGTTAATGTCACGGTTCACTCTTGTCGACCCTGTGCCAGTTCTGATGTCTCACAATTGCAGCCAAACATCTTCTTTTTCTTTTCCACCAATTACTGTAAAGGTTACCGCTTCAGTTGTGACTTTGACTTCTGTACACAAATCCTCCGTTTTCACGTTCGCATCTCACCCGTCAAGTTTCCCCCCTCTTGTTTTCGACCTGTTGCCACAATCAGACATGAAAAGGCTTCGACTGCTCACCCCAAAGACACAGAAGAGCTCTTTGTACTCGGGCTTGTTCTGCTCCATGCCATTTTTAATCTCGGGCAGAAAGGGAAGAGGAGCGACTCCTCTTATCTTAGATGACATGGAGGCTTTGCTCCCCCCTCCCTTACTCTCTCTGGCGCTCTGTCATCTTCTTCTTCTGAAACCTAAACCCTCTTTCATGCTTTCCCCTGGTGGTGGTTGTGGTGGCAAAGTGATACACTGGCTGGAATTTGTTTAGGTTATTCCGTCTGAAGGCTGCTGCATGATAAGTGAGGGGTAAATAAGTTTGGACGGCGAGCAGCGTGTTACCTTCCCCGGTTGTATTTTTTCATCAAGTCCGGCGCACGTAACTGCTGTCATTATTTTTAATTGGCTTTTGGATGCGCTGCGCCGTTAAGAGCTTATTTAACTTTCAATCTCGGACGAGAGGGTCAGGAGTGTGTATTCAGTGAAGTATTCCCCGGTGCAGACCTCTAAAATATCGCCCATGTCTCCTCAGTTAGGGAACCAATCCAATCCGAGGGTTGTTCGGCGGCACTGAAGTCGGTGTTAACAAGTTGTGGAGATTGTTTTCAGTCGAACTGTGCTCTGGAAACCATCAGGAAAGGTTTTTCTGCTGCTTGTGATCCACTCAAGCTGGCAGCCCGGCACCATTTATCTCTGCAGCCCGGCACCATTTATTTCTGCAGCCCGGCACCATTTATTTCTGCAGCCCGGCACCATTTATTTCTGCAGCCCGGCACCATTTATTTCTGCAGCCCGGCACCATTTATTTCTGCAGCCCGGCACCATTTATCTCTACAGCCTGGCACCATTTTCCTTCTGCTTTCACGTCTCCTTCAGGGACCAAATAAATTAATTAAGTCTGTTGTTTGTGCTTGCTCTGCTGCAGAAGACATAAAGCGATCTAGTTGTTTTTCGCAACAGTGGCGCCAAAATGGTGCCAGGCTGCAACCTGATTGGATCACCAGTCAGCCTTCATTTCGTAGCCTGTGACGGACAACGTTGTGTAGTGAAAACAAAGTTTGAAAGAAGCAAATCAAAAACCCTGTAGTGTCGCTAGTGTAAAAGAAAAACAGCAGCTAACGTTTAGAAATGGAGTCCGCTAACAGAGAGCAACAGCGGCTAACGTTAGCTTCCAGAACAGAACAGAACTTCCACAAGTGCCCCTTTAAATGTGGACCTTTTTGGGTCATCAGTTAAACGTTGTTAGTGACTCTGTTACCAGCTTCTCAGTCGTTAAAGGATTCTCGATTTTGGTGTTTTATGTGACAGTAAATTAAATAACTTTTAAGTTTTGGACATTCAAAGACGTCACATAGAACTCTTTTTTTCATCTTTTATGGACATTTGACATTTTGTAAACTAAAAAAAGCAGCGAATCTTAAAAAATTATCATCAACTTATGTACTCAGTGTTACTCAAGTCACAAATGATGGCTAACAAGAGGATAAAGTACGACTGATTAACGGAGTGGTAGTAAATGGTAATTGAAAGGATACTTATCCAGAGAGGATATGTAACTCTAACAAGCATGAAATCAGCTTTCCTAATGAAAGACCCGAACAAGTTGAAGCTAAAAAGGTACTCCAAGGTGACAGAACAAGTCACGGCCTTTTAATACGAGTGTTAAGAGAAGGCGTTGTTGATCCGATGCGTGAAAAGCACCGTGTCCCTACAACATCCTGCACATTATCGCTAAACCAAAGTCCGGCAACATGCAGAACATGACTGTATCCAATCTATTTCTCACGGCGGATCTGGGCCCTTTTGTGAAGGGGGACCCGGAGGGACTTGTTTTCTAGACGTCTACCACCGTAACAGACTTCCTTAAGCCCTATAGCTTCAATTTGTTCTGCCAGTTATTATCCCTGCTCTGCCACAGTGATGGAAGGTGTTGTTCAATGGGCCTGAATGCCACCGACTCTGAGGCACCGCCCTGACAAAGAGGGAGCCCCCTGCCTTTTTCTTTTTTCTTTTTTTATTTCTGGGGGTCCAGTCAAGCAGTCGCTGACAGATTGGCCGGGGCACTAACCAGTCAGGTCTTCAAAGAGACAAAGACGACGGGGAGGGCAGCCGGGGAAGAAGAATGACCTGCCAAATGAGAAAGAAGACATATTGAAAGGGACAGCGTGGTGGAAGGAGAGAAAAAAAAAAACATATTGAACCGATGGAGAAGTACAACCTTTTGACCATCTGGCTCGGCGGGTGACAACAGCCCTTCATCTGTATTTTTAGAGCTGTATAACACACCAAATTACTCTGTCAGGAAGATTAAGGAGAGTCAAAGGGCTGTCGAGTGGAAAAAAAAAAAGAGCAAAGTTGCCCAGATGAATAGGACGGAAAGTTTGTTGTAGTTCGTGTCTGGACTGTCGTTTTATTTATACTTTGAACGCTGTGAATTTACTTTATTATCATCAAAGTATAAGCTGTTAAAGTACTTTTTATCTCTAATGTTCTTAGCGTAAATACTTAATGAGATTACCAAACATTTACTGATGCATGACGAAGAAAGAAGGAAAGGAAAATCTGCAATCTAGAATTTCGTTGCTACACTCCAGTCCAACAGGTGGCGCCGATGCTCTTGTAACCTGGTTTGCGAATCGGCGTTAAAATGAAAAGAATTAAAATGCGAAGAAAAGAAAGTGAAGTTGTTGTATTGTCGCATTAAACTTGTTCCCCGGAGCAAATCTCAGACCTGCTGTGTGTTTCGCTCTGTTAGCTGTTAGCTGTGTTAACGAAACTCACTGCAAGACTCGATCACAATGTAGCTTAATAAGGTTATAAAAACCCTCTTTTCAGATTTTAAGATGTCAATTTTTTTGAGCAGCCTCACAGCGACTGACTCCCAAACACTCATCCTAAATCCTAAACATCCTAAACTCAACATGTTGTCACATTAAAATGCTTAATGTTTCCCCGGTGGAGCTAGTTAGCCAGTCCTGCTTTGTGTTTAGCTAATGGTGCTAATAGCTACCTGGACTAAACACACAGCAGGAATGGCTAACTAGCTCCACCGGTGGAAACATTAAGCATTTTAATGATGAGTATTGCCGTTAGCTAAACACGCAGGAGGAACTCTCAGTCCCGCTGTGTGTTTAGTTAAGTTAGCCATTAGCTAAACAGATAGCAGGAAATCTCAGTCCTGCCATGTGTTTAGTTCAGTTAGCTGTTAGCTGCGATAGCTAAACAGATAGCAGGAAATCTCAGTCCTGCCATGTGTTTAGTTCAGTTAGCTGTTAGCTGCGATAGCTAAACAGATAGCAGGAAATCTCAGTCCTGCCATGTGTTTAGTTCAGTTAGCCGTTAGCTGCGTTAGCTAAACAGATAGCAGGAAATCTCAGTCCTGCCATGTGTTTAGTTCAGTTAGCTGTTAGCTGCGATAGCTAAACACATAGCAGGAACTCTCAGTCCTGCCGTGTGTTTAGTTCAGTTAGCTGTTAGCTGCGTTAGCTAAACATGCAGCAGGAACTCTCAGTCCTACTGTGTGTTTAGCTCAGTTAGCCGTTAGCTGCGTTAGCTAAACATGCAGCAGGAACTCTCAGTCCTGCTGTGTGTTTAGCTCAGTTAGCTGTTAGCTGCGATAGCTAAACACATAGCAGGAACTCTCAGTCCCGCTGTGTGTTTAGTTCAGTTAGCCGTTAGCTGCGTTAGCTAAACATGCAGCAGGAACTCTCAGTCCCGCTGTGTGTTTAGTTCAGTTAGCCGTTAGCTGCGTTAGCTAAACATGCAGCAGGAACTCTCAGTCCTGCTGTGTGTTTAGTTCAGTTAGCCGTTAGCTGCGTTAGCTAAACATGCAGCAGGAACTCTCAGTCCCGCTGTGTGTTTAGTTCAGTTAGCTGTTAGCTGCGTAAGCTAAACACATGGCAGGAACTCTCAGTCCTGCTGTGTGTTTAGTTCAGTAAGCCGTTAGCTGCGTTAGCTGAAAATGCCGCAGGAACTCTCAGTCCTGCCGTGTGTTTAGTTCAGTTAGCTGTTAGCTGCGTAAGCTAAACACACGGCAGGAACTCTCAGTCCTGCTGTGTGTTTAGTTCAGTTAGCCGTTAGCTGCGTTAGCTAAACACATGGCAGGAACTCTCAGTCCTGCTGTGTGGTTAGTTCAGTTAGCCGTTAGCTGCGTTAGCTAAACACATGGCAGGAACTCTCAGTCCTGCTGTGTGTTTAGTTCAGTTAGCCGTTAGCTGCGTTAGCTAAACATGCAGCAGGAACTCTCAGTCCTGCTGTGTGTTTAGTTCAGTAAGCCATTAGCTGCGTTAGCTGAAAATGCCGCAGGAACTCTCAGTCCTGCCGTGTGGTTGGTTCAGTTAGCTGTTAGCTGCGTTAGCTAAACATGCAGCAGGAACTCTCAGTCCTGCTGTGTGGTTAGTTCAGTTAGCTGTTAGCTGCGTAAGCTAAACACATGGCAGGAACTCTCAGTCCTGCTGTGTGTTTAGTTCAGTTAGCCGTTAGCTGCGTTAGCTGAAAATGCAGCAGGAACTCTCAGCGATTATCTTGGAGTTTAACGACTCACACTTTATCTTAACTTCAGACTTGTTGCACTCGGAGGAAACCCTTTCGTCCCTGAGGCGTCTCCATGAGAGCCCGGAACTCCATTGCTTCATTTTTTACCTTAAACATAATCTGAAAACAGTCGAGACTTCATAATGAAATAAAAAACCAGAGTAAGAGCCCGAGCAGCGGCGCAGAACTCGTCTAGCTTCTGTATAATATATTCTCATTTCTGTTTAAACATGCTCGAGTACATTTCCAATATGATTTCACTTTCACTACCCCCCCTCGTCTCTTCGCTCCTCCTGAGGAGAAATATGCCAGAGAGAGAGAAACCTCTTTTTTTTGTGCTGCATTACTTCCATGATTGCTTAAATGAAACACTGCTATTTCTCTCGCTCACTGCTAAACAGGGATCAGATCTCCGTGACCATGACTAATCTACCGCCACGCTTCTTCTTCTTCTTCTTCTTCTTCTTCTTCTGAGTGTGTGTTGGCGTGCAGCTAATTTTTCCGGGATCTTTTTTTTTTGCCAATTTGGAAAACTAATTGCTTCGACTCTGACCGGGCAAGCAGCGGGAATATAATGCAGTTTAAAGCTTCATCTTTTCATGCCTGTAAATCCCTCTGCAGATCCAGCCAGTGTACGACACCGGCTCATTAAAATGCATTAGGGCTCCGGAGTGAGAGAGAGGGAAGGTGAGGTTTTCTTCCTCCTCCTCCCCCTCCTCATCTTTTTTTTTCCTACCTCGCTGGTCAGTGATCCGAGGACCCAAATCTCCAACACAGCGCGTTTCCTCCCCTCCGCCGTGAGCCGGTCACTTTATTCCCTTTGCAAAATACCTTCAGATGAAAATGAGTTTGCTTTTGTCGGGCGTGCAGAAGCATTTCCCCTCCACCTTCTGCCACCTCTTTTGATTTCTTACCCCCTCCTTTCCCCTCGCTGTAATTTTACCCCCTATCCTGCTGTCAATCTACCCCCCTCTTATTCCCGTCCACTGCTCCTTTCTCCCCCCCCCACCGCCACCTCCTCCCGAGATGGCTGGATTACACCGGAGGAGGCCGTCCCACTGATTGTAAAGAGACGGGACAATTGGTCCTTTAGTCTGATTGGGTCCCCTGATAGTCAACACCAAGGGGGATGTGAGTGTGCAGACATCTACGAGAGGCAGCGGCGACAGAGCTGAAGCAGCCGAGACGAGAAGCAGATATATATATATATAAATATATTCATACAGAGATGGAGAGAGGGGAAACTTTACAAAGAGGACAGTGAGAGAAAGAGAGAGTGTGTGTGGACTCAAGGTGACTTTTAGGGAAAGCGATGCTCTGCAGGCAGCAGCTCTCACAACTTTTACAAGGGAAATTTAGCGAGCGTGCCGGGAGAAGAAGAACAAAGAGATAACAGAGCATTTTATTTTCTGCACAGAAGAAGAAGACGGGAGTAAAGTTGAAACGGAAGGAAGGAAGGTAAGGCGTGGAAGTTTGTGCTTGAAATGACAAAAAAATGAGAATGAAAATGATCCTTGACTTTTTCAGCGGTCGTGTTTCGAAAACGCCAATCGGTTTCGGGGATTTGTTGCAACTTCTGGATCAATAGTTTGTGTTTTCTGTTTGTTAATTGATAAGGAGTGTTTGCAGAAACAAATATATATGTATATATGCCGCATGTCTGGCTGTGAAAAGTAGGTCACGGTGATTATTCGCGGCGCTCTGGGGTTTCGCCGGCACATTAGGAAAAAAAAAGTTTTTGTGAGCGTGGCGCCGATTCTCAGCACGTCCGCACTGCCGCTACTTCAAACAAGCCGCGCCGAAGCCGAGGAATGTCTATCTGCTCTTCTACGGACCTCTGCTTGCCATTCAGACCTCATTCCAGCTTCTAGTTTCTCAGTTTTTTTTTCTATAAAACCCATTAAGCTATCGGCTGTCTTGTAAGCTCGCCCCGACAAAGATTGGCATGTGTGCCCCAGACTTTTATCAGCGTCGGTCGAAAGGGTTGGTTTAAAAAAACGAAGATGAGCGTCCATATTGACAACACATGTTTAAGGGGGGGGGTAACTTTAAAAGACAGGAAGTGGTTGTTGATGAAACGACTTCAAAAAAGAGATTACGAGCTCGATGTTAATCTGAGAGGATCTGTTTCCCCCCTCCGAGACGCCGCGCTCGTTCAAATTTGCGGCGGAGTGACACTGATTGCAAACTTTTAACCGGATGACGCTCATGCATGGTGACATCATCTCCATGCACCAGTGGGCTGGGATGAATGCCAGTTTGTGTGATTTAATTTCTCCACAAATGACAAGGCCTCCGCTGAGCGATGAGTGGAGCAAACGTGCAGCAGGAAGACGAAGAAGAAGAAGAAGAAGAAGAAGAAGGAGGAGGAGTAATAATAGTAGAAACTTCTGAAGCAGATAAAGAGCGCAGAGAAGGATGAGTAATTAAAAACACCTTACAGTAAACGAGCCGCGGGGAGGGAGGCGCTCGTCGTGGCGTAGCAGCGGCGGTGCACGCGGCTGCACAGACCCGAGGCCCGAGGAGCTCCCTACAATTAAAGAGATTCAGGTTCAAAGCCTCGCCCCACGCCAGCGTCTCCCTCCTGAGGGGGGACGGCGGGGGTGAGAGCAACGAGGACGAATGGAGGGTAACGCGCAAACACACATGCTGCGAGAACTCACATTCACACCAAACACAAACAACCGTGTGATCTTGAGAGAGTTTGGCCAGAATACACACCTCACCCGCAGCCCGGCGCCGCCTTTGAAGGCTGCCACCGCTGACTGCGAGCAGGGATGAAGAAAGAAGTGGAGTCCTTGCTGCAGGCGGTGACGGTGCAGAGACCTGGTCACTTTCATTTCATCTTCACACGTGCACACAGGGAAGCCTACCAGAGGCCACGCCGCGGGGACGAGCTGCTTATTAAAAAAAGTTAGCGAGGCAGCAGCAGAGTTTAATTACGTGTAAGTCAGTAAATAAACATTAAGCATTCAGACTTTTTTTTTTAAAAAAGGGATGCGGCCTGTCACGCTCAGCCGGGAAGTGAAATTAGATTCAACACCCTTCCACATATTTTGCAAACAGCAGCGGTGGCGGCTCGGCTTTTTTGTGCTCGGCTTATTCAGAGAGACTATAAAAAAAGTCAAAGTGCATCGATGCAGCCTCCCTGCGTCGCCCGGGTCGGAGATATGCAGAGCGTCACTCTCCACCGTGCAGAATCAATTGTGGTTAACAAATTGGCCATGACGTTTCGCCCCCGCCGGGGAGGGAGGATCTGTTTTTTCACGGGTCCTCCCAGTTTCTTAGAGACCTTCTTCCACAGTCTGGGAGGCCTCCTTTTAGAGCCGAGGTGAGCCGACGCTCAGACATGGCCACTGTGAAATTAACACTTAATAATGCTCCACATAGCACTTTAAACAGGGCCAGCCCATGTTAATGTACCGCACACGGAGAGCGAAAAGGTCAGGAGGGGAACTGGAACTGATGATTATTTCACAGTCGATTTGTAGACGGAAAAGTTTACCGTTGCAAATCGTAAACTGCTGATGGATAGAAGAGCAGTTTGGGAGGGCTGAGATGAGTTTTAATGTCTTTTTGGGTGAACTACTCCTTTAAAAGTTGGAGCTACAGTTCCTGATTTAAAGAGTTATTTATCTCGTGAGACAAGTTTTGATTTCAGGAAGGATTTGTGCCGAAAAAAGTTTGATAATCGTCTAAATTTCAGATAACGAATGAATTCTCTTTTTTGGGGGGAACTGTCCCTTTAAAATTTAACACATTTCAGTCTTAAAAGTGTTCTGGTTTGTCTGAGAGTTTGTTTCTCATCACAACTTGGACGTCAGCGACTCATTAATCCAATCTCGGCCCGTCTCGGCCCGCCGGCGCTCGCTCAGTCGTGCCGTATCGCTCGCTTCCTGTTTGTTTGTTGGAAGGAAACGAGTCACCTTCCTCCGTCTCGCTCGTGCGGTCGGCTTGATAAAGTCTGCTGTTGTCAGACTGCAGTTAATGGAGCAGCAGGTGGACTTTGGAGTAAGATGACACAACGATACGAAGCGTCGTTTTGTTCACGCCAGCTGCTCCTCCCGACAGCCGCCACTTTTTCAAAACAAACAGTAAAAATCGCCAGTTTTGCCTCCACGTTCCCTCAGAGAAGATCGTTTCTGACGGTGGGAAAATACCTCCAATCGCTTTAAGCTTCCTCATATGATCCCTCCTCCTTCATCCCCTTCATCCCCTCCACCCGCCATTCACAGCTTGTGTGGCAGCTGCTTTCTCTTTTTAAACAAGTGCGTAAAGATTAACTCCAAGCGAGATGTGTGAGATGTTTTGCCAGCACAATCGCGGGAGCTTGTCACCTCATTAGTGACGACAAAATGGAGCAAAATGCTCGGGGGGTGCCGAGCTCGTGACCTTTTGGGGAGGGAGGAGCTGAGAGTTGGGAGGCCGCCGGAGGAACAGGGAGCTAATTTTTACTTCATAATAGCATGAATGGACAGAAAAGGACGAGGAGGGGGGAGCAGCGAGGTCAAGTGTCACCGTCCTCGCCAAAAGCAGCAGCTCACACACTCTCGGGGTCGGCCTCCCCGCTGACAATGCCGCCACGCCTCCCCACCCTTCGCTGCCTTTTGTGCCTCTTCAACAATGATTAACTGAGTTTGGCGATTCAGAGAGAGTCTCCGGGCAGCACAATGCACTCTCTCTTACAAAACATAATGGAGTCAACCCATGAGTCAAACAGTCTGTCTTTCTTCCGCTGGTTTTATTCTCAAACCCCCCTACAAAACTTTCCATCCTCCTCGTCCTCCTCCTCCTCCTGCTAACAGCCTTTCCCTCTCTATCTGAAGGGTTTTTTTGCCGTTTGACCATAAACCCGCCTTGTTTCTTTCCCCCCCAAGAGCTCGTTAATGCAGCAGAGGAAAAACAGGCAGATGCTAATACATAAAGACAAGGTGCAGATGGCGGGAGGCATCGTAGGTGCCAATGCACCGCACGCAAAAAAATCAAAAAGGCATCGATTGACTCCTGCAAGATATTCGTGTATTTGACCTCGCTGATGCAAACGGTTCCTGTGATGTTCCCATCAAAAAGTTGTAACGTAGAGCGAGAAAGTATTTAGAGGTATTAAATCTAAACGTTGGGCTTGTAGTGATGCAGCACACTTGTAAGGAGCGGCGAGCAGCGCTGATGGGAGCTCGTACAACAAGGTGTGAGTAAAAACTGAGCGGGAGTGTGAACAGAAACACTGCAGCGTCAGAACATCACACTCCCCCCGCGGGGCTCCTCGTTCACAGGAGGTGTGAAGGAGCTCACCTCATCCTCGTTACAGGAAAGAGGAAGGAAGAAGAGGGGAGAGTGTTCGGTTGGTCTTCTTTGTGATAATGTGAAAGACGAGGCGCTGAAGCTGCCGACGGCGAGGTGGCTTCATGTGAATGTGTTCAGATCATGACAAGGTTACACAACTGAGGGAAAATAATCAACATTTTGGATAATATACTCATTTTTCTTTGCACATTTTTATCCAGATAGCAGTTGAGGACAATAAAACTGATAATGAACCAGTATTTTGATCACCTTCGTCAAGATATTTGGACACTCAGGACAGAGCAGTAGCTTATTTTATCCGTCAGTGAAACCATAATGTTCGCTAACGTAACGTTAGCTCAGCAGCTAAAGGGGAAACTGAGAGCTGTTTTAAATTCATGCAACGTCTGAATATTATAGTTTTTTAAGTAATGTCAGTGCAGTTTGTCTGGTGTTCTATGTATAGCTGAACTTAGCTATCAGCTCTTTCTCCCCTTTAGCTGCCGGGCTAACGTGACATTAGCTTGGCAGCTAAAGGGGAGACTGACAGCTGTTTTATTACCTTTATAAGATTATAATTACTACATTCATGCAACTTTCAAGTAATATTACTGTCATCAAATGTAAGATGCAGTTAGTCTGGTGTTCTACGTATAGCTTAACCTTGCTATCAGCTCTTTCTACCCCTTAGCTGCTGAGCTAACGTGACGTTAGCTCAGCAGCTAAAGGGGAGAAAGAGAGCAGTTTTATTACCTTAATAGGATTATAATTATTATCACTGTCATCGAAAGTGAGATGCAGTTTGTCTGATCTTCTACGTATAGCTGAACTTTGCTATCAGCTCTTTCCTCACTTTAGCTGCTTAGCTAACGTCACGTTGCGTCACATTGCTAAAGGGGAGAAAGACCTGATATCTGATCTATAATCAGTTTACAGGAGAGTAACATTACTACTTTTATGTGGCATTTTGTGACACAATGACAAAAATAAGTCTCCCAGCTCCAAGCTTACACAATTTCCTGTAAAAAACACAAATTGAACTAACCCTGTCACTCGTTCCGTTCACCCTCCACATTTCCGGTCTATCTTGTTTTTATAATCCAACTCTCTCATGATGTGAATGTTTTGTTTGTCCTCCTCGAAAAAAAACCCTGATTCAGCTGTGATAAGGCTCATTATAACTCAACAGAAAAGAGCTGAAGCAGGAGAAAAGACTTGTCATCAACAGGTCGCCCACGGTGCAGCTCAGACTTACAGTCTCAACAAAAGCACGATGGCGTCCAAAAGGACACAAATGTGAGACTCATTTGTCTTTTTTTTTCTTCCTCTCTTACAGCCGCCAGAAACACAGCTGCACTTGTGAGGAAAGAAAGAGGGACTTGTCCTTTTACAAATCCTACCCCGACTTAACAATGGGAGACCGGCTGCATCTTCCAGCGCTCGCCGCCACCTTGCTCCCCGTGGTCCTCGGCCTTTTGACCCTTCTGCCTCACAGCATTCTGGGTAAACCAGCGGAGGAGGCGGCGAACGCAGGTAGCTCGGCGCTGCTGCAGAGAGTGAAGCGAGGCTGGGTGTGGAACCAGTTCTTTGTCCTGGAGGAGTACACCGGACTGGAACCACTTTATATCGGAAAGGTCAGTGCTGTACTGTACGAACACACACACACTCACGTGAAGTTATGACCTGAAGAAACGTAACGCGTGCTGGCCTCAGGACTTGGTCGGGAAGCAGCTCTTCTGTTTGACCTTTCAGTTCGGTGTGCAAGGTGTTCGGTGTTTGCACCAGCTGCACTTGAGGCAAAGTTTAAGGTATTCTCTGTGTAGGTGTTGCAAAGATGTTTCAACCCCCCCGAACTTTAAAAACATGTCATTACGGGGGAGAGCGCAGCAGGCTAGAGGCTCAGATTAATCCCTGGATGCACTGCGTCTACACTTCTGACCACTTTGAACCAGAGCCAGACAGCCGTGATTGAGTTAATTGACTTGAACTGAGGCTTCACTCAAGTCGGCCTCTATTCCACCGAATGCACGGCGTGTCTGCAGCGTCGCTCTGAAAAGATGCCGGGGAGAAGCTCACAAAAGAGCACTTTGATTGCCCAAGTCGCTAAAGTGAATTGGAACATTTGATCAATAGTCGTAAGGCCAGTCATCATCGGCGTTGGAGACACAATAATCTAAAAAAAATTGCTGTTACATCACCAGAAAAGTGTCGAAGCTTTCGGGGTAATGTGAACGCCGAGCCGACATAAATGACCCACTCGGAGCAGAAAATATCACATTAAATTTCTCCCTCTTTTGTCCAACTAAAATATTATCTGTATGAAAAACGCTCTCTCAGCAGGTGTCTCTACAGATTAAACTGTTATCTGTGTCCATCTGCTCGGTTAAAAGACAGATTCGTTATGAAAACAGACGAGTATCGTTACAACATTTCAAACTAAAGAGAGGATTACGCGTCATAGCTGTCAGACAAAGAGTCGTTAGCTTCGTACATTTTATCCAAACGGTAGTTAAAGACGATAAACTGATTATGAATCCGTCACCTGAACTTTTTTGTATGTTTTTAATCACCTTAATCTAGATATTCGGACATTCAGAGCAGAGCATTAGCTTGACGTGTCAGTCGGTGATACCGTAATGTTTGCTAACGTAGCATTAGCTCAGCTTCAAGCATCAGATATGAAACCAGCAATGTCAGGAAACTGATCAGGTTTTTAGATTATATGATATTTTACTTTAAACTTCAGCCTAATTGGTTATAACGTTGCATTTCTGGGGTCTAACGTCATTATATGAATATTCTTTAGCACTCAACAGGTACTTGTCTTTCAGCTAACAACATAAATGTGTTTATCTGATAGAATTGAGGATCGTGTGAGCATGTAAACACCTTGTCCAGGTTTCTGAACCATCTCATGCTTCCCTGATCTTTAAACACAGATTCAGAGCCTTTGATTGACTTTTTCTCTTGATATTTCCCTTTGGAAAATGATGCAAACCTGCCTAATTAGCGTTCTGGAATAATTTTCCCCCTTCCACAGTCACGTGTTCATGAGAGATCGAAGAGTTACAAGTCCTGAGAGGACGTCGCCGGCGCTGTGGAGTAAAAGTTTTTGGTTAAATATTCCTTCCAGCCGCTGAAGCATATTCGCTTCCATCTTACCTCCTTCTTCTTTTTCCATTTCTTGTCTTCCTTTCAAAGCCGCCCACTCCTAATTTTTCCTGAGCTGAGTGAAATAAGTGATTGTGACAGGCCGGGCTACTACCCAGAGAGCCACTCAAGGCAGAGAGGCATTGTAGGATATGACAAAGCAGGAGAAAACATGTACTGGAGCCTTCCATCCTGACAGTTTTTTGCCCCCTCTCAGCTTAGTATTTTTAGTATTCAGAGCGGTAGGGATGTCGGGAGGTTTTTGGGCTTTGGGCTTGGGGCTGAGACCGAGCAGGTAATTGATAGCCTGAGTGTCAAACTCCCTTCTTTTCATCGGCTCGGGTAGAAAGGAGGGGATCAGTGCAAGGAGAAGGCGGACGAGGCCTGAGATATATCACCTACGGGACGCGAGGATGAAGCCCACAATGGCGTTTTGATTAAAAAATATATTATCGGCTGCAGGGCGCGTGCAGGTGGGCACGTTGTCCGAAGATATAGGAAAACTGTATTGTGTGCTGCTCGGTTTGGGGATGACAGGTCATGTAAAGATTGCTGTTGGACTATCAACAATGAGCGCTTGTTGCTGCAAACTTTTTTCGCGTAGCGTGGCCGAGTATGTGTGTGTTTGGGAGTCGGTGGTTTCCGTTGCGTCCAGCTGTGTTGTTGATTATATACGAGGCAGGCGTCGATTGGGGGGGCATTTATTCTCCACTCTGGCAGTGTGATGGAAGTACTCATCATGCGTGGAGGCCCTTCTAAGTACAAAGTAAGGAGTGATTGCACATCAATGGCTGGCATTTGCACTTACGGGCCACAAAAGGCTTCTGATTGCACCGCAGGGCCCCGTGGCAACAATCGGGCTGTAAGCTGTGATTAGATGTTCGGGGGTACACATACAACAATACACCACCCATGACGACGTAGGGGTCATTTGACAACGGGATCAAAGATATTCATTTTATAATCGTTGAAACAGAAACTCAGACTGAGGACACTGCAGCCAAAGATTGCTCAGATTTGTTTTCTGACGGCCGCCACAGAAATTTGTGTACTTGAGCGTCAACCCGACCCGCTCGCAGCATTCTCGATTGGATTCACAACAAGAGTTTTCCACTCTTTGGCTTCACAACAGTGATCCGGTCGTCTCGTCTGATGCATTGTTCTAAAATTGGCCGATGTGACCTAATTGAACGTCCTCGAAAATCGTGTCACTGCTCCACATGTTTGTTTATCTTCCTGCTGGTTTGGTTTCAACTTGTGACCTTTTGTTGTACTTTGCTGATTTAGTTTGATTTAGTACCAAAGGGATCTTTCCTTCCTTTGTGGAGTAAAAACCTCTCTGTGAACAATCCCCAGCTCCACTCCGACATGGACAAAGGCGACGGCTCCATTAAGTACATCCTGACGGGCGAGGGCGCTGGCACCACCTTCACCATTGACGACAGCACGGGCGACATCCACGCCATCCAGAGGCTGGACCGGGAGGTGAAGGCCCAGTACGCCCTCCGCGCCCAGGCACGCAACCGCCTGACCGACCGACCACTAGAGCCCGAGTCCGAGTTCATCGTAAAGATCCAGGATATCAACGACAATGAGCCGAAGTTTCTGGACGGACCGTACCAGGCGTCTGTGCCCGAAATGTCCAAAATAGGTGAGCTGGAGGAAGATGAAGGCAGACAGAAACTATACTGTCGCCTGTGCATGTCTGAGGTGTTTTATTTTTTAAGAAAGTGGCAGCGAACAAAAAACAACACGCATAAAAGCCCGGCAGAGTCGTGGTTCTGGTTTGTTCTTACAGGCTCGTCTCCATCTGCTTCATTCAGTATTCATAAACCTACTTTCGTGGTGACTTTGAAGTAAATAAGCGTAGTTAATTCCTGCAGCCAGCCGCAGACGGAGCAGCTTCAACCCAAAATTGATTCATTTGATTTATATAATGATATCGCTGTAGCTGATCTTGCTTGCTCCTCCACACTTTTTGCATTTCATCCACTCCTCCTCACCTTTTCCCTCCATGTTTATGCAGGAACATCTGTGATCCAGCTGACCGCCACAGATGCCGATGACCCGACGTATGGCAACAGCGCTCGTGTGGTGTACAGCATCCTGGAGGGCCAGCCTTACTTCTCAGTGGACGCCAAGACTGGTACAAACCCCCTCTTAACACGATCAATCTGTAACCAGGGAAACCAGCCTTTTTTATCCATTACATGTAGAGGCTGATGGATTTCAAAAAACCCACAAGCCACTTTAACTAATTTATGAGCTGCATGTGAATGTTTCATAAGTATGAATGATGTCAGATGACCTGATAAAGTCGACAAACTTCCACTAACTGACAGGATTTACTAACACTCAGCTGACGGCTCCTGTTAATTCCCCCACCTTCGTTTCTAACGCTGCTCTAATTGCACTGCGGGCTGATTTCAGCAGTCCACACTTTTAAGCCTCCTGTGTATAGCAGCCAGCTCTGAATGTGGGAAGCTCAGCATGGTGCCTGTTGTTGCTACGAGACTACCAAACACTTCTCTTTTGTTACAACTCCCAGTGTCTCAAACTCCTTGGACTCCACTACAAAGATGTGCGAAGCTCCAAAGTGTGACTTCTCTGTTGAAAATGAGGACAGAATTAAAGAGGAAGCCCCTCGAAGTGAAGTGATTACAACCCCTGAACCACGACAATGAGTTCGGATGCGCTAAACTCCTTTTACACCAGACAAAGAAACCCACTAACCAAGATCTTTTTGCACAATGATGTGACGTCTGGACATTAACGCTGAATACTTTTACACCAATCCTGAACATCATCCAGTTGGATTTTATAAAAACAGGTGGACAAACTTGCCTACTGGCAATGGTAAAGAAAATAATAATCACTTATTTTTTCTCAAGGGTCTACCTGCGTTTAAAATACCTGCATATGCTCGCTAACTTTTAACAAATTTAGCAAGCAATGCTTTTGCGATGTGCGTCTTCTATCGTATTTGGGTTCTTGGCGAGAAAAAGACGAGAAGATTGATATATTACTCTGCCTGTGTCCTGAGCTGGAACTGGGAGGCAATTAGCTTAGCTTAGCATAAAGATGGCAAGCTCAGAAACAGTTAGCTTGCTAAAACCAAAAACATTTTAAGAAAGGAGACAATCAAACCCTTAAAAGTTGTTTGAATAGAAAAATTAGGAAAGCCAGACATGACACACATCCTTTCCCCTTCCCTTGAGAGCCAATCACAGGCTTTCTTACAGCAGAACCCAGAAATATATCAACCAATCACGTTGTTGTATTGACACAAGCGCATATTTGAATTTCCAATAGTTAGATTGAAGTTTTTTTTTACGTATGATGACCATTAAAAGTCAATTTATGGCTCTCTGCCCATTAATTTAAATGTTTCCCCCCAATAATCAGTCTTTATGCTAAGCTAAGCTAATCACCTTCCAACTCTGGCTCCATAGCTGGCACATGAACATGAATGTGGTGTCAATCTTCTCTTCAAAACTTTAAGATCATACTGAACTTTCTTTTAAAAATCAGTTAGCCTGACCACATGATGATATGTTGAAACCCTTTGTGTACTTTTGGTTTGAATCAGTTTTTCCTGGTTTTGGGTTTTGGCCCCTCGCGGATGTTCTTGTGGGCTGGATGAGAGCAAATCATGCAAATCCCAGCAGCCAGATTCAAAACATCTGGTGGAAAGACTGAGGAGGCTGTTCCAGCAGCCGATAACTGTTTAATTATCAAATTTGATGTTTAAAAACTGGGTGTTTAGGTGGTTTTTTCAGGCGTCCAAATACTCTTGGCCACATAGTGTAATAAATCAAAATGTTTATTAATCCAGATAGAAGCAATAGAACATGTAGTGTATGAAACCTTTAAATATGGAGCTAAAACCTCTCGAGCAGCAGCACATGGTAACATCATTCCAACTCCAGCTCCCTCGTCCAAAAATCCATTAGTCTCCTAAAAAGCAGAGACTCGGTGGCCATTGTTTACCACAGCTGCCTCATTTCCTTGTTTGTCAGCACAGAAATCTGTTGCCAAACCTCTCAGGCTGCGCTGCCCATCAGCAGCCACTCAGACCGCCGCTGCTGCTGTAGGTCCATCCATCACCCAAACACAAGAGGCTCTACAGCTATCAATCAGCTCCCTGACGCCACTATGAGCTCAGCGCTGAGGGTTTTATTGGCGGGAACACGGTGTAAAAAAAACGTTAGCACATATAGCTCAAAACCCTCTCAGGGTCGGTACATTTGCTGCTTTTTTTCTTACTCTTCAGCACAAAACAACACTTGACCTTGTTCAGATTCTGCTGCATTGGGTGAAAATGTCCACGTGTGAAGTTACTGACAGTAAAGCTCGGCTGATGATAGCGTACAGATGGCATCCAGATATAAAAGCCAGAGCAACTGAGGGCAGACGTCCTTGAATGTTTCACTAGCTCGTAGGCACACTAACAATTGAGATGTACATATGTAGTCCTCTGGAAGCTGCTGTACTTAATTGTTAGTCAAGAGTAACACCTCAAGTTTAAATTCTTCCTTTCATCTCGTTGCGCTTCCTGTCACGCTTACACCTTATCTCCCGTCTTCATTATGCACACGTGAAGCCAAGTTAAATCAATTACATACGTCGGTTCGAAGAAATGGTGTAAACACTGAATAAAAACAGAATGCAATCACTTTTACTTTTTACTATCATGTGTTGAACCTCGCACCATCTTTGTTTTAGACTTAAGACTACCAACCCCTGTTACCAACCGCTCAGCCGGACATCCTTGACAGTATGTAACTTGGCGACGCCGTGTACCACAGCGTCTATAAGTTTAGATTCTGGGAGTCACAAAACATTGCTTCAAGAAGGCGACAGCAGGGACTACGGTACGCGAAGGAAGCATATATTCTTGGTGTTAAGTTTTACAATCATGGCAAAAACAAGGCCAAGTGAGGCCAAGTCGCTCCGGTCTCAACGAAAATAGAATAAACCATTGGCTAACACCAATATGATCCAACATTAGGCTAATGTTAGCTAACCGTTATACTAGGTGGATAGATGCCGTTATGCTAACATTCACTTATATGACCAACCGATTCGAGGCAGATGGTCCGTCCACCAATGAGTACGGTTCTGCTCCAGGTTTCGTCCTGTTGAAAGGCAGTTTTTTTGTTGCCAATCACTCGCTCATGGGGGAAACTAGGGTCTCTGTAAATAAACGAATCGTGGAGTCTGGTTTAGACTTGTTTTGACGGCGCTATACAAATAAAGACTAATTGATGTGTCCGTAAAGATCTTGGCATCAATATAATATGACTTTACATTCGACAAAATGAATCATCGTTTTTCAGGACCGGAGAAAACCCAACGTGTTGCACATGGTCAGGGTGCTGAGTGAATCCTATCCATCAATAACAGGTTTATTATGCTAATTAATATTTAAAGGCTTCTTAAAAGTACTTTTAATGGCATTACTACCTAGTAACAATTACTTTGTAGGTTTTTTGGACAGAAGTGGCTGCAGAGTTAATCTACAGTAAAGGGACTGGAGCACTTTCCTTTTGACCCTTGTTCATGAGTAAATTATGATATAAAGGATATGTTAGGATTGAATAACTACCGAATCCACGCACTATCGAGTAGGTTGAGATGTTTTTCTCTCCTGCAGCTCGATAATGAAGCTGTGTTTAAACCTCCAGATGACAACTTTGATTAAAAATCACTCATGCGCGCATCTTCCATCGGGGGCATCGACATTCCAGGACGCCATCGCTCGGACACATGACCCTAATCCGTGTCACCAGTCCTCTGACCTTTGATTCACCTCCTGTGCCCTCCTTCTCTCTCTGTCCTGTCTCTCCTCAGGCGTGGTCCGGGTGTCCCTTGCCGACATGGACCGGGAAACCAGAGAGAACTACTCGGTGGTCATCCAGGCCAAGGACATGGGCGGCCAGCTCGGGGGGCTCGCTGGTACCACAACGATCAACATCACGCTCAGCGACATCAATGACAACCCGCCCATGTTCGACCAGAGTAAGACACGTTCCCTCCTCACCGTCTTATTAATCTGTACAACAGTTCATACAAATGTCAACATATCTGTGGTTTCAGAAACGTCACCTGTAAACATATAATTCTGCTGACTGGACGGAGAAAAGGGCGTTTCGTAAAGGATTGATTGAGTATGAAAATACGAGCTGATCTATTTTGTTGGTTGGTTGGTTGGTTGGTTGGTTGGTTTCTTTAGCAGGATAACCCCAAAACTACCAAAAAGTTTCCCACTAAACTTGGCTGGAGGATGCGTCTCGGCCCAGAATAGACCTCATTAACTTTTGGCGCAGATCTGATTAAAGGGACGGATCCCGGAATGTTTTTACTTTTTAAGATTGTGAGAACGTTTCTCAACATTCCCGTTAACTTGTCGGTGGAAGACGGACGGATCTTGGTGGGGAAAAAATCGTGTGTAATTCTGTGGACACATTGATGTCACACATTTTGTTAACGAGTCACAGTTCGCTTTGATCCCCAAAAACATCAGAAGTATTCCTTTAGATTTATAATGAGCGTACAGTAAACCCTCTGCTTTCACTTTATACTGAACCTCCAACAGACATTCGCAGCTGGAATATACCACAAACATCAAGTCGAAGCCCTGAAACGACCCTGAAGTTCACTTGTGTTTTGAAAAACAACTCTCTGTTTGGTTCCAGGCTCGATCCTTGACTCGTGGCTTTGACTTGTGGTCGTGTGTTTCATGCGAGCTGTAAAAACATGGACCTGCAGCATGTGTGAAGCCATGTGTGAACGCTGTGATTCACAGTGACACCACGAGAGTTTACGGTCGTGTAGTGGCTCTTCATCTCCACCTCATTTTCTCTGGAGCATGTAGCTGTTAGCCTCCCTGCCCTCCTCCCCTTTGTCCACTCCAGGCCACCAGTCCTCGGTCATTTGCCCCCTGGCCTCCCGCCTCGTCCCTCATCCCTCCCCCTCCCTCGGCCACCAGTCGCCCCACGCTGTCTCTTTGATTATCCCCATTCCTGCTCCTCTCATTACCGTCCTTCCGAGGTCAGGGGTTGTCTAGCTGTCCACGATCAACGGGTGGCTTCGCTTTTAAGAAAACGAAAAACACCCATCTCCGCCGCTGCCGCAGCCCACTTCCTCTTCCAGCACCAGTCCCCCACCAATTAGCGCCATCACTTCGATATAACTTTGATCGGTTGTGAAGAGCTTCAGGGATTCCCCTCTGTCAAGCACAATGTGCAGACATTTCACTTCGGTCCGCAGGGAGCCACACAAATTGGGCAGCTGTCACCTCTTCTTTGAGGTTAAACGGTAGATGAAATTGAAGCCGGCCCGCGAGACAGTATATAACCCAATTGTGAGGCGTTTATGGAGCCATTTATTTTAAGCTGTCTGAGATGTGAGTTTGAGGGGATGGAGGGAAGAGGTTTGGCTCCATCTAGAGGACGAATGAGGGTGAAACAGATGGAAGAGGTGTGACAGGATGATGACGACTCTGTTAATGTGTGTTTTTTTTTTTCTCAGGGCTGTATCAGATGAGCATCCCCGAGTCGGCTCCCGTGGGGTCGGTGGTGGGTCGGATCTGGGCGAAGGACAGGGACATCGGGGTCAACGCCGAGATGAGGTACAGCATCATCGATGGAGACGGAAGGGACACGTTCGACATCAGCACCGACCCAACCAACCTTTTTGGCATCATTACAGTAAAAAAGGTACGAAGGCAAACCGATAACTGTTTTTGTCTTTGAGGAGCAGTCCACCAAAAGATGAAAATGCAGTTATTATTTGCACACCTGATTTATTTACTGTCATTGTAATTAACCTCAAAGGGCGGATTTTATTGCTGAATTGACCAAAAACCACTAACAATCAAGACAAATTTGCAGAAAGCTCTTTATAAGTGATGTTTTGTTTGTCCCATTCGAGAAAAAGTTAAATTGACAGATTTTTAAAGGGAGTTTGGATGATTTTAACCATTTTCATGATAACTGTTATCACAATTAATATTATTGTTTTTTGTGTGTGTGTGTTATTTGGGGTGAAAATTTAATAGATTTTATTTTATTTGTTCATGCCTTTATGTCACTTTGAGGCTGTAAAGTTTAATGCTTGAAGGAGGAGTTCCCCCAAAAAATGGAAAAATTCAGACGTTATCTTCTCCCCTAATTGGTGGAACTACCCTTTAAAAGCGTTGATTTTAATGCTGAATTTACAGAAAAACACAAAGAATTGTGAAAAGTTTGCAAAAAGCTCTTCATAACTTCTGTAATGTTTGTCCCTCTTCAGACAAAGTTAAATTGACAGATATTTAAAGGGAGTTTTGCTTCTTTCCAAAGAGACTTTTGGGGGCTTGCGTCAGGTATGTCAGTGCATAAAAATTTACAAATGAAAGTTGAACAAATGAACAAAAATCAAAAATCAGATTATTCAGTCTTTATCTGCTCACCTTATTGGTGGAGTTATCAGTTTTGATTTTAGTGCTGAATTTAACCAAAAAAACCACTAAGAATCAAGAATGAGTTGTAGACAGCACTTACGAGTTATGTCCCTCTTCAGACAAAATTAAATTGCCAGATTTTTAAAGGGAGTTTTGTTATTAACTGTTTTGGGCTTCTTGAGACTTGGATTTGTGACGATGATTTGACGTCATTTGTAAACTGTTCCTTTAGCTAATGTGATTAAAGATACATTTCCAAACAGAAGAAGAAACAAACTTTTATATTATCTTTTTGTTTGTAACCTCGATACAAACCCCTGACAGGCTCCTTCGTTGTAAAAGGAGAAAGTAACAAAACTCCCTTTAAAAATCTGGTTATTTAATTTTCTTCTTCAGAGGGATAAACATTACATAATGTTTAAAGTGCTGTCTACAACTTGATATTGATTGTAAGTGTTTTATGGTAAATTCAGCACTAAAATCAATCCTTTAAAGGGTAACTCCACCAATTAGGTGAGAATGATTTCCTCTAATATAGCCTGAAAGCAGAGACATGATATCAACCTTTAGTTTATATGTAGTTCTGCAGGACATTTCTTCTGTAATATAAAATGGCACAAAGCCAAGTTTGTCTTGAAGGAATTAAATATGAGACTTCTGACACCAAAGAGAATAACTTAATTACTGAAAACCATTCAGAAACCATTAAAAGTTCCATCTCCACCCGACAGCCGCTGGACTTTGAGAAGAAGCCCAGTTACACTCTGAAGGTGGAGGGCGCCAACATCAACGTGGACCCGTCCTTGCGTTACCGCGGCCCCTTCAAGGACGTCACCATCGTGCACGTGAGCGTGGAGGACGTGGACGAGCCCCCGGTGTTTGACTTGCCGGTGTACTACATTGAGCTGCCAGAGGACGCCGAGATCGGGACGATGCTGAAGACGGTGTCGGCGAGGGATCCTGATGCTGCCAACAACACTGTGAGGTGAGGAGGATGACACGGTGCCGACCTTGTGTGTGGTTTTTTTTTAACTTAACTTTTAGTTTTGAGCCTCTTTGAACTCATCTGGCGTCACTACAAACGTATCAAGATGAGTCCTCTAAAAATAATGTGCAGGGTTTCCAGCAGAAAAGTTGTTTGGCCCGAGGCAAGTGGGAGGTCAGAGAAAGGCTTTGTCTCTCAGATGAGAATGTATCTTCCATAAATGTCTGTCTACCATGAGTGAGCCTTGAACAAAATTGTTAACTCCTTCACTTTAATCAGTAGTTGCAAGCAAAGGCATGGCTAGACTGTACGCACACTGCATCACTATGTTCATGGTATAATGTTAAAACTTAACATAAAAACTTAAGTTATAAACTTAATCACCGTCACCCACGTGCACTATTTTCTCTCTCTCTTGACTGCATTGCAAGTAATGCCACGTCATATCATGTACCTGAACCTCGTGTACTGTAACATCACCTCATGTAAGTAACATCATCTCAAGTACCGACACTTCACGTGCCGTAACGTCATCTCACGTATAGTAACACAACCTTATGTACCATAACATCACCTAATGTACTGTAACTTCATCTCATGTACTGTAACATCACCTCATGTAGCATAACGTCACCTCATTAGCGTAACATCACCTCATATACCATAACATAACCTCATGTAGTGTAACATAACCTCATGTAGTGTAACATAACCTCATGTAGTGTAACATAACCTCATGTAGTGTAACATAACCTCATGTACCGTAACATCATCTCATGTACCGTAATGTAACCTCATGTACTGTAACATAACCTCATGTACCGTAACATCATCTCATGTAGTGTAACATAACCTCATATACCATAACATCATCTCATGTACCGTAACGTAACCTCATGTACCGTAACATAACCTCATGTAGTGCAACATAACCTCATGTACCGTAACATAACCTCATGTACTGTAACATAACCTCATGTACTGTAACATAACCTCATGTACTGTAACATCATCTCATGTACCGTAATGTAACCTCATGTACTGTAACATAACCTCATGTACCGTAACATCATCTCATGTAGTGTAACATAACCTCATATACCATAACATCATCTCATGTACCGTAACGTAACCTCATGTACCGTAACATAACCTCATGTACTGTAACATAACCTCATGTACTGTAACATAACCTCATGTACTGTAACATAACCTCATGTACCACAACGTAACCTCATGTACCATAACGTAACCTCATGTAGTTTAACATAACCTCATATACCGTAACATCATCTCATCTACCGTAACGTAACCTCATGTACCGTAGCGTAACATCATGTACCATAACATAACCTCACCTCCAAACCTCATGTAGTGTAACATAACCTCATGTAGTGTAACACAACCTCATGTACTGTAACATAACCTCATGTACCGTAACCTCGCCTCACGTACCATAATGTCATCTCACATACCGTA
Organism: Sparus aurata; assembly: GCF_900880675.1. Taxonomy (NCBI): domain Eukaryota; kingdom Metazoa; phylum Chordata; class Actinopteri; order Spariformes; family Sparidae; genus Sparus; species Sparus aurata. The sequence goes on from NC_044205.1 coordinate 26,502,878, forward strand.
ACGTCGCCTCATGTACTGTAACATAACTTCATGTACTGTAGCGTAACATCATGTACCATAACATCACCTCACCTCACATAACCTCCCCTTAAATGCCCTCACTTCACAGCACCTCGTGATCCGTAACGAAACTGATGTTTTTGGATATCAAGCACTGTAAAACCTGGTCAGATCATACAGCAGCTTGTTGCAGTTCAGTCTGTTTTTATTTTGGTACTGCTTTTAAAATGAATCATGGAAACCTGCTTCATCTACTTTAACCACATGGGAACATAATGATGTGTTGTTGTTTTTCTCTCAAACATCAGTGCTGCGTTCAAGAGCTGCTGCAGCCGTCAGGTGTCAGAAAATAAAAACAAAGTGACAAAGAAAGTAAATATGGAGAGAAATTAAAAATAATTTGACATCTACTTAAATTGAAAATACAAATGACAGTTTTTAATAAGCTGTCAGACACAGTGGGGATCAAACATGTGTTTCATGGCTCTGCAGGTGTAATGTCACCTGATCACCAGCAGGTGGCAGCTGCTCAACACATCTCTACACACGACTGCAGGTTGTATTTTAACACCACGTGTGTTTGTAGTGCAGCTGATACAGACGAAGACGAGGTCGAGGAGGATGAACACTAACATTAATAACACCGTCCAGTGATCAGATGTGGTTCTGTGTCTCGGGCGGACCAGATGTGATGTGTCCGGACCGAACCTCTCATAAACTAATTAGACATAAAGTCGTTAATGAGCCCATTAATCATGAGGAGGAACCAACGACTGCGGCAGTAAACGAGTGCTTCACAGGCTGCGTCCCGTCCCAGCTGTCCGCTTTACAACCTTCATTAGGACTTAAAGGTAGATGACGTGTGTCTGCTTCGAGTGTATGTGTGGGAAAGCAGTGCATTGTGGGTATTTTCAGCCAAAAAGCATTTCACATTCAATGGATGCTGTATGTTTCATTCACAAGTTGCAGGATGTTTTTTCAGTTACTGCGTCCTCGTTTAGGACAACAGGTGGCGCTAAAGCATCAGGATACGCTGCAGGGTGTAGGGAAAGGCAGAGAAGAAGAAGATACAAGATGTTAAAAATTATATATATAAAATATTTATTTAAAGTCAGAAGAAGGAGGAAGGGAAAACATGTTTATTAAACTTTAAAGTCAAGGACACACAAGGAGGTTTGTTCAGGAACTTGCTCATCGACGGTGAGAGACTTTGCCGCAACACCGGAGCGAGAACTCGTTATTCTGGTCGTTCCACCTTTACCTGGGGATAGTGACCGGGGTAAACAATGTCTGTTTGACCTCCATTGTTCTGGGAAAAATCGAGCTTGGGGGCAGAATGAAAAGCAGACAGAACACGAAGTTTATAGGGAACTAATCCAGCCACAAAGTCAGTGTTTATTTCAGAATGAGAAGTGTGAGGAAGTGACTCCAGCTGGCTTCTTCTTCTGGTTCTTGATCAGCCGGTCGGAGGTTATTTAACAGCTGGTGGTGGTTGCGTAGTAACTTTTATTTAGCTAGCACGGACAAACAAACAAAGTGAAAAGATGGTGAACGGTTTGGGTTAGAACAGAACCAAAGAAGAGTCGAGCTTCTGGTTCGATTAGACGACGATAATCAACCGACAGCTCTTCGTTTCGAGTGCGAATCAGAGCTGAAGCAGCTCAAAGCTCCCGTCCGAATCCTCAGAGCCGCCGCTTGGATCATTGGCGGCGACTCGGTGAGCAGAAAAGCTGAGCGGGGATCAGCTGAGTGTTGACGGTGATGAGCCTCAAGAGGCCTCGACAAAAACTGCAGCAGCAACAACAGGAGAGGACGATAACAAGCTGCAGATGACCTTCAGTCGTACAGCTTCCTGTCCTCCACACACACACAGACAGCAGCATGACTGGCAGATACATCTCAACACATACACACACACTGTTTCACCTGCTATCACACACACACACACACACACACACTGCAGCCCCTCCTCTAACTGTGGAGGAGTGATATTAATAGAGATCCTTCAGGGAGATCCTCGCCAGGCGTCGATGTGCCAGTCACGACCCAAACACACACTGCAAACAAGCCTGCAGACATGAACACACACACACACACACACACACACACACACACACAGAGCTATCTCAGTGACTCGGATGTTTCAGTACCAGTACTTTATTAAAACAGCTTTATAAATTAATGAGTCATTTAGAGTCTTACTAAAAAAAAAATCCAGATTTTTGGGTTTGCAAGGTGAATTTTTAGTGTTTTATAGAGCTTTTAAAGATTTTTGAACAGATTCTGTGACATTTGTTGACGTCTTTATATCTTTATGTCACTTTGAGGCCGTAGAGATGAATGCTTAAAGGAACAGTTCACCTGAAAATGAAAAATCATTCATCTTCTGCTCATCTAATTGATGAGAAGTATTGATTTTAGTGCTGAATTTACCCAAAAAAACAAAAGTGAGATGTAGAAAGCAGATTGCCAGTTATGAATTGTTTGGTCCTTGTGAGATAAAATTTAATTTTGTTTTATAAAGATGAAATTTTGAATTAAAAGAAGAAACATCTTCACATTTTAGCTTCTGGCTGCTAAAGGATCACTGTGGAGCTAGTTTTCTAAAACTGGCGCCCTGTTTTGTATCAGCAAAGATAAATTAATCACAAGAAGAACAAGAAGAAGAAAAATAAGAAGAAGAAGAACAATAACAACAACAACAACAAGGACGAGAAGAACAAGAAGAAGAACATTAACAACAACAAGAACAACAACAACAAGGACAAGAAGAAGAACAACAACATGAAGAAGAACAACAACAAGAACAACAAGGAGAAGGATGAGGACAGAGATATGCAAATGAAAAGACTCAGATCATCCTGAAACGACAGATCTGTCTGATTGTCCGATTGGTCGCTCGTTTCTCGGAGATGACTTCCTGACACATTCACACCTTCAGCTCTTCCAGGTGAGAGCGACGGCTTCAGCTTGTGACCTCACGGTGACATAAACAGGTTTCTGCTCCACATCCTCCTCGTCTCTATCAGCGTGTCTCTCTCTGGAGACAGTTCTGGAAGGTTGGCCAGCGGCGGCATGTTCCCACCGCCAGTTTGGCAGAAGAAGAACTCCAACGAAAATCATCTGCAGCTTCTTCCTCTTTATTATTATTATTTCGCCTTCAGACAGCTGACAGCTTATCGCACAGATGCACACTAACACGCTGGATTGTGGATTTTAAAAACTCCATTCCAAACACGACAGTTTGGTTTTTTTATTTGACGTTTCACACGTGTTGTGTTTTTTCTTTTCATGTCACCAGGTATTCCATCGAGCGGTCCAGTGACCCGGACAAGTTCTTCTACATCGAAATCACGTCCGGGTCGTTGATGACGGTGCGTTGGCTGGACCGAGAGGAGATCGGCTGGCACAACATCACCGTCCTCGCCATGGAGATGAGTACGTCACGCACCATCTCATCTAATCAATACATTTCTGTCCCTTAATCAATCCAAAGAGCTTTATTTTTACTTATTTAAAATTATTTATCTGTTTCTAGTTCTTGTAGACAAACAGAAATAAGAGTCCTTATTTTACACGTGTTTTAGGAAAGAAAGGTTTTAAAGTACGGAGGCCTATGTAGGCCAAAATCAAACATATGTAAATAAATATGCCACTAAATGCACCAAACATAAACATCGTCATTGATATATAAAAAGTGACATTAAGAGATATTTCTGTTTTAATTTGCGCCCGTATTTATTTACCTTTTGTATTAATTCCCCTGTTTATTTGCTTTAAATCAGTTTTGTTAAACATGAAGGACAGATGTGTAAAATTGTATAAAACATTTAAATAAATACGAAAAAAATGTTTCATAACCAGTTAAAAGTTCTTTGTTGTCAGTTTTTAGATTTAATTCTCATAATTTTATGAAATATGATGTATGTTTTTTAGGTAACATCTCATAATAGCTATGATTAATAAATGTTATATTTTGTATAATAATTGAAAAGTAGCAATAATGTTTGATAACGGCAGCTAAAGTTAAATTTACTATAAATTTACACTTATACATTTTAAATTAAGATTATTTTTTAGTTATTTTGTTCTTAAAACTCAAAACTTTCTCCAACAGTGAAGCTAAAAAACTAAATACAGTCACAGAACTTCACATGACGGCAGCTCAAAGAGCCTCACAGTGTAAGTAAACAATAAATAATAACACAGACGATCATTCAGTCGTATTAAAAGTTAAATCAATCAGCTTCGTTTAGTTCCAGCTGACTTTCTTCCCTCTCCCTCTCTCTCTACCCCCGTCCTACCTGTGCCCTCGCTCGCCCTCTCCGTCTCCGTCACATCTTATTAATTAACCACCAGGGCGAAAAAAAAGTTATTTAATTAGTCATTAATTAAATTAGCATCTTCTTTTAGGTGTGTCGACCAAACAAAAGGGACAAACAGGCAAACAGAGCAGAGGGAGGAGGAGGAGGAGGGTGATGAAGGTGACTTTCAGGGCCACCAGCTGTGTGCAGATCTGCGGGGCATCTGCTGATCTACGTTATATAACTCTGCACGACTTGTTTTCAAAAATCCCTGCAATGATACACAGAGTTCCAGATGAAAGACGTTCTTAAAATCAGTAAAACCAACATCAGACTGACTGATAGTCAAAGAACAAACACACAAAAATGAGACTATAAACCTGAAAATTTGCTGTTTTTTATGTGATTTTTCTGTCACTGTGTCAGATTCCAACGTGAGTCTAGCTTTATTTGTTGTAAAGTTGAAAACATCTCAGCTGTTTTTCATTTAAAAGTAATTAAAACATTAACTTAATAGCCCTAAAGGCACCGGTGCTACACACAACCATCCATTAGCTTCGATAGCTCGCTGCAAAACAGCTTGTTTTTGTTTATTGTTAATGAAACTATAGCTTGAGTTCAGCTAGCATGACATCATTATTCATATTAATTGTTGACTATATAGCTGATAATTCATTCTAGTCAGGAATATTATTTTAAAAAAGTGTTGTCGTACCACTTTTGTCCACAGGGGGCACTAAAAACGACAATAACTAAGAGTTTTTCCAGCAGCTTTAATTCTTTAAGAAATGATTATAAAATGAAAGTTGTATTTTATTATTGTATTTATTTATATACAGCACCTTTCAAACTAATCAGAATGCAATTAAATGTTTACAAATGTTTGATAAAACATGAAATATTAAGAAAAAAACATGGACAACATCCTAGCTACCATTAGCGTTTGATACACATTACACAATATGATAATAAAGGTTTAAATTAACTCTAAAATTGACAACGCACATCTTGTATTGGTAAGTGAAACGCACTGGATGTAAGCAAAATTTAACATTAGCCAGTAAGTGGTTGAATGCTAACGTTGGCTAACTGGTTATTGTTGTTTTCCGTCCGGATTTATGCTATGAATCATTATTTCACTGCTGAAATATTGAAAATTGATGAAATGATGACAAACATTCAGATGTCCTGAGTTTATACAACTTGCAACCTTGAACACAGCAGAATTGGAGCTTCAGAGGAAAATGGCCGCCGTGTGAATACAGTCGATACCAGGACCCTGAAACTGAAGCCGTCGTTAATTCTATTATGTGCGCCTGTAAAAAATGTTTTCTCTATAACTCTTGGTGGAAGATCATTTGGAACAAAACCCTCATTAGTTTAAAGCAACTCGATCAATATTCACATCTTAATTAACTCCAATAGATCGTCACACCGCTGATTTCACTCGGCTTTGGTGCAACGTCAGCACGTTTTTTTTTACTTGGAAGTAACACGAGGCCACGTAGAGCCTCGACCTCCAGAAACCAAAGTCACACTGCTGATTGATCGATCATGTGATTAAACCTGAGAAAGTAGTTACTACGCACTAATTGGGCTTCTATTGCCCATTACACAGCTGGTTAAGATATGCAAATTGCTGATTGGTAATGGAGAATAATAGAATTGTAATACGGAGGAGCTCTAATGTGCTTCAGGCTCGCTGTAAACGAGGGGAAGATGGAGAATGGAGCTCAGCGGGGTCGTCGAAGAGTCGTTTATCTGAGTCCATCGATGTGTCTGACAGCTTCTGACCGGTTTGTGTGTTGTGTCTTCTTGCAGATAACCCCTCGCAGATCGCCAGCGTGTCGGTAGCGATAAAGGTCCTGGATGTTAACGATAATCCTCCCTCGCTGGCGCACTACTTGGAGGCTTATGTGTGTGAAACCGCCAAAGCAGGGCAGGTAAGGAGACGACAAACGCCCTTAAATAGTTTTAGGGCTGATTCATAGTTCTTCTCCACCAAACTCCAGAGGAAAATCACCTCGTTTTACTGCACTACTAATGGATGTTGTAGAAAAACAAAATACATCTTCAAAAACAAGAAAGAAGCCTCACAGCAGCTGTAAATACCAAGGAAATAAATACACAACACATAATACTGCGTACTAGAGATGTGAATCAGTGGCTTCCGTCCTCTGGGATCTAACTGTGTCGATATAATCCAGTTGATCCAGACGGTGACGGCGGTGGATCCAGACGAGCCCCTCGGCGGACAACACTTCTACTACAGCTTGGCTCCAGAGGCTGCCAACAACCCCAACTTCACCCTAAAGGACAACCAAGGTAGAGTGAAGCTCCCTGGAAGTTTACTCTGGGAAAACAGCCGGTCTTCACCCAAAAATAATCATCTTCTTACGTCTCCCATATGGTCTAGCGGTTAGGATTCCTGGTTTTCACCCAGGCAGCCCGGGTTCAACTCCCGGTATGGGAACAAAGCCACTTCTTTGACTGAACATCTTTAAATACCATTAAGTAGGTGCTAATAACTTTGACGTAGGCGACTCATTTACGCATCAGAGATACAAAAACCAGCAAACTCGTATCTTAGTGTTGTTATCGCCAACTGTTACTGTAACGTTTAAAGATAATTAGAGGAACAAACTGGTCAAACTAATTAGGAATTTCTGTGTGGCAACTAGTGGTGAGCTGTCGCTGTTGGGGTATTAGCTTAACATTTTTCTTTTGCTGGTTTCGCGTGTCTCAGAAGTGCAAATCTGTTGCCTACGTGGAAGTTGTTAGCGCCGACAGAACTGAAATTGAAGTTTGCGTGGCAACAATCAGATGTTGAGTCAAAGAAGTAGTTTTGTTCCCATACCGGGAGTTGAACCCGGGCCGCCTGGGTGAAAACCAGGAATCCTAACCGCTAGACCATATGGGACTTGCTAGCTCCATCTTGATGTAACTTAACTTCTAGGAGGAAAACCCCAGCGTTACCTTAAAGCTATGGGATCGTATGGGAACTATGTCCTTTACAAGGTTGTTGATGTGTTGTCATTTACAACTGACGTAACACTAACGTATAAAGCTATACAGTGAAATACAGTGATCAAACATATATCCCTGATGGTCTAGTGGCTAGGATTCGGCGCTCTCACCGCCGCGGCCCGGGTTCGATTCCCGGTCAGGGAATGCGCTTTTTGGGGGCGGCAATAGCTCAGTCTGTGGGGACTTGAAGGTCGCCGGTTCAAGTCCCACCCGGACCAAAACCAGGAATCCTGACCGCTAGACCATATGGGACTTGCTAACTCCATCTTAATGTAACTTAACTTCTAGCAGGAAAACCCCAGCATTACCTTAAAGCTATGGGATGGTATGGGAACTATGTCCTTTACAAGGTTGTTGATTTGTTGTCATTTACAACTGTAACACTAACGTATAAAGCTATATCGTGAAATACAGTGATCAAACATATATCCCTGATGGTCTAGCGGCTAGGATTCCTGGTTTTCGCCCGGGTTCAACTCCCGGTATGGGAACAAAACTACTACTTTGACTCAACATCTGATTGTTGCCACGCAAACTTCAATTTCAGTTCTGTCGGCGCTAACAACTTCCACGTAGGCAACAGATTTGCACTTCTGAGATACGCGAAACCAGCAAAAGAAAAATGTTAAGCT